>NC_053393.1:512610143-513210143 GCF_905171765.1 Bufo bufo
CCCCTTTTCCCTTCCTTCCTCCCCTCCTCTCCCCCCCTTCCCCCTTTTTCCCTTCTTCTCCCTCTTCCTTCCTTCTTTCTCCTCTCTTCTTTTCATCATGTTATACATAATTATAATCATGTCATCATTAATACTTTCATAATTATGTATTGTCACTTATTTCTCACTTTTTCATATTTTTTGTTCCTCACTTTATACATTTATTTTTTTATTTTTTTCCTGTCACACGCTCTTACACACACTATTCTTTATCAATTATTGGATCATCACTACCATCAAATATGATTGTTTTGTCTACAATCATGTATTATCACTATATGTATCATTATTCATGTATTGTTCACTCATGCATTCAATTTGTATTTCATATACTTTTGTTTGTGCCTATATATATTTATTCATTTCATTGTATGCACTAGCAACATATGTTCATCTATCTTCATTATTCATGTTATGTATATCGCGATTGTTATTTACAGTCATGTATTATCACAATAATATGTATTATGCATTATTTATTATTTTGCTTTATCACAATCATGTTTTTCCATGTGCAATGAATATTTGTATTTATATACAGTCTTGAAGGGGATCAGATATTTCATGTTATCATTATTCTTTTTCCATTATTATAGTTATTCCTTATATTATGCGCAGAAACGAACAGCCACTCTATGTGATTTTTCACTAACTGGCGAATGTTATTCTTCTCCTCTGCTGTGATGTGAGCGCGCGGTGCACAGGGCCGCAACCGGCACCTCTCGCCTGTGCGTCCTCACGCCTGGGACCGTCCGATCATATGACTTTGTCATGTGATGTGGGCGTGTCGGCAGGACGCCGGCCGGGTGGCGAGCTGGGCGCGGTTTGACTAGAGCCTCGCGTGCCAATATACAGTACAGACCAAAAGTTTGGACACACCTTCTCATTCAAAGAGTTTTCTTTATTTTCATGACTATGAAGGCATCAAAACTATGAATTAACACATGTGAAATTATATACATAACAAACAAGTGTGAAACAACTGAAAATATGTCATATTCTAGGTTCTTCAAAGTAGCCACCTTTTGCTTTGATTACTGCTTTGCACACTCTTGGCATTCTCTTGATGAGCTTCAAGAGGTAGTCCCCTGAAATGGTCTTCCAACAGTCTTGAAGGAGTTCCCAGAGATGCTTAGCACTTGTTGGCCCTTTTGCCTTCACTCTGCGGTCCAGCTCACCCCAAACCATCTCGATTGGGTTCAGGGGAGGTGACTGTGGAGGCCAGGTCATCTGGCGCAGCACCCCATCACTCTCCTTCATGGTCAAATAGCCCTTACTTTCAAAGTTTTCCCAATTTTTTCGGCTGACTGACTGACCTTCATTTCTTAAAGTAATCATGGCCACTCGTTTTTCTTTACTTAGCTGCTTTTTTCTTGCCATAATACAAATTCTAACAGTCTATTCAGTAGGACTATCGGCTGTGTATCCACCTGACTTCTCCTCAATGCCACTGATGGTCCCAACCCCATTTATAAGGCAAGAAATCCCACTTATTAAACCTGACAGGGCACACCTGTGAAGTGAAAACCATTTCAGGGGACTATGTATATAATTCCACATGTGTTAATTCATAGTTTTGATGCCTTCAGTGTGAATCTACAATTTTCACAGTCATGAAAATAAAGAAAACTCTTTGAATGAGAAGGTGTGTCCAAACTTTTGGTCTGTACTGTACATACACAGGTGGGGACAAGTATGAGTAACTACTGCTCAACATCCGATTGGTGGAGAGGATTTATAAATATGTGATTCACAGTGATGGTGTTACCCCCGGACGAAGGCACGCCGAAACGCGCGTCGGGGTAGCGCCATCCTGCTCGGTATAGCACACCTCTTTCTTAGGTGAGTCTTTGTTTTCTTTGGCTCCATACGGCATTGGATGTAGGTGTTTTTTGATACCTCATTATTATTGCGGATTGCCTCCATTTGGTCATCTCAGCACTTGCATGCAATCCCTTTTCCCTTTAGCCGTGCAGCCATTTTTTGATCTTAGACTTACCCAATACTTGCTATATATTTTCTCTATATACACTATTCTCTAACAGTTGCTTACTATACAATATTTGGATGGTAACCCTTATCCAGCAGTGGGTGCAGTAAGTCCCACACTATCTTCCCACTAACTCCTAGGACGGGGGAAAGTGGGGGCATTCTGGGAGTTCAATCCGGGTGTCCCTCCCTTCGTAAACGCTGAACTTTTGAGTGTACCCAGAGCTACTCTCACAGATTTTATAAATTTTTATGCCATACCTTGCCCACTTGCTGGGCAGGTACTGGCGGAATTTTATCCTCCCTTTGAAAAGTAATAGGGATTCGTATACACAGACATTTTGTTCTGGGGTGTACACTTCTGAAAACTTTGCGTTGAAGTGGTCAAGGATGGGCCTAATTTTGTACAGACGGTCAAATGCGGGGTCATTCTGGGGTGGGCACTGTGCATTATCGTTGTGATGCAAAATTTTCAGGATTGCATGGAATCGGTTACGGGCCATGGCACTACTGTAAATTGGAGTGTGGTACAAGACATCAACACTCCAATACTGAGCTATCTTTGGTTTTTTAAGAGCGCCCATATGCAGCAAGAGCCCCCAAAAGGTCATCATCTCTGCTGCATTTACTGGGGTCCAACCTAGGGGTCTAGCATAGGGCGATGTGGGGTTCTGGGGAATAAATTGCTTTCACACATAAAGGAGGCTTGTAATAAATTGGAAAATAAATTTAGCAGAAAAAAAAGAGAACAAAAATTAGCAAAAATAAATAAATTTTCTGCACACAAAAAAAGTCTCTTCTGGACAAAAAAAAAAAACGTGAAAACTGAGCAAACGCGATCAGTAATGGACACTAATTATCGGTGCTCAGTGGTTGCAAAATGCACGCACGCAGATGGTGCGTTCGTGCAAAATCCTAAACTGACATTAACTTAAATTGATGTATATACACTGCGTGCAGAATTATTAGGCAAATGAGTATTTTGACCACATCATCCTCTTTATGCATGTTGTCTTACTCCAAGCTGTATAGGCCTGAAAGCCTACTACCAATTAAGCATATTAGGTGATGTGCATCTCTGTAATGAGAAGGGGTGTGGTCTAATGACATCAACACCCTATATTAGGTGTGCATAATTATTAGGCAACTTCCTTTCCTTTGGCAAAATGGGTCAAAAGAAGGACTTGACAGGCTCAGAAAAGTCAAAAATAGTGAGATATCTTGCAGAGGGATGCAGCACTCTTAAAATTGCAAAGCTTCTGAAGCGTGATCATCGAACAATCAAGCGTTTCATTCAAAATAGTCAACAGGGTCGCAAGAAGCTTGTGGAAAAACCAAGGCGCAAAATAACTGCCCATGAACTGAGAAAAGTCAAGCGTGCAGCTGCCAAGATGCCACTTGCCACCAGTTTGGCCATATTTCAGAGCTGCAACATCACTGGAGTGCCCAAAAGCACAAGGTGTGCAATACTCAGAGACATGGCCAAGGTAAGAAAGGCTGAAAGACGACCACCACTGAACAAGACACACAAGCTGAAACGTCAAGACTGGGCCAAGAAATATCTCAAGACTGATTTTTCTAAGGTTTTATGGACTGATGAAATGAGAGTGAGTCTTGATGGGCCAGATGGATGGGCCCGTGGCTGGATTGGTAAAGGGCAGAGAGCTCCAGTCCGACTCAGACGCCAGCAAGGTGGAGGTGGAGTACTGATTTGGGCTGGTATCATCAAAGATGAGCTTGTGGGGCCTTTTCGGGTTGAGGATGGAGTCAAGCTCAACTCCCAGTCCTACTGCCAGTTTCTGGAAGACACCTTCTTCAAGCAGTGGTACAGGAAGAAGTCTGCATCCTTCAAGAAAAACATGATTTTCATGCAGGACAATGCTCCATCACACGCGTCCAAGTACTCCACCGCGTGGCTGGCAAGAAAGGGTATAAAAGAAGAAAATCTAATGACATGGCCTCCTTGTTCACCTGATCTGAACCCCATTGAGAACCTGTGGTCCATCATCAAATGTGAGATTTACAAGGAGGGAAAACAGTACACCTCTCTGAACAGTGTCTGGGAGGCTGTGGTTGCTGCTGCACGCAATGTTGATGGTGAACAGATCAAAACACTGACAGAATCCATGGATGGCAGGCTTTTGAGTGTCCTTGCAAAGAAAGGTGGCTATATTGGTCACTGATTTGTTTTTGTTTTGTTTTTGAATGTCAGAAATGTATATTTGTGAATGTTGAGATGTTATATTGGTTTCACTGGTAAAAATAAATAATTGAAATGGGTATATATTAGTTTTTTGTTAAGTTGCCTAATAATTATGCACAGTAATAGTCACCTGCACACACAGATATCCCCCTAAAATAGCTAAAACTAAAAACAAACTAAAAACTACTTCCAAAAATATTCAGCTTTGATATTAATGAGTTTTTTGGGTTCATTGAGAACATGGTTGTTGTTCAATAATAAAATTAATCCTCAAAAATACAACTTGCCTAATAATTCTGCACTCCCTGTATATACACAGTATATAAAACTAACTACCTATCACTAACTGCAACTCTTTTTTTCCCAACTGTGATGAATACCACCCCTCGTGCCCGCTTGACGTCAACTACGTCGAGCTCACGAGATACGGTATGGTCACTGGTTACCAAGGCGTGACGTTAGGCCCTCTTGGAGGAGTGGGTAAGGTCAGTCTTGGTACAGTTTTCACAGATTCCTCCTGTCCACATGGGCATAGAGAGGCAACAAGCTGAGAGAGCCTTTTCACTGCTCCAGTAAAAGAGCGTGTTCTCAGCCCGGGAAGACTGCCACCAGTTTCTTGTTTGATATAAGCCCTGTCCATTGACGGGATTATATAGGGTAAGAAACCAACCCGCGGTAGCATATAACTAGGCTGAAACACGGACGTGGGGATTCGTTATCGAGATACAAGACAGCACAAGATTAAATTATATATTTAATCCCCTTAAGGGCTCACTAGAATTAACACTATACACACAAAGAATATATACAGATGGCGTGGTACAAACAGGGTTAAGCAGAACAAAAGTCAGTTTACCAGATATATGAGTCCTTTGGTTGGTGATGGATTCTTAGCTGTGGTCACATGGGAAGCAGTGATGCCAGATGGTTGCAGGTCCCTCTAAACACATGGCATGATGTGACCTCCCTTCAGAGAAAGACACGCCCGCTTGCTGACACAAGCCTTTTAAACTGTAGCCGGCCCCTCCTCTTCCCACCTCTATGAAGGGTCCCCCCCCTCCCTGCTGATCCTGGCTGTTCAACGACCCACAAAACCCTTTAGGGTTCATAGCTCCGGACCAGAAGGTCACAGGAAGATGGTTCTGGGACCAACAGACCCGCCTGGGTTCCGGCTACAAGTAGAGTCGAAGCATGGTACCGTTATTTAGTTTCTGTGGGGAGATATGTATATCTCCCTTACCTGGCATCCCACCGCCAGACTATGACCATGGGCCTGTTCATCTTGGCCACAGGGACACAAATGTGTATCTGGTTTATGTATATGATGCACGGGCAATTCCTAATTCCTTATGAACCGCCGGTTCGAACCTGTCTGATCATCTGATTGAAGTGGTGAATGACTTAGACCCCCTGCAGGGAAGATTTTTCTTTTTCATTAGCTGGGTTCCTGGCTGGCAGAATGGAAGTAAAGTGAAAAGTTGTAAACACTGGTGGACTGCTAGAGGTCCTCTGCCATCTGCTGGTTTTGAAGCAGGGCCCTCCTGTGGAGTTCACTACTACTGCTATCTGACAGCTGATGGCTGGTGTGGGAACATGGCTGACATGGAATATTAATCCAAATTCCTCACACCACCAAAAAATGTAAAAACAAAAATTTAAAAAATGAGCACACTACACATCGGTGCTCTGCAGCACGCACACAGATGGCGCGTGTGTGCAAAAACTGTAGTATAAAAATTCACTACAGTGGTTGCTGGTTTTAAAAGGCACGCACACAGAGAGTGCGATAGTGCAAAATCCTAAACTAACACTAACTGAAATTGATATATATACAGTCAGGTCCATAAATATTTGGACATCGACACAATTCTAACATTTTTGGCTCTATACACCACCACAATGGATTTGAAATAAAACGAACAAGCTGAGCTTTAACTGCAGACTGTCAGCTTTAATTTGAGGGTATTTACATCCAAATCAGGTGATCGGTGTAGGAATTACAACACTTTGCATATGTGCCTCCCACTTGTTAAGGGACCAAAAGTAATGGGACAATTGGCTTCTCAGCTGTTCCATGGCCAGGTGTGTGTTATTCCCTCATTATCCCAATTACAATGAGCAGATAAAAGGTCCCGAGTTCATTTCAAGTGTGTTATTTGCATTTGGAATCTGTTGCTGTCAACTCTCAAGATGAGATCCAAAGAGCTGTCACTATCAGTGAAGCAAGCCATCATTAGGCTGAAAAAACAAAACAAACCCATCAGAGAGATAGCAAAAACATTAGGTGTGACCAAAACAACAGTTTGGAACATTCTTAAAAAGAAGGAACGCACCGGTGAGCTCATCAACACCAAAAGACCCAGAAGACCACGGAAAACAACTGAGGTGGATGACCGAAGAATTCTTTCCCTGGTGAAGAAAACACCCTTCACAACAGTTGGCCAGATCAAGAACACTCTCCAGGAGGTAGGTGTATGTGTGTCATAGTCAACAATCAAGAGAAGACTTCACCAGAGTGAATACAGAGGGTTCACCACAAGATGTAAACCATTGGTGAGCCTCAAAAACAGGAAGGCCAGATTAGAGTTTGTCAAACGACATCTAAAAAACCTTCACAGTTCTGGTACTATATCATATGGACAAATGAGACCAAGATTAACTTGTACCAGAGTGATGGGAAGAGAAGAGCATGGAAAGGGAAAGGAACTGCTCATGATCCTAAGCATACCACCTCATCAGTGAAGCATGGTCGTGGTAGTGTCATGGTGTGGGCATGTATGGCTGCCAATGGAACTGGTTCTCTTGTATTTATTGATGATGTGAATGCTGACAAAAGCAGCAGGATGAGTTCAGAAGTGTTTCGGGCAATATAATCTGCTCATATTCAGCCAAATGCTTCAGAACTCATTGGAAGGCACTTCACAGTGCAGATGGACAATGACCCAAAGCATACTGCAAAAGCAACCAAAGAGTTTTTTAAGGGAAAGAAGTGAAATGTTTATGCAATGGCCAAGTCAATCACCGGACCTGAATCTGATTGAACATGCATTTCACTTGCTGAAGACAAAACTGAAGGGAAAATGTCCCAAGAACAAGCAGGAACTGAAGACAGTTGCAGTAGAGGCCTGGCAGAGCATCACCAGGGATGAAACCCAGCGTCTGGTGATGTCTATGCGTTCCAGACTTCAGGCGGTAATTGACTGCAAAGGATTTCCAACCAAGTATTAGAAAGTGAAAGTTTGATTTAGGATTATTATTCAGTCCCATTACTTTTGGTCCCTTAACAAGTGGGAGGCACAGATGCAAACTGTTGTAATTCCTACACCGTTCACCTGATTTGGATGTAAATACCCTCAAATTAAAGCTGACAGTCTGCAGTTAAAGTACATCTTGTTTGTTTCATTTCAAATCCATTGTGGATTAAAGTGCGCCTCTGTTTATTAGATGTGCTGCTATGAGCGCCACTGTGTATGTAAAAGCGTGTTACTGTGTGCGTGTAAGTGAACACGTGTGTAAAATCGTATGCAGATCTTTTGTATTTTTTTTGTTTTTTTACAGTGACGGAGGAGAAATTTTTCTTCTGACACAGGCAAATGTAGGCCTGGTGCATTTACTGCATTAATATAGTACACGGATCAACAACCTCTGGGACTCCATGTGTTCTGAAACTACAACGCCCAGAATCCTCCTTTCATTTCTATGGGAGTTACAAGAACAGCCAAGAAAGTATCCATGCTGGGATTTGTAGTTTCACAGCAGCTGGAGCGCTGAAGGTTGCTGATCCCTGATGTCGGAGGTATCACATCATTATAACACTTTGACTGGTCTCAATGGTGACATGTCCCTGATCGCCATGTCACTGCTGGGTCATGTGTCACTTGGGGACATGTCACCGCTGAGGCTAGTGATTGGCTGCAACATTGCATGTAGCCCCATTGGTGCAGGGACCGGAGTACAGTGGTGGCGACATTAAAAAAAAGTCCTGGACGACCCCTTTTATGGTTTTGTCTGAGAGTTTCGAAAACTTTCAGGAGAGCAGACGGCTTATAAACGAAGAAAAAAAGATCCCTCCATTCCAGCGTTGTGAATCCGGTCCCCATTGATGACGAGATGTCTGTCATTATTATTTTTTTTAATTGACAATTTTTTTATTGAGTCTTTGCAAAAAAAAACATTAATAGTTACAAGCCTGTGCATCATGGTGTGACAATCTAACGCAATACAGACACGATAAGATGCACAACAGAAAGGTAATAGAGTAAGTGGGTAGCAACCCACAGAATAGTATGTAACAAGACAGTAAGTCTAACCAGGTACAATAAATTAACCAAAGTATGGATGTAGCATAGGATAATGTAACTGGCATAATATTCAAACTAGAGTGAAGGCAGAAAAGTATATGACACGGGACGCACAATTAAGACGGGGGGTATAGACAAAAGACACGGAACATAAGGAGGAGGGGATGGGGGTAGGTTACATAAATCAGCGTAGTCATGGGCCCAAGTAATCGTCCCATGATTGCCAGATCTTGTTGAACCGTTCAATCTGGTTAGATAAGCTAACGGACAGGTATCCATCTTCCTGACCTCCAGAACATTCGCAATAAGGTCAGTTTGGTTGGGTGAAGTAGTTATTTTCCAAAATCTGGCAATAAGGCGTCTGGCTGCGGTCAGAATATGCAGGGATAAAAGCAAAAAGTGCAGTTTCAGCGGCATAGGCGGCACATTTAATAAGTAGAAAAAGGGGTTTAAAGGGAACCTAATATGGAGGACCTGGAATAGAACCTCGTGTACCATTTCCCAGAAGGGCTTGATTAAAGGGGAGCTTCAAAATATATGGATATGAGACCCCTCTCCTGTGGTACACCTCCAACATCTATCAGAGAGTGAAGGGCATAGATGTTTCAGTAACTGTGGGGTATGGTACCAAAACATCAGTACTTTATAAGAGTTTTCTCTATGAGAGATGCAAGAAGAGGACTTCGCAGTCCTGTCCCATACTAGTTTCCATTCTGCATTCGAAATGGGTCGGTTAAGAACCGCTTCCCATTTAGACATGTAGGAATGTTTAATGGGCGAAGATGATAGGAGAAGGTATATTTCTGATATAAGGCCCTTAGTTGAGGTAGACAGCTTACACAGTTTTTCGAAGGAAGTGGGAGTAGAAACAGTCGTATATTTAAATATGGAGGTAAACAAGTGCCGCAATTGCATATATTGGTACCTGGCAGAGTCAGGAAGTTGGCGGGATGATTGTAATTTCTCAAACGGCACTATTTGGAGACTGTTATAATCTATAATATCCGCAAAATGAAACAATTTGTTGGGAAACCAGTACCTAAGGAAGGAGGACTGCATTCCTGCCGGAAATACAGGGTTGAATAGGAAGGAGGTTATGGAGGACCTGTCAGAGGCTAAGGAAAATTGTCGGTTGCATTTCTGCCATATGTGACGAGTCAGAGATATGGGCCTTAGCAAATCCGGCAGCAAAACTGTCGACAAAGGGGACCATATGAGGGAATTAGGGTGTACAAGAGCTATCCACAGTTTCTCCACTTCTGACCATCTAGAGCAGGTGTATAGACTAGACCACGCTGGTATTCTCCGCAGATGGGTCGCCCAATAATATTTAGTGACATCAGGGGCTGCCAGACCCCCCAGTATCGGGACCGGTAGGGTCTCAAACAGGTAGAGTAGTTTTGGCAATATAGTCATCTTGACTGTAGCTATACGACCCAGCAAGGAAATGGGGAAAGGCATCCATTTGTTCATAAGGGCCTTTAAGTTCCGGAACGTGTCCGGGAAGTTGAGCGTGTACAAGGAGGAGTAGGTCGGAGTAAGGTTTATCCCCAGGTATCGCAATGTATTGTTTTTCCAGCTAAAGTGGAAATTAGTTTTCATGGCAGCTACCCTCTCAGGGCTGCAGTGGAGAGGGAGAGCCTCCGTTTTCGTAGTGTTCACTTTGTAACCTGACAACCTCCCGTACACACTCAACAATTGGAAAAGGTAAGTCCGTCAATGTGAGCAGGATATCGTCTGCAAACAAAGATAACTTGAATTCAACCTTATTAACCACGACCCCATGTATATCCGGATGTGCTTGAATGGCCGCCGCAAGGGGTTCAATGCAGAGGACAAAAATTAAAGGGGATAGCGGACACCCCTGTCGTGTGCCATTACGTATAGGAAAGGTCGAGGAGAGAGCATGGGGCATTTTTACCGCCGCTGTTGGCTGGGAATAAAGAGTCCGTAAAGCTGTTTAAGGGGTATTATCAACACGCCGTTTCATACTTACCTGCTCCCGGCCCGCTGTCCACTTCCTGGTTTCGGCACTCTCCCGACCAGGCCGCGCGCTGGACTGAACGCGCACGCCGAGGCCGCGCATGTGCCCGGGCAATTATACTATACTGGCCAGGAAGAAATTACCATAGCGCATGCGAGGCCTCGGCGTGCGCTTTTGGGACTGCGCGCGGCCGTCCGGGAGAAAAGAAGTAGTCTGCGCAAGCGTGGCCACCGTGATTCCTGAGAAGAGCGGTGGCCGTAACCAGGGGAGACGGAAGACAACAGTCAGGTAAGTATATGTTTATTTTCTTCTAAGGGGTGGGAATTAGTTAATTAAATATATTTAGAAAAATGATCACTGTTATATCATTAACAAATTTAACAGTGATCATTAAGATGAGAATACCCCTTTAAGAAGGGGCCCGTAATACCAAAGGTCTGCAAGGCGGAGAACATAAACGACCAGTTCAAGCGATCAAACGCTTTTTCAGCGTCGAGACTAAGCAATAGAGTTTCCTCGTTGCGTCTATTAACAATCTCTCTGAGATCAATAGTTTGTCTAGTGTTGTCTCCGCCCTGCCGATCCCTGACAAACCCTACCTGATCCTTATGAATCAACTGGGGAAGCCATATCGATAGACGATCAGCCAAAGTTTTCGTAAAAAATTTTAGGTCCGAATTTAGGAGGGCAATGGGTCTATAATCGGCACAGTCTAGGGGGTCCTTTCCCGGTTTAGGGATCAATGTGATGTAGGAATGCGATAGCGAGGTGGGTATCAGGGAACCCTGCAAAAAGGAGTTATATAGCGACACCATGTGGGGTATCAAGATGTCCGAGAAAGTTTTATAATATATGTATAGAAGGTAACCCGTCTGGGCCAGGCGATTTCTTGTTGGGGAGCTGCTTGCGCACCTCCTGTAATTCCTCCCCTGTAATGGGAGCATTCAAGGACAACAAAGCCTCCTTCGGTAGTTTAGGAAGACTACAATTAGATAAAAAGGTTTCAAAGAGATGTGCACGATCTAACTGGTCGGGAGGTAGCTGCTCGGGAATAGAATAAAGATGTGCATAGAATTCTGGAAAAAGTTTTGAGATCACCTCAGGCCTGTACAGTAGTGTGCCATCAACACGTCTCATAATGGTGGGGCTACCCGTCAGGTTAGCGCCGCGCAACTGATTAGCTAGGAGAGTATGGGGTTTATTACCCTATGCATAAAATCTTTGCCTAGAGTACAACAATAGTTTCTAAACTTTTTGGCATTGTAGATCTCTTAATCTAGCCCTTAATACTACAATACGGCGTAGCAAATGACGGGAGCGCCGGGAGCCCAGCTGCTCTTCCAAACCTCTGAGTTGAGCAGTAATGGATGTTTGTTGCGCCATACGGTCCTTTTTCAATTGAGACCCCATCGCTATACAATGGCCCCTAAAAACCGCCTTATGGGCCTCCCACAGTGTGGCGGCAGAGGAGACGGAAGCTTGGTTAAGCGTAAAATATTTTGTGACAATATCCCTGAGCTCCTGACGAAGAGGCAAACTATTTAAGAAAGACTCATTAAAGCGCCAATGACATACTTTGGTATAAGAGCCTGTACTTCTGAGGCTAACGGATATTGGGGCATGGTCAGACCAGGTAATGTGGCCCATGTCCGCATCCTCCAACATTCGCAAGACAGGAATGTTTCCAAAAAAATAGTCAATGTGGGTGTGAGTACTGTGGGGGTGGTAGAAAAAGGTGTAGGATTTAGCATTGGGGTAGTTCACCCTCCAGAGATCATACAGAGCGTGGCGCCGGATAGTGCGTCTAAATAGACGCGACAGACGACACTGTGCTCGCGTGGGTGTATTTTTCATAGATAACCTATCCATCTGTTCTGAGAAAGAAGCAGTGCAGAAGGGAGAAACTGGGACAGTTTGGAGAGGACCCCATCCAGGAAAGAGATTTGAGCCGAGTTTGGGGCATAGAGGTTACACATAATGAGTGGGTTACCATGTAATGTAGTTTTAAGTATAAGAAACCTGCCCTCCTTATCAGCAATGTAGGATTCAACCTGTATCGGACAATGGGCAGAAAGGAGAATGACCACCCCAGCTGTCTTTTTCCCCGAAGTAGCAGAGTATGCTCGGGGAAAAATCTCTGCGCAAACTTAAAGGCCTCTTTCACACGGGCGTGTCCGGATAAGGTCCGGATGCGTTGCGGCAAACCCGCGCGAGTAGGTACCCAATTGCAGTCAGTTTTGACTGCAATTGCGTTCAGTTGTTCAGTTTTTATCGCGCGGGTGCAATGCGTTTTGCACGCGTGTGATAAAAAACTGAATGTGGTACCCAGACCCGAACTTCTTCACAGAAGTTCAGGTTTGGGTTCAAGGTTGTGTAGATTGTATTATTTTTCCTTATAACATGGTTATAAGGGAAAATAATAGCATTCTGAATACATAATGCATAGTACAATAGGGCTGGATGGGTTAAAAAATTTAACTCACCTTAATCCACTTGTTCGCGCAGCCGGCATCTCTTCTGTCTTGTTCTGTGAGGAATAGGACCTTTGATGACGTCACTACGCTCATCACATGGTCCGTCACATGATCCATCACCATGGTGATGGATCATGTGACGGACCATGTGATGAACGTAGTGAGGTGGAACTCTATGTTCATGGGGGAGCAACAGCAGGTTCCAAGTTGCGTGGATCATCTTGGAGAGGAGGGTGCCGTCTCTTCTGTCTAGGTGTCCGCCAGACCGGATCCGGCACAGGTTTTGGGTCCAGGAGCTCCCAGTCCACTATGGAAGGTGGATCCACATTTAAGGCAGAACAAAAAGGCAGGAGGTCTGCATGTTGGCGAAGGGTGAAAGTTCTGCCATCTTTCGTGACTACAAGGGCAAACGGGAAGCCCCATCTATACAGGATTCTTCGCTCCCGCAGGAGGGTCAGCAATGGTTGTAACGCCCTTCTTTTCTGTAGTGTCCACCAGGAGAGATCTTGATATAATTGGACAGATGCATCATGAAACTCAATGGACCGGCGTGTCCGAGCTTTAGTCATTATGTGCTCTTTCATTTCAAAATCGTGCATGCAACAAATCACATCGTGTGGTTGAGCAGTAGAGGATTTAGGACGCAGTGCTCTGTGTGCTCGGTCCAGTTTAATAGGTTGCGTTAAAGAGGTCCCCAAGATTGAGTTGAAGGGTTCCGTCAGGGTTTCCCTCAGATCTTCCTCCTTGTCGGGTTCAGGGAGTCCGCGAATACGGATATTGTTTCTGCGGCATCGGTTATCCAGGTCTTCCAAATGACGGGCATAAATTGTGCCTGGGAGGCTATAATAGATTGGAGGTGAGAGACACTTCTGCGCGTATCATCATGTTCAGTCTCTATGGAATCCACACGGCCCGCTAGCTGCTGGATATCCCTCCTAAGGGAGGAAATTTCAGACTTGCAAGCATTCCGGACTTCAGTGATCAGTAGTTGGAAGTCTTCTTTAGTAGGCAAATGTTGCAGGGTTTGCTGAAGCAGTGTGGAAGATTGTGTGGAGTGGAGGGAACCATCCTCACCCTCATCCATAGAATCCGACAAGTGATCCCATGAGGCGATATTGGGCCGGGTCAGCACTTTCTGAAGGGGGCTCAGCCCAGTCTTTGCGCTTGTGTAGCCGTTTGTCTGGCCGACTTGGGTGCCATTTTGGGCGGCATGTTTAGGCCTCGGGTCTTTGAAGGCGGCGATCCCGCCTCTGATATAATATCTCGGCCCCCTGATGGTTCCCCTGGGTTGTGGGGGACAAATACTTTGGCTGTGGGCGACAGGGGCGTGAAGGCTGGTCCCAGGTGGAGCGGAGTTGTGGCGTCCACAGGAGGGAAGAGGGTGCGGGAGTCCGGCAGGGAACACTCACCGGAGACTGCAGGCAGAAGCAGGCCGCTGGTGCCGCGCGGCGATGTCTGGCGCCTGCGGAGGTAAGTGTCCAGCGTGTTGTGGGCCCTGGCAGGAGTCTGGCTGGCTGGCAGCAGTGGGTTTGGGTGGTGCTTTATTCCCCATGAGCGGGGTTCCGATGGCTAAAGGGTCTCCTTATGCAGGCTTAGGCGGCGGAGCTCAGCTTTCACGCCGCCATTCTCTCAGACGGCCAGGCCCCGAGATGTCTGTCATTTATGTGACAGCTCAGCCAATAACTGGCCTCTATGGTAACATGTGACTGGCGCCTGACCAGTGATTGGCCTCACTTCATCTTCGCTTCTGGACCTATCGGGATCAGACCCACAGCACCGTTCTTTCCTTGTTTTATAAGCCGTCTGCTCCCCTGAAGGTTTTCAAAACTCCCCGTTGTTTTAGGCGAGGTCCACATGTGACTAAGCCCCCTCCATGTCCCCTGTCTGTAGACTTGGCGAAGGTGGCGAAAAATGAACAATGCAACTTGATAAGTCACCAATGCGTTGGTAAATTAACAAATCCAGTGGATTTGTGACTTTTCTACTTCAAAGACAGGTGTCAGGGCAATAATAAATCAGGGCCTATGTGTGTATGGGGGGGGGGGGGGGGGTAGGGGGGCTGCAATTTGCTTTAAAGGGTTATCCAAACCCTGTAATGCCTTGCTCCCCGGCACCCATGTCTTTTCTCTTGCCCGCACCGCCGCTGCTGCATCTCCCCGTCGCGCAGATAAAAACATCCGGCCACTGAGGGGGTGACAGCCGGGGACGAGCCTTCTTAGCATCGCTGGCACCAAGCTCCCATCCCCTCGATGTTTTGATCCGCGTGACGTGGAGATGCAGCGGCGGCCGTGCAGGTATCAGAAGCGACGAGGGCAAGTACAATATGTGAGTGGCCCGGGCATTAGAGGGGTTGGATAACACCTTTAAGCTGCCTAGGGCAAAAAAAAAACCTGTCCATTACACTCCTCTCTCCAGCACCAGTCTTCCCAGTACACCCATCTCTCCAGCACCAGTCTTCCCAGTACACTCCGCTTCCTCAGCACCAGTCCACCCCTCTCCCCAGCAGTGGTCCTCCCAGTACGCACCTCTTCCCAGTACACCCCTCTTCCTCAGAACCAATCCTCCCAGTACATACCTCTTCCCAGTACACCCCCCTTCCTCAGCACCAATCCTCCCAGTGCACACCTCTTCCCAGCACCAATCCTCCCAGTACACACCTCTTCCCAGCACACTGCCTCCCCTTCTCCAGCACCAATCATCCCAGTACACACCTCTTCCCAGTACACCCCCCTTCCTCAGCACCAATCCTCCCAGTACACACCTCTTCCCAGTACACCCCCCTTCCTCAGCACCAATCCTCCCAGTACACACCTCTTCCCAGTACACCCCCCTTCCTCAGCACCAATCCTCCCAGTACACACCTCTTCCCAGTACACCCCCTTCTCCAGCACCAATCATCCCAGTACACTCCCTCCCCTTCTCCAGCACACGGTCCTCCGGCAGGCCGCACAAAAAAGAAAAAGAAAAAAGGAACTGGAGTCACGTGACCACCAGTACCACCACTCGGAGCGCGCGTCATCGCAGCTCAGTTGCAGACGCGTCGTGCGGCTGTCCGGCACTCCGGTGACGTAGTCAGCCCCGCCCCCCATGCCGATCTCCTGCAGCTGAACTTGTAGACTGCGGTGTAGCCGGGCCTGGCGGCCACGTCTCCTGCGAGGAAGGGGGAGGACATAGCGGCCTGTGTGTGCTGTGCTCCAGGATGTGGGCTCCCGGGTCCTGCTGCTGCTGGCCGCTGCTCCTGCTCCTGTGCTGCTGGCCGCTCCTCCCCGCCTCAGCCTGGGACCACGGGGATTTGGAGCTGTTTGACTTGGTGGAGGAGATTCAGCAGAACTTCTACCAGTTCCTGGGGGTGGAGCAGGTAAGGGGGGCGATGATGGGAGTGATGGCTGACTGCTGCTTGCAATGTGGCAGCATGGAGGTGACGTCTGATACATGACCTATAAGTAACCGCTGCGTCTGACCTGACCGGCAGTCCCACCAAAACCGCATGTTAGTAAAGCAGAGGCCAGGGCTTTATCTATTCCTGTCAGGTGCCACCATATTGTCACTTATGAATGAGCTTCTCCACTCCTGGTGACAACCTGTCACTGTCCCATCTGTACTGATGCCCCAGCTGTTGCATAGCAACCATCCTGCATGCACTGGGTCAGTGATAGGCAAACTGTGGCTCTCCAGCTGTTGCAAAACTACAACTCCCACCATGCCCTGCTGTAGGCAGTCTTTGCATGCTGGGAGTTGTAGTTCTGCAACAGCTGGAGAGCTGCAGTTTGCCTATCACTGCACTAGGTGACAACTTGAGGCCTCCATCATTATGTGCGAGCTCTAGTTGTCACTGAAAGATGTAAGTTATACCAAAGACTTAAAGGGGTTGTTCAGCTTTTTAGACTTTTTATAACTGCCAACCCCCCACTTGCTCTACCAGTTGAAACCCCCTAACCCCCCCTCTTCCTGCCGCGTTCCTGCTAACTTCCGTTGCTGTGTCCCAGGTCATAGGACCCTCTGCAGCCAATGACTGGCCTCAACGGTGACCCATTGGCCTGAGGATAGGTCATCAATATAGAAAAACTGGAAAACTCCTTTAAAGGGGTATTCAAACCACCATTAGACATCTACAGCACAAAATTTATGTCCTGCGGATTTAAAGGGGTTCTCTACTCCCACCGGCGCTCCAGTTCCAGTGTCGGGCTCGCTTCTCCTCCACTTCTGGTCCCCGTTACATAGTAACTACAGCTATGCTACAGCTGGCAGCCAATCAGTGATGTCAGTAGTGACGTGTGCAGGCACGAAACGTGACCGCTGCCACCTCTGAGGCCACTGATTGCCCAGCAGCGGTGGATGTAGGAGCATTTACTACGGCATGGCTGCGCCGCTCTGTAATCTTTCAGCAGGATAGAAGCAGATGGGACTGTTGGTGGGGAAGCAACATGGACGGCATTGCTCTGCCTTCATGAAATATTCCTTCCGGGGAGTTTCCAGTTTTCTGCCACTAAGGCCTCATGTACACGACCATATGTATTTTGCGGTCCACAAAAAACGGATCCGCAAAAAATACAGATGACGTCCGTGTGCATTCCGTATTTTGTGGAACGGATCAGCTGGCCCCTAATAGAACAGTCCTGTCCTTGTCTGTAATGCGGACAATAATAGGACATGTTCTATTTTTTTGCGGAATGGAAATACGGACACGGAATGCACACAGTAACTTCTGTTTTTTTTTGCGGACCCATTTAAGTGAATGGTTGCAGAAAGAAAATACGTTAGTGTGCAGCTTTCATTTTCAATGTATTGATGTGGTACATGGAATTATTGTAGTTTATCCCTGTAGAGTGTGAACCTGTCTGGACCTGGTCCTGCTCACTGTGTAGATAAGAGTTGCTGGCCTGGCTATACTGATGTGCCGTCAGGTGTTCATCCTCTTAAAGGGGTTGTTCGCCCTCCAGGGCCTTTCTACCAGCATCCCCTTCCCCCAGAGTAGCTGGACCTGTGTAGGGACTCCTACTTACTGATCCTCGCTGTTGGGTTCCAGATCCTTTGCTCCCCAGCGCCGCTGCAGCTGTCAGGTCTCCCTACGTTAGCATTTGGTTTGACGCGAGTCACGTGGCTGCTGCAGCCAATGGCTGGCTGCTGTGGTGCATGTCCTCATGCGTCATGTCACTGGATCACATGATGCATGGTGGACACATCGCCGCCGCGGGCCAGTCATGCGCTGCAGTGGCCACATGACCAGCGTCCAACCAGATGTTCACACAGGGAGGCCAAAGATCTGCGGGGGAGTGAAGGAGCCAGAATACAGCGTTGGGGATCAGATAAGTATGATTCCTGTAGGTCTGCAAGAAAGGCACCCCCGGGTGTAAGCAACCCAGAACGGCTTTCTCTGCAGCTGCTGTGCCCTCTTCACTTTGATAGGACCAGGTGTGATGACATTTTACACTGCCTGATCCTGTCAGTGTGCAGAGGGCGCAGCAGTTGCAGAGAGAGCAGAGCCTCTAGGTGTAATGGTAACGCCCTTGTTGCTCCTAGAGGCTCATTTGCATATAATAAAACATCGCTTTTCTTAGTAATGCGGACACATATGAACATGGGACCAACACGGATGCCTTCAGCTGCCAAGCGCACATGCAACAGGTCAGACAGTGTCATAGGTACAAATCTGCTGACAGATGCCCTTTAAAGTGGTTTTCTGGGACTTTTGTATTGATGACCTTGATGTCTTCAGGCTATCTGTATCAGATCGGAGGGACACTCCACACCCTCGCTGTTCAGCTGTTTGAGAGTCGCTCCAGCCCCAGAACTACACAGCTTCGTCCGTTGTATAGTGTCTGGGGCTGGATACATTAAAGTGAATGGGAGCATTCACTTTAAGGCCCCTTTTAAACGGGCGAGAATTCGGCGCGGGTGCAATGCGTGAGGTGAACGCATTGCACCCGCACTGAATACGGACCCATTCACTTCAATGGGGCTGTGCAGATGAGCAGTGATTTTCCACGCATCACTTGTGCGTTGCGTGAAAATCGCAGCATGTTCTATATTCTGTGTTTTTCATGCAACGCAGGCCCCATAGAAATAAATGGGGAATGCGTGAAAATCGCAAGCAAGTGCGGATGCAATGCAATTTTCACGCATGGTTGCTAGGAGATGATGTTAGTAAATTGATAAAAGTCCATTTACTGTATTATTTCCCCTTATAACATGGTTATAAAGGAAAATAATAGCATTCCTAATACAGATATATTTTTTTTAAACTCATCTCATCCACTTGATTGCGCAGCCGGCATCGTCTTCTTTCTTCATCCTTCAGGACCTGCAAAAGGACCTTTGATGACGTAATCGCGCTCACCACGTGATGAGCGCGGTGACGTCAGCGCAGGTCCTGCTAAATGAAGATAGATCTCCCAGGTCCTGAAAGATGAAGAAAGAAGACGATGCCGGCTGCATAATCAAGTGGATGAAGTGAGTTAATTTTTAATTTTTTTTTTAACCCCTCAAGCCGCATTTTAGTTCTGTATTAGGAATGCTATTATTTTCCTTTTATAACCATGTTATAAGGGAAAATAATAACATGAATAGAAAACCGATCCCAAACCCGAACTTCAGTGAAGAAGTCCGGGTTCGGGTCTGGGTACCACATTCAGTTTTTTCTCATGCGCGTGCGAAACGCATTGCACTTGCACGGAAAAAACTGAACATCAGAACGCAATCGCAGTCAAAACTGACTGCAATTGCGTGCCTACTCGCGTGGTTTTCCCGCAATGCACACGCGACGAATCCGGAGCAAATCCGGAACGCTTGTGTGAAAGAGGCTTAAGGGTGCTGCCACGCTACGTCTCTTTTTTGGCCTTTTGTTTTGGCTGAAAAAAACCACTATGAAATTCATGTGTTTTTTACAATCTTTTAGCGTGTTATCGTTTTTTCCAGCCTTTTTCTTTAGAGATGTCTATGGTAAAACCCCGCAAAACCTCTACACCCAGAACATGCTATTTGAAAAAATTGCCAAAAATGCTAGGAAACCATTATATAATGCCACACATTACGTTGCATTTTTCACTAAAATAAACGCACAGAAAAAGGCATGAAAACACAATTAAACAAGTTTTTTCAAAAATAATGTACCGTAAAACCAGAAAAAACAATGTCCTGACCACGGTGACAATACAGAATAAATAGCTCCTGGCAGTTTAGTGAAACAATGTAAAAAAAAAAAAAAAGCGGTGGTAATTTACAAAAGTGACCACTGCCCACACAAATGTGGATGTATCTTGAGTTTTAGGCAAAGGGCACAATAAGTCCACAGGGGTAACATAATAAACATACATAAACAGTCTCGCCAAATACTCCGAATACAGAGTCATCGTCCTGACAAGGCCGGATTTGCCTGGGACCTGTCCGTGGAATCCAGGCCCTAGACGTCTACTCGGGGGAATGGTGATGACTCCGTATAAGGAGGAAAGGTGCATTAGGGTGAATGGATCATGGCCGGGTCCTATTAGTCTACAGGGAGTAGGAGTTTTGGACAACAGGGATACTGTCTGTTCACCATCAAACAAGTTACAGGCAATGGTCCATGCAAGTAGTGAGAAAAGGGACACTTTTGAAATGTACCCTTACTTACATTGATTGGGGGAATCCAATACTTGGCAGATTGCTCCATTTGTTATTTGGTAAGTAGGACCATGTACTAATGCACTTTCATGGTGTGCACCTTTCATGTATGTGTTAGGAAGTACTAGAGTCACCATCCAGACCACAGCCAGCGAACCCCGAAACTGCCACCAGCCTTCCAAAACCCCTCTGGGTAGTATAAAACGAAGGCCCCTTTCACACGGGCGAGTATTCCGCGCGGATGCGATGCGTGAGTTGAACGCATTGCACCCGCACTGAATCCCGACCCATTCCTTTCTATGGGGCTGTGCACATGAGCGGTGATTTTCACACATCACTTGTGCGTTGCGTGAAAATCGCAGCATGCTCTATGTTCTGCGTTTTTCACGCAACGCAGGCCCCATAGAAGTGAATGGGGTTGCGTGAAAATCGCAAGCATCCGCAAGCAAGTGCGGATGCGGTGCGATTTTCACGCACGGTTGCTAGGAGACTATCGGGATGGAGACCCGATCATTATTATTTTCCCTTATAACATGGTTATAAGGGAAAATAATAGCATTCTGAATACAGAATGCATAGTACAATAGCGCTGGAGGGGTTAATTTTTTTTTTTTTAACTCTCCTTAATCCACTTGCTCGCGCAGCCGGCATCTTAGCTGTGTGGATGAACAGGGCCTGTGGTGACGTCACTCCGGTCATCACATGATCAATCACCATGGTAAAAGATCATGTGATGACCGGAGTGACGTCACCACATGTCCTGTTGCTCCACACAGCTAAGATGCCGGCTGCGCGAGCAAGTGGATTAAGGTGAGTTAAATTTTTTTTAAATTTTATTTTATTTTTTTAATTTTTTAACCCCTCCAGCGCTATTGTACTATGCATTCTGTATTCAGAATGCTATTATTTTCCCTTTATAACCATGTTTTAAGGGGAAATAATACAATCTACAGAACACCGATCCCAAGCCCGAACTTCTGTGAAGAAGTTCGGGTACCAAACATGCGTGATTTTTCTCACGTGAGTGCAAAACGCTATACAATGTTTTGCGATCGCGCGGAAAAATCACGCATGTTCCCGCAACGCACCCGCACATTTTCCCACAACGCCCGTGTGAAAGGGGACTAAGGCTACTTTCACACTTGCAGTAGCCTTTTCCGGCAGGCTGTTCCAACTTTTTTTTTTACTTTATTTTTTGTCCCACTTTGAGACTTCAACTTTTGGGGGTCTAATCCCTTTTACAATGCATTCCAATACTTCTGTATTGGAATGCATTGGCTGTATGAGTAATACTGTGAGCATTACTCATACAGCTTCCGGCCTGTTAGATCCAGGGGGCTGGATCTCACAGGCCCGTCACTGGAAGGCAGCGCGATGTCTCAGGAAGGCATTGTGCTGCCTTCCATGCCATCGGGACCCCCCTACAGCCGCATGGGGAACCGATGGCACCGCCGCCCAAGTTAAAACCGCAGGTCTGAATTGACCTGCGGTTTGCGGCGATCACCGACACGGGGGGTCACGGAACCCCCCCCCTCGCATTTAGCCAAGGTGCCTGCTCAATGATTTGAGCAGGCACCTTGTTCCGATCACAGGTCGTACCCATACGCCCTGTGTCCTTAAGGACCGGGAAATCGGGGCGTACCGGTACGCCCAGCCTCGGACTGGCCCACAGGGGTACAGGGGAATCCCCTGGTGGGCCCTTGAGTAAGGTGGGCCCCTAGTCTCCCACCCCCTGCACAAGTGGCAATTAACACAGTAGATTTACTGCACTACATACATATATTAAATGTACAGTGCCTCAACCAGCCTATGTTCATATAAAAGATTATTTATTATATTTGAATGTATCTGTACGGTGGGCCCCCAAAATAAATTTTACTGGTGGGCCCTAGGTATTCCAGTCCGACACTGGGTACGCCCTATGTCCTAAACAGGTTAAAAAGTGGGTTTTGGAAATTTTCCGAAAAATTTAAAGATTTGCTTCCAAACTTCTAAGCCTTCTAACGTCCCCAAAAAATAAAATGTCATTTTCAAAATGATCCAAACATGAAGTAGACATATGGGGAATGTAAAGTAATTTCTATTTTTTAAGGTATTACTATCTATTATAAAAGTAGAGAAATTGAAATTTGCTAATTTATCTAACTTTTTGGTACATTTTGGTGGTTTTTTTTGAATAAAAAAATGTTTGTTTGTTTTTTTTTTTACTTATTTTTACCACTGTCATGAAGTACAATATGTGACGAGAAAACAATCTCAGAATGGCCTGGATAAGTAAAAGCGTTTTAAAGTTATTACCACATAACGTGACACATGTCAGATTTGCCTGGGCAGGAAGGTGAAAACAGGCCCAGGGTATGACCAATTTGTGCAGAAATCCATATCATTCCAAAGGGTTCACATACTTTTTCTTGCAACTGTAGGTGCAGGTCCCAGAGGTGGGACCCGCACCTATCAGACAATGGGAGCATATCCTAGAGATATGCCCCCATTGTCTGAGATGGAAAATAAACCTTTAACCACTTAAGGACCACAGGTTTATACCCCCCAAGTGACCAGGCCCTTTTTTACAAATCGGCACTTCACAACTTTAACGGTTTATTGCTCGGTCATGCAACTTGGCACCCAAATGAGTTTTACCTCCTTTTCTTCTCACAAATACAGCTTTCTTTTGGTGGTATTTGATTGCTGCTGACATTTTTCGTTTTTCTGATATTAATCAAAAAGGACCGCAATTTTCTCAAAGTATTTTAAACTTTTTCTGGTAAAATTGTTCAAATATAATGACATTTCTATACAAGTTTGTGTCAGAATTTATTGTGCTACATGTCTTTGATTAAAATAAAATCCAATAAGTGGATAATTATTGGTTTGCGCAAAAGTTATAGCGTTTACAAACTATGGTACAAAAATGTGAATTTCCGCATTTTGAAGCAGCTCTGACTTTCTGAGCACCTGTCATGTTTCTTGAGGTGCTAGAATGCCAGGATAGTATAAATACCCCCCAAATAACCCCCTTTTTAGAAAGAAGACACCCCAAAGTATTCGCGGAGGGGATGGTGAGTTCATGTATGATTTCATTTTTTTTCACAAGTTAGCGGAAAATGACACTTTCTGAGAAAAAAAAATAAAAAAAATAAAGTTTCCATTTCTGCTATCTTCTGGCGAAAAAAAAAAAAAAATCTCCCACGGACTCACTATGCCCCTCAGTGAATACCTTGGGGTGTCTACTTTCCGAAATGGGGTCATTTGTGGGGTGTGTTTACTGTTCTGGCATTTTGGGGGGAAGCTAAATTGTGAGCAACCCTGTAAAGCCTAAAGGTACTCGTTGGACTTTCGGCCCTTTTACGCACCTAGGCTGCAAAAAAGTGTCACACGTGGTATCGCCGTACTCAGAAGAAGTAGGGCAATGTGTTTTGGGATGTATTTCTACATATACCCATGCTGGGTGAGAGAAATATCTCTGTAAATTGGCAACTTTGTATAAAAATTTTTTAAAGGTTGTCATTTACAGAGATATTTCTCACGCACAGTATGGGTATATGTAAAAATACACCCCAAAACACATTGCCCTACTTCTCCTGAATACGGCGATACCACATGTGTGACACTTTTTTGCAGCCAAGATGCGCAAAGGGGCCAAAAGTCCAACGAGTACCTTTTAGGAGGGCATTTTTACGCATTTGGATTCCAAACTACTTCTCACGCTTTAGGGCCCGTAAAATGCCAGGGCAGTATAAATACCCCACAAGTGACCCCATTTTGGAAAGAAGACACCCCAAGGTATTCCGTGAGGAGCATGGCGAGTTCATAGAAGATTTTTTTTTTTTTTGGCACAAGTTAGCGGAAATTGATTTTTTCTTCTTTTTTTTTTTCTCACAAAGTCTCCCTTTCCGCTAACTTGTGACAAAAAGTTCAATCTTTCATGGACTCAATATGGCCCTCAGCGAATACCTTGGGGTGTCTTCTTTCCAAAATGGGGTCATTTGTGGGGTGTTTGTACTGCCCTGGCATTTGAGAGTCTCCGCAATCATTACATGTATGGCCAGTATTAGGAGTTTCTGCTATTCTCCTTAGGCCTCATGCACACGACCGTTGTTTGGGTCCGCATCCGAGCCGCTGTTTTGGCGGCTCGGATGCGGACCCATTCATTTCAATGGGGCCGCAAAAGATGCGGACAGCACTCCGTTTGCTGTCCGCATCCGTGGCTCCGTTCCGCTGCTCCGCTAAAAAAATATAACATGTCCTATTCTTGTCCGCGCTTTGCGGACAAAAATAGGCATTTATATTGCTGGCGCCCGTTCCGTTCCGCAAATTGCGGAAGTCAACACGGGCGTCTTCCGTTTTTTGCGGATCCGCGGTTTGCGGACCGCAAAAAATGGCACGGTCGTGTCCATGAGGCCTTATATTGAGCATACGGGTAATGAGATTTTTTTTTTTTCGTTCAGCCTCTGGGCTGAAAGAAAAAATGAACGGCACAGATTTATTCATTCTCATCGATCAATGTGGATGAAAAAATCTCTGCCAAAAAATGTGCGAAAAAAAAAAAGCTGCGATCACTAATAAAGATCCAAAAAGCTCAAAAGTGATCTTTATAGCGCCGCAGCGATTTTACGGTGTTTTTGCAGTGATCAGAAAAAAAATAATTCTGTCATTGCGGTGGGGCGGACTGAACGCAAGTGTGCGCACAAGATCAGGCCTGATCGGGCGAACACTGCGTTTTTTTTGTAGATCCTAAGGTGACCCTAATGTACTGATCTAGATCTGATTGCGATCAGTCTTGATCACTTACAGATACTATATAGTACTAGTGCTGATTAGCGACAGCGATGACGCTAATCAGCGACTAATCAGTGACTGCGGTGCGGTGGGCGCTAACTACCTAACAAGTAGCTAACTAACTGGCGGTGATAAGGGACCCTTAGGCCCCATTCACACGTCCGCAATTCTGTTCCGCATTTTGCGGAATGGAATTGCGGACCCATTCATTTCTATAGGGACAGACTGTCCCACTTGGATCCGGAATTGCGGATCTGCACTTCCGGGTCCGCACTTCCGTTCCGCAAAAATATAGAACATGTCCTATTCTTGTCCGCAATTGCGGACAAGAAAAGGCATTTTCTATATAGTTCTGGCAATGTGCGGATCCGCAAAATGCGGAAAGCACATTGCCGGTGTCCGTGTTTTGCGGATCCGTAAAACACATACGGACGTCTGAATGGAGCCTTACAGGGGGTGATCAATGACAGGGGGGGGTGATCAGGGAGTCTATATGGGGTGATCAGGGGTTAATAAGTGACAGGGGGGGGGTGTAGTGTAGTGTGGTGTGGTGCTTGGTGCTACTTACAGAGCTGCCTGTGTCCTCTGGTGGTCGATCCAAGCAAAAGGGACCACCAGAGGACCTGGTAGCAGGTATATCAGGCGCTGTTGACAAAACAGCGTCTAATATACCTTTCTGGGGTTAAAAAAAATCGCATCTACAGCCTGCCAGCGAATGATCGCCGCTGGCAGGCTGTAGATCAACTTGTTTACCTCGCGATCCTGTGAACGCGCGTTCACAGGAAATCTCGGGTCTCACGAGATGACGCCTATTGGCGTCATCGAGACCTGAGAGCTGACGCCTATCGGCGTTAGTGTGACGGCAAGCGGTTAAGGGGTTAAAGGCTATGTTTTATAATACATACTTCTCCACCATATTTTCTTCTGTGTCACCCCATATAAGTGGAGCAGTGCGTGTGCTGCCGCTTTATGGGATGCAGAAGAGAACCTGAGTACAGTGCTTGGCTTACTCCAGCAGTCCCATGGAGATGAAGGGATGCTCAACTTGTGTTCCATTCATCCCGGGAGGTACATGAGCCGTGCTCTTGTGATAGGTGGGGAACAAGGTGTTGGATCACCCTCACCGATCTGACTCTGCAAGGTTGGTAGAGACCACTGGTGATTTATAATAATGTTTAACCAGTTCTCTTGCATTAAAAAGTCGCAAACACTGTTTGTGGCTTTTTGAAAGACCGGTAGCGCAAAACTTTTTGCGCAAGTGGTGTTTCCCTGCTGTCTTTGCCACGGTTTTAAAAAGGGGGCGTGGGGTGGGCAGTGCCAAAAAACTGGTGTAAAACAAGAATGAAACCTATGACAGCCAGGGGACAGCTTATTTAGGTGCACAAAAGGCATACACTTCCTCAGAAATTAGGCGCAACATCTGGGTTAAAATAGACCGGCATACACCGCCGGTCTATGATCAATCTGGCCCATAGTCTTTTGCCCATGTACAAAAATCTTGAAATATTTAAAGTTTTCACACTGGTCACTAGAGCAATCATAATATGACACTTGTTGGCTTTGCCGTATAGACTGAGACAGAATACGTTTACATCTTGTTATCCTGTAGAGGGAAGGCGTTTGGTCTCTGGGGGAGGGCCTGTAATAATCTGACATTTCTCTCTGAACTGAAGGGTTGTCCCAAGATTTAAATTTAGACCCTACTCTCAAAATAGGGTATAAGTGTCTGATCAGTAATGGTCCAACTGCTGGGGCTCCCCACCCCATATTGATGGAATAGTGGTGAAGCATTCACGCTCTATTCATCTCTCTGAGACTGCCAGAGATAGCTGCGTTCTGTACTCTCAAGGAATCCCATAGAGAATTAAATAGAGCGCAGGTCCGCATGCTGGACTGTCGCTCCATTTATACTGGGAGACACTGGGCCCTGTTCTCTTGATCAGTGGGTATCCATCAGTGGCCCTAGGACAACCCCTTTAAATCCTATCCATTGTGGCAGCCATAAAGCGCACAATCCATGCTGTACTGTCTATACAGACAATACTTGAAGGATGTGTGACGTTCCAACATAACCGCCATGGGAAAAGGTTGTAAAATAAAATTTCTGCAACATAAAAAAAAAAACATCTAATCAATGACACATTAAATACATGAGATAGTCCCTTTAACTGCTTCCCGACCGCCTAATGCAGGGATGCGTCCTGGCGGCGGTCGATTCATTCCTCCTGGACGCATATACGCGTCATCTCGCGAGATTTCCTGTGAACGCGCGCACACAGGCGCGCGTGTTCACAGGAAATGCAGGTAAGCGAGTGGATCTACAGCCTGCCAGCGGCGATCGTTTGCTGGCAGGCTGTAGATGCGATTTTTTTTTTTTTTTATTTTTTTTTTTTTAACCCCTAACAAGTATATTAGACGCTGTTTTGATAACAGCGTCTAATATACCTGCTACCTGGTCCTCTGGTGGTCCCTTTTGCTTGGATCGACCACCAGAGGACACAGGCAGCTCTGTAATAAGTAGCACCAAGCACCACTACACTACACCCCCCCCCCCCCCTGTCACTTATTAACCCCTGATCACCCCATATAGACTCCCTGATCACCCACCTGTCACTGATCACCCCCCTGTAAGGCTCCATTCAGAGGTCCGTATGTGTTTTACGGATCCATGGATCGGATCCGCAAAACACATACGGACGTCTGAATGGAGCCTTACCCATTGATCACCCCCCTGTCATTGATCACCCCCCTGTAAGGCTCCATTCAGACTTCCGTATGTGTTTTGCGGATCCGATCCGTGGATCCGCAAAACACATACGGACCTCTGAATGGAGCCTTACAGGGGGGTGATCAATGACGGGGGGGTGATCAGGGAGTCTATATGGGGTGATCACCCCCCTGTCATTGATCATCCCCCTGTAAGGCTCCATTCAGACGTCCGTATGTGTTTTGCGGATCTGCGGATCCGCAAAACACTGACACCGCGGATCCGCAAAACACATACGGACGTCTGAATGGAGCCTGAGAGGGGGGTGATCACCCCATATAGACTCCCTGATCACCCCTCTGTCATTGATCACCCTCCATTCAGGCTCCATTCAGACATTTTTTTTGCACAAGTTAGCGGAAATTGATTTTTTATATTTTTTTGTTTTTTCTTACAAAGTCTCATATTCCACTAACTTGTGACAAAAAATAAAATCTCACATGAACTCACCATACCCCTCACGGAATCCAAATGCGTAAATTTTTTCAGACATTTATATTCCAGACTTCTTCTCACGCTTTAGGGCCCCTAAAATGCCAGGGCAGTATAAATACCCCACATGTGACCCCATTTCGGAAAGAAGACACCCCAAGGTATTCGCTGAGGGGCATATTGAGTCCATGAAAGATTGAACTTTTTTTCCAAGTTAGCGGAAAGTGAGACTTTGTGAGAAAAAACAAAAAAATATCTATTTCCGCTAACTTGTGCCAAAAAAAAAGAATCTTCTATGAACTCGCCATGCCCCTCATTGAATACCTTGGGGTGCGTTCTTTCCAAAATGGGGTCACATGTGGGGTGTTTATACTGCCCTGGCATTTTAGGGGCCCTAAAGCGTGAGAAGAAGTCTGGGATCCAAATGTCTAACAATGCCCTCCTAAAAGGAATTTGGGCCCCTTTGCGCATCTAGGCTGCAAAAAAGTGTCACATGTGGTATCGCCGTACTCAGGAGAAGTCCACACAGTCAGACACTATCCAATCAGTGCTGCCAGTGTCAGACTGAGCTGGGACGCCCCCAAATGATAACACCCAGATGGACCTTTACTGCTAACAATTCATTCATGGCTTCTAGCAGGAATAATAAAGGAATGGCACAACATAGTCATAAGAATGGATGCTCCACAATTATCACATGGGGAATGCAAGAAATAACTAAAGCAGACACGTTGGGAGAGGAGACAGCTCCTCTTTCATATTAAAGTGCACTTGTATAAAAGGCGAAGCTGCACCTTTTGTCTATTCTTTTGCTTTTGGAGTTGTGACTTCCTAAATGTCTTTCTAATTTATAGAGCAAAGCTGAGTCATTTTTTTCCCTCCCTTCTGCTTCCTTTATTTATTGCCAGTCGTCTTGTCCATTCTCGGCTGTTCCCCATTGAATACATTGAGAAAAGTTCTTAATTCATGTCTCCATCGGAGTAGTGATGCTTAGTGCGGTAACTCGCATAACAAATGGGAAATCAATGCTACGTAATGAAAAGATTTGATGTCTTTACTGGCCGCTCGATGGACCTTACTTAGCTTAAAGGGGTCCTGTATGTTCATAAATTAGGACCTTGCCTCATAATCTGCACCATTGTGCCCATCTTTTTTGGATGCAGACATGTCAGTGACAAACATTTTGTAATGCGCTTTTCTCATATAGAGGAGTCAGCGGCTGCCATATAGGCGCTCGTCCCCAATATGCAACATTCATATTTACCTATTGGTATAATTTTGGGTTGTGGGAGGAAACTGGCGTATCTGGAGGAAATACACGCAAACGTGGGGAGAATATACAAACTCCATGCAGATGTTGTCCTTGGTAAGGTTTGAACCTGGAGCCCCAGAAATTGCAGCCTGTTCTACAGCTCCTATACGCTTTAGGGTCCATTCACACGTCCGCAAATTGGGTCCGCATCCGTTCTGTAATTTTGCGGAACGGGATCATACCAATTCATTTTCATTGGGGCTGGAATGTGCTATCCGCATTTGCGGATCCGCTCTTCCGCAAAAATATAGAACATGTCCTATTCTTGTCCGCAATTGTGGACAAGATTAGGCATTTTCTATTATAGTGCCGGCGATGTGCGGTCCGCAAATTTGCGGAATGCACATTGCCAGTGTCCGTGTTTTGTGGATCCGCAATTTGCGGATCCGCAGAACACTTAAGGACGTGTAAATGGACCCTTAATGGAGACAGCAGAGATACATTACTCACAAAAAGTTAGGGATATTTGGCTTGTGGGTAAAATTTCAGGATGAACCTAACATGCACTCTAACCTTTACAGCTGAACTTAATGTGACCTCTAAACTTTTGAATGCACATGTCCAACTGTTCAGTGTTTCAGTACTTTTAACACAACTCTCTGTTCTCTAACAAGGAGCTTAACGGCAAAATTCACAACAGGTGTTTGATCCATATATCGCCTAATAAATTTACTGGTTCAATTAGAATTGGTATTTTAAACAGTCCTCCTCATCATGCTGTTCACATTTTGACATCATGAGACCAAGACGACGCCTAACAATTGATCAGCAGTACCCTGCCATTGCGCGGCTTCAAGCAGGATGTTCTCAGACGGAAGTGGCCACTGAGCTTAAAGTGTCAGCAGGTTGCAACAGAGATAGAGAGAGACTGGAAGAGTCACACAAAGGCATAGAAGTGGACGTCCTTTAGCCACATCCCAGACTTATGATTGGTTTATTTTGAACAATGCCCTGCGGAATTGGATGATGAATGCTGCACAACTCCAGGCACATTTAAGGGAGGTGAGAGGCACCCAAGTGTCACGTCAGACCATTCACATCACATCAGTGTAGTCTGTGTGCTAGACGACCTGCAATAGTACCTGACCACACCACCAGGCACAGGCGTCATGGTCTTGCATGGGCCAGGGAGCATCTACTCTGGACGAGGGACCAGTGGGCCTCCGTTCTGTTCACTGATGAAAGCCGATTCACGCTGAGCAGAAATGATGGCCGCCAATGATGTTGGAGACATCAAGGAGAGTGCTATGTATCAGCCACCGTTGTCACCAGACGAGCTTTGGTGGTTTTAGTGTGGGCAGGTGTGTCTAGTCAATACAGAACAGCCCTACACTTTGGATTAATGATGTATTTCAAGTATTATGGGCTTGTCACTGTACCATTCACAGTCATTGTGCCTCTGCATGAACAACACAGGCCTAATTTCATCTTTATGGACGACAATGCGCCAGCTCATGGAGGTCACATCATTAGGGAACAGCTGCTGGAGTCTGGGGGACCTCAAATGAAGTGGCCTGCACTTTCTCCAGACCTGAATCCCATTGAAAACCTATAGGATCAGCTGAGTTGCCGTGTAGAGGCTTGTAACTCTGTAACTCTGTACCCCAGAACCTCAATGACCTGAGGGCCCCCTGTCAAGAATAGTTTGATGCCCTGCCTCAGCAGACAATAAGTCGACTTGTGAACAGCATGAGACGTGGTTATCAAGCTGGAATTGATGCTCAAGGTCACATGACAAGGTTTGGAGACATTGACGTTTTTTGTGGGGGTATACCCACCACTGGTGTTGGCTTTTGTTTCAAGAAATTGTTTGATATGAGGAAATCACCATTGCTGCTTCTACTTAAATGCCTGACTTTCATGCTATAATATCACTGTAGCGTGAACTTTTTAAATTTTCCATAAATTTCAACTGAAAGACTAATATCCCTAACTTCTTTTGAGTAGTGTAGGTGGTCAGACGGGGAGGATGAGGCCTTCATACAACCCTGTGTAAAATTAATAAGTAAAATGTGGATGCAGCTCAGGTTGAGCACCGGTTCTGAGACCAGCCTTTTATTAAAAAGTCAGATTATGGGTATATTTCCGAGCTTGCGCTTGATCAATCACTTAGAGTGGCTGTGGGCCGCTTGCTTTATGTTGCCCGGAAACCGATTGCTCAGCATTGGATACAGGCCAGCCCTCCTACGTATGGTGAATTTCGACGTAAAGTAAACATCATGATTGGTTATGAAAAGGCTGTTTTTCAGAAAAGCGGGTGTCCTCTTAAATATCAAAAGCTGTGGGAACCGTGGCTGGCGTAGGAGTATAGTTTTAGACAGTCGGAGTAGATGTAAACAACACCGGAAGGTGGGGGGGGGGGGGATTGGAATTTTGCCGATTGGTAGATGGGACGGTTTCAGATCATTGTTTTTATTTATGTATGGTTGCACATATACTCTGTACCTCCGTTTACCCCAGTATGTTATTTCAATTGTAACACTGTATATTGCATTTTCGCTTGTTATATGGTGTAATTGCACTGATATATAATATTCATAAAAAAAGATCTGATAAAAAAAAAGTCAGATTATGACTCACTTCCACATGGTGGCGCTAGCAAGATGGTTTCCTTTCCTTGGGAGATACTTCTTTGCATAACATAAACTTCCCTAACAAATGGTTTTAGATGGGATGTAGAACAGAGATGGTGCCTTTTTTAGTTTACTTAAGTGATGTTAACAAATGGCATAACCGGGTTACATGGAAAGATGAATGTTGGTGAACTGACGCATTTCACGTGCTTTTAGAATGGAAGCGTTTACGTTTATCTTGCACAGTTCATTAACTGATGCTTGGTACAAGCTGATAATGAGGGCAGTTTTGGCCTGAACTCTTTGACGCTGTTTTTTCAGTGAAGGCACATTCCAGTGTTAATATCTATTGAGATTTAGTGGTAGTGTTTCAGAACCAATGACAGTCAACCGTAATGTCACCTGGTAATCAAAAAATCCACTTAAATGGTTTGTATTTTGGTCTTTCAGGGCTTAGTCCCTTCATCTCCTTCTTTCCTATTTTGTCTCCTAAGACAATGAGAATCTTATCTCTGTGTCCTGGCAGATCAGAAATGTTCTGTCATGGTCCCTCAGGTGACTGATGTCAGGAAATCAAGGAGACTGGCGGAGCTTGGAGGAATCTAACAGCCTCCTTGATTTCTCTTGATTTAGTGTTGATAGGGTTAATGACCCCTTCCCTTGTCTCAGCTGTTGCTCAGTGGTCATCACTTCTACTCTTTATAGTCTGACCCCACCCTTCTGACTATGCGGTAGATTGCTTCATTTGGTTTTGGAAAGAGCTAGAGTGTGGTTCTCCCTGAGTTTCTCCTCACCCTTCTACAACAGAAGCTAAGTGTCTCGCTTGTTTGTATTTTGTCTTTTCCCCTTGGTTGTTGTTACTAGGCCTCAGGGAGACGCATGTTCCTACATCCGGGAATGAACGGGTTGTCTTAGCCCTGCCAATATCTTTAGGGCTCCTCAGGGTCTCCAGGGCTTCCAGGTTGCGGTTAGGAGTCAGGGCCAAGAGTAGGGTTCTTTAGGTGGTGACCCTTTCCCTTCCCTAGCGTTGACCCTTTCCCTTCCCTAGCGTTGAGGCCTAGTGGCTTTTCCCTCCCCCAGTTGTCGGTGTGGTGTTTACTCCTTTACCTCATCCATGACATGCTCCTCCTCCTCACAGTCACTCTTTGTTGTGTCCTGTCTGTACTAATAATAATAATTATTTAAGCTCCTCTAATTGGCTAAGCACCATCCCTTCAATTTGTATCAAGATGAAGATTGAGCAGATTAACAGGAGATTAAAGGGGTATTCTGGTTATGTGAAGTTATATCCTAACCACAGGATAGGGGATGACTATTAGACTGGTGGAGGTCCTATTGCTGGGACCCCACTGATCACGAGAATGGGCTGTTGTGCGGTGTATGGTGCTGTTTTAATTTTTAATTTTTTTTGTTTTACACTATGTACATAAACTTTGGGAGACATTTAACTTTACTTTTTTTAATTTTTTTTTTTATTGCTTCTATTCCCCATCAATCTGCACTCAATATTAATTTATTAAAAAGGTAAAAACTAAACTTTCGCATGAACATAAGTAGTTAAACCTTTTTCTGTGACACTTGACATCTAGCTTTAGGGGCCTCCTAGTTCTCTTGATCTTTTTTTTTTTTTTTTTAAAGATGTTTCTATACCTTGATTGGAGTCTTTTGTGGTAAATTCAGTTCATTGGACATGATTTGGAAGACAAACCTGCCTATATAAGATCTCACAGCTGACAATGCGTATCAGAGCATAAACCAAGCCATGAGGAGGAAGGAACTGCCTGTAGAGTTCGGAGACAGGGTTGTGTGGAGCACAGATCTGGAGAAAGGTACAAAAACACTTCTGCTGCACTGAACATTCCTAAGAGCACAGTGGCCTCCATAATTCTTAAATGGAAGAATTTGGGAACAACCAGGACTCCTCCTAGAGCTGGCCCCCCCATGAAACTCTGTAATCAGGAGGGGGGGTCCTGATAAGAGAGGTGATGAATTCCAAAGATTCTGTGTGTAGATGGGAGAAACTTCCAGAAAGTCAACTATCACTGAAGCACACCACCAATCTGTGCTTTATGGCACAGTGGCCGAAAAAAAGCCTCTCCTTAGTAAAAGACACATGAAAGTTTGCAAAAAAGCACCAAAAGGAGTCTGACTGTAGTCAGATGAAACCAAGATTGAAGTTTTTGACCTCGGAGACTGGTCAGGGTTGAGGGAAAGCTGAATGGAGCGAAGTACAGAAATATTCTTATGAAAACTTCATCTAGTATGTCTCTTAATAAGTCAGGCACATCTCTTGCACTCCATTCGCCAGAAACTTAAATCTGCTTGAGGTTATATAGGTGGGTGTGAGGTCCTGCCCCCTCCAGCTAAGCCCACCACTTTTCTGCCCACTTTAGGCACACAGCCAAGACAACACAGTAGTGGCTTAGGGACAACTCTGTGAAACTCCTTGCGTGGCACAGCCATCTATGAAGAGACTTGAAAATGGTTGTCCACCGACAGTCTCCATCCAGCCTGATGGAGCTTGAGAGGATCTGCAGAGAAGAATGGTAGAAAATCCCCAAATCCAGATGCATGCCGTTGTTAGGCTGGGCCCATATTGCGGCCCACAAACAGCGGGTCTGAAACATGTGGGGACCGGCCGTGTCCACCCTGCTTCATTGATGCAGACCTATTCACTTGAATAGGTCCGCAGTGCAGAAGGTCAGTGCGGAATGGAGGCACGAATCCCTACGGAAGCGGTTTCTGCCCGTGCCTCCGCACCGCAGAAAAATAGAACATGTTAAAAATATAACATTAAAGTTGGATGGGTCTGGATCCGTCACAGCAGCCGCACGGATGGTGCCTTTGCATTCGGGACCGCAAATTGCGGCCCCCAATGCACGGAACGGCCGAACATAGGTCATGTGAATGAGCCCTAACCTTGTATCCATACAAGGATGGAGGCTGTAATCGCTGCGAAAAAGTGCTTCAAGTAAGTCCTGAGTAAAGGGTCTGAATACTTGTGTCAATGCAAGATTTTCATTTTCAGTAAATTAGCTATGGTTTCAAACATTCTGTTTTCATGCTCTCATTATAGGGATTGAGTGCAGAATGATGGTGAATAAGTGGATTTAAAAAAAAAAAATTGCGTAAGGCTGCAACATGACAAAATGAGAAAAAGTGAAAGGGTCTGAAGACTTTCCGAATGCCCTGTACATATTTCCAGAGAGGTTTTTACATCGCTGTATAGCCACAGTGCAGAGCTGATCTGGGTCTGCCAAGACCTAGCAGCTCATCACAGGCTCCCAGTCCCTGGTGATCACATGACCACTGAGACCAGAGCAGGAAGTGGTATTGCCAGTTTCTGATCTCTATATACAGCATTCGTCCAGCGCTGTGTGTAGAGCAGTGGGGAAGGAAAGGATGGTAAAAAAAAAAGTCAGTGCCTTCTCTGTGGAGCAGCGAATTTCCCGCGTTGGCAGCTGCATGACTAGCGTGCAAAGAGATTCCGAATGCCTGGACGTATATGGCATTGGCTCTAAACCTTTTCACACCAAGTACCCCCTAGGGACAAGAAGATCACGTGCAGTATCCCAAGGAAGTGACAGTAATAAATGTTCACACAATAAGGCTTTTCTCATGCCGCTCTGTTTTAGGCTCTGTTGTAAGCCTCTGACAGCAGTGTCTTCGGATTTGACATAAAGAATAGCACAACATGCAGTGCTCATCTTCCTGTCAAAATGACAGATGCCACATCAGGACCCATGATGCATGACTATTACTTTTTTAATTGGTTTCTGCCCTACCAAACATACAGGAGAATGCAGCACCACATACCTCTTACATCCAATGATGTCTCCTCTTATATACAGGGAGTGCAGAATTATTAGGCAAGTTGTATTTTTGAGGATTCATTTTATTATTGAACAACAACCATGTTCTCAATGAACCCAAAAAACTCATTAATATCAAAGCTGAATATTTTTGGAAGTAGTTTTTAGTTTGTTTTTAGTTTTAGCTATTTTAGGGGGATATCTGTGTGTGCAGGTGACTATTACTGTGCATAATTATTAGGCAACTTAACAAAAAACAAATATATACCCATTTCAATTATTTATTTTTACCAGTGAAACCAATATAACATCTCAACATTCACAAATATACATTTCTGACATTCAAAAACAAAGCAAAAACAAATCAGTGACCAATATAGCCACCTTTCTTTGAAAGGACACTCAAAAGCCTGCCATCCATGGATTCTGTCAGTGTTTTGATCTGTTCACCATCAACATTGCGTGCAGCAGCAACCACAGCCTCCCAGACACTGTTCAGAGAGGTGTACTGTTTTCCCTCCTTGTAAATCTCACATTTGATGATGGACCACAGGTTCTCAATGGGGTTCAGATCAGGTGAACAAGGAGGCCATGTCATTAGATTTTCTTCTTTTATACCCTTTCTTGCCAGCCACGCTGTGGAGTACTTGGACGCGTGTGATGGAGCATTGTCCTGCATGAAAATCATGTTTTTCTTGAAGGATGCAGACTTCTTCCTGTACCACTGCTTGAAGAAGGTGTCTTCCAGAAACTGGCAGTAGGACTGGGAGTTGAGCTTGACTCCATCCTCAACCCGAAAAGGCCCCACAAGCTCATCTTTGATGATACCAGCCCAAACCAGTACTCCACCTCCACCTTGCTGGCGTCTGAGTCGGACTGGAGCTCTCTGCCCTTTACCAATCCAGCCACGGGCCCATCCATCTGGCCCATCAAGACTCACTCTCATTTCATCAGTCCATAAAACCTTAGAAAAATCAGTCTTGACGTTTCAGCTTGTGTGTCTTGTTCAGTGGTGGTCATCTTTCAGCCTTTCTTACCTTGGCCATGTCTCTGAGTATTGCATACCTTGTGCTTTTGGGCACTCCAGAGATGTTGCAGCTCTGAAATATGGCCAAACTGGTGGCAAGTGGCATCTTGGCAGCTGCACGCTTGACTTTTCTCAGTTCATGGGCAGTTATTTTGCGCCTTGGTTTTTCCACACGCTTCTTGCGACCCTGTTGACTATTTTGAATGAAACGCTTGATTGTTCGATGATCACGCTTCAGAAGCTTTGCAATTTTAAGAGTGCTGCATCCCTCTGCAAGATATCTCACTATTTTTGACTTTTCTGAGCCTGTCAAGTCCTTCTTTTGACCCATTTTGCCAAAGGAAAGGTAGTTGCCTAATAATTATGCACACCTAATATAGGGTGTTGATGTCATTAGACCACACCCCTTCTCATTACAGAGATGCACATCACCTAATATGCTTAATTGGTAGTAGGCTTTCGAGCCTATACAGCTTGGAGTAAGACAACATGCATAAAGAGGATGATGTGGTCAAAATACTCATTTGCCTAATAATTCTGCACGCAGTGTACGTGTTCTCTTTCCTCATCTTCTCCATTCAGACCAGACCGCCATGATGGTTTCCTTCAGCCATGTCTCATCTCTGCAGAGTTTGACACACAGACCTCTTGGGTTCCTACTTTTCTATATCTCCCTACCTCCTCAACACCCCATCCTGCCAATACTATATTGCAGAAACAATAGTCCCCAATGAAAATACTAGTACCACACAGTGCCTCAAAAATTAATTGCACACAGCAAAAGATGCCCCTAACAGCCATAGTGTCATTAACCCCAAAAATAATTGTGCTAAGATGATACTGTGCTAGGGTTTCCCCCCACAGTAATAGTGCTCCCAAAAGTCCCACCAATAGAAATAATTCTCTACCAGGATACCCTTTGTAGTAATAGTGCTCCCAATAGTAAATGCACCCCAGAAGTAATAATGCCCCCATAATGCTCATACTAGTAATCATGTTCCCTATAATGCCCCAGTAGTAATAATGCCCCAAGTACTAATAATGTCTCCTATAGTGCCCTAGTAGTAGTAAAGCCCACCAAATTCCCCCTAGTATTATTAAAGCCCTTCACTAGTTATAAAATCTGCCATAATTTCCACGTTAGCTGAATATCAAGAGGTACTAGCTATCAGTATTGAAACATCGCTGGCTGCTATGGCAGTTTCGCATACCCCCTGTCCCTGCAGCGCTAACTCATTAGGGTACATGTACCTCAGGTTGAGTAACACTGGTATATAGTCATCGAATGGTTGGCAAGGGGTTAAAAAAAAAAAAGTAGGTAGTAAAACAAAACAAAAAAACACACTATATGTATTTGGCATCGCTGTAATCGTACCGACCCAGGGAGTAAAGTTATCTTATTTGTAGCAAAGTAAATGTTACAAATTTAATGCGGATTGCAGACCCATTACTGCATGCACTACTTTTTTGCTGTGCGGAGGCACGGACGGAAGACCCACGGAAGCCCTTTGTTCCGCACCCCATCTCCCGGATTGCGGACCCATTCAAGTGAAAGGGTCCGCATCCATGATGCTGGGTGCACACGGCCGGTGTACGCGGGCTACAATATGGCCACGTCTGGGAAACAGCCATGTGCATGAGCCCTTACAATGTAAAAACTCAGTGGTGGTATTGTGTTTTTTTTTTAACTTATTAAAAGTTAATCAATGAGTTACGTGTACTCCAAAATGGTATTATTAAAAACTACAACTTGTCCCACAAAAAACAAAACCCTCATACGGCGACATCAACTGAAAAATAACAAAGTTATAGCTCTTGAAACATGATGATAAAAAAATCATAAAAATCGATTGGTCACTAAGGTGCAAAGCAAGGCTGGCCAGTAAGAGGTTAGGGTCTATTCACACGTCCGTAGTGTATTGCGGATCCGCAATACACCCAGCCGGCACCCCCATAGAACTGCCTATTCTTGTCCGCTATTGCGGACAAGAATAGGACATGTTCTATTATTTTCCGGAGCAGAGGACCGGAAGGTCGGGGGCGCGCTCAGGAAATGTGGACAGCACACTGTGTGCTGTCCGCATCCATTCCTGCCCCATAGAGAATGAATACAGAAAAGAACAAACAGGTGGCGCTATACAGATACATTTTTTTGAATAACTCACTGGCTATACTAAATTTTTTATTACCTTATTTTTCTCCCTATAAGAGCCACTGGCCCATAAGACGCACCTAGGAGGACAATAAGAAAAAAATATTTTTCATTAGACATCAGATCAGCAATCAGACCCCCAATGTTAATCAGACCTCAGCTCACAGCCCCAATCAGATCCCCAATGTTAATAAGATCTCAGCTCAGACCCTAATGTGAATGACCCCCAATCAGACCTCAGATCAAAGCCCAATATAAAGAAGACCCCAATCAGACCTCAGATGAGACACCATGCCTCATATCAGCCCCCGGCCATATGTAATCAGCCCCCAGCCTCAGATCACAAAATAAAAAAAACACTTAGCTCTTGCGCTCCAGATGCCGCGGCTCCTCACCTCTTCATCCTGCCGTCGGCTGTGCTGTGAACCGGCGCACACAGTGTGAGGTCACAGAGCGCACTCGCACTGTGCGCAGCCACTGCACAGCTGACAGCCGAGGACCAGGAAGCGGCGAGTACAGAGCCTTCACCGCTTCCCGGTCCTCCGGTACTAATAGGCGTTTCCATAATGGCAGCGCTCATTAGTATTCCCTCCATAAGACGCAGGGGCATTTTCCCCCACTTTGTGGGGGGGGGGGGGGGGGGGGAGTGCGTATTGGGTGAAAAATTCGGTACCTGCAATTACAAAAGTATTCCGATTCAAATGGTTTGTAATATGTAGAATGTTTTGTGACGCAACCCCTTTAAATATATTTATAATTTTTTTGTACATTTTACTGCTAGAAATATTAGCCTTGACTTCTATATTTTTTGTGGCATTCTTTGTGAGGGTTAAATAAGGAGATAATTTGATAGTTGACGCCATTATAGTCATAGTGATGCCCATGATATGTACTTTTTAATTTTTTACATAATGCATTTTTAACATGTTTTATTAAAGTAAAAAAAATAAATAAAATGCTACAAAATAAATAGGGGTATTGAACCACAGCCATGCACCCACACTGTCCGCATCTATCTCCAGAACGGGGCCCCAGAAGTGAAGGAGAGCACACAGCGCATGCACAGCCACCCCTCCATTCACCACCATGGACTGCCAAAAGTAGCTGGGCCAGTGCACATCAGGTATACAAAAATTAGGTTTTGGTAGCACTACTGATCCCAGTTTTGGGGAAGACATTAGAAGTACTTTTTATAGGTGGTGGTGCACACAGGTAGGGATCCTGGCCAAAGGTCCCAGCGTCTCAATATAATATAATGATCCGCAGCACTTGCCAGTCCGCAAAAATGACAGGTTAAATTTTTTTTTTTTCTTTTTGCGGGGCTACGGAACGGAGCAACGGATGCGGACAGCACACGGAGTGCTGTCCGCATCTTTTGCGGCCCCATTGAAGTGAATGGGTCCGCATCCAAGCCGCAAAAACTGCGCCTCGGATGCGGACCAAAACAATGGTCGTGTGTGTGAGGCCTAAGACAGCAGCTATGTGGGGCTTCATTAGGCCCCCCCAGCTGCCAAAGCAACCGTTGATTTGTTGCAACGGCCAATGGGGTGGTTTGTTACCCTCTCAAACCCTGTAGGCCTCTTTCACGTCAGTGACTTGCAGAAGTGTGCTGCTTGTGGTCACCACCGACCTCTCGCCCCTTCAGTGGTTTTCCATGGTCTGCAAGTGTGTGGTGACACCACGGAAGCCTGCCCTATTCTAGTCTGTGATTACGGATCCCCCACTCGCATTATAGTCTGAGCCTGTGAAAACTACGGGCACAGCATGGATGGAAGTGGAACAAGTCTTTGGTCCATGGTTTTTGTGCTCCATTGGTAGGAGATGCTCTGGAAACGAATGTTTAGCCGTAGTGTCCATGGAATATGGAGGACACACCGAGGGCAAAAGACGGACACATGGACCAAACTCGGATCCTTCATGGACATCTTCACTGATGAACCACTGACCACCTTGTCATGGATGTCATCATGGACTCTGACATGTGAAAGAGGCCTTAGATGTTGTGGTTGCTGTTGAGGGGTTAAAGGGGTTGTCCCATGAAAAATATTCTACATTTTTCAAACCAGCACCTGGATCTGAATACTTTTGTAATTGCATGAAATAAAAAATTTAGGGGGAGACTTGGCGTAAATTAGAACTGGCTTAATTGCCCATAGAAACCAATCAGATTCCACTTTTCATTTTCACGTGTCGTCTTCTTCGCCGTGTCTCCGTTAAACGTAAACAATGGCTTCCTTTGGGGTCTGCACAGTTTAGGTAGCTGTATAATTTATGGACTCCTTTTTACAGACTGATACATTGTAACAGGGAGCAAGCTCCACGGATTCCTTTTAATTCTGCAGGTTTTTCTTCCCCTTTTGAATTGGTAAAAGGGCGTTCTTTGTGGTGTCCGCTATCGCGGGCATCCTTGGGAACACTTAAGAACCATTTGTGATAAATGACTGCAGGCAGCATTCATCAAAGCTAATGCACCTCGTATCTGCAATGCTTTGGCTGGATTGGCTCCTGTAATTACTATTTGGACCCGTCCTGGTCTTTCCTTACTTCCGTACCATCTGTATTATTTCCCGTCCTCCCTGCTGAATTCACCAGTTTGTGGATAATTCTTGAAAATCCTGACAGGTCTGTTTTAAACACATGGAGTCTTTCTGGTACGCGGTAGAATTATATATCCATGGGCTGTCAATCAAAGGGTCGCTTTCTTTGCTATGGTTTTACAATTTTTCTATTATACTATATTATTAATTTTTCAAATGTCCTGCAGCTATGATTTTCGGTTGGCTGTAATTTGCACAGTTGTAATCCAAATTTAATTTAATTTCTGTCGTCAGACACCCAAGTCAAGGTTTATGCACGTGACAAAGCCGAGTGCTGGTCCCATATGGCGCAGCACAGAGCCCTCATATGGGGACCCCATATTCTACTTTAGACACAGCATTTGATGGATAATGCACTTTTTAAAAAAATCTCTCTGCCTTTTATAAGAATATGGAGGCACCCAGAAGTACGGTATGAGTAAAATACGGATCTCTGTCCATTAGGTGTTAATTGTGGTGATGGAGTTTAAATATCATAGCAATGACTGAACCATGTGCTAAGGAGCCATCACTACTCTGTATACCGCCACATGGTGCTCTGTGCGGCACTGTATGTTGGAGAGATTTTCCCCAAAATGTGACAGAAATGGAGGTCCTTTTAAATGGGTTGTGTCATTACGACAACGTATCCGCTACCCATGGAACAGTGGATAACTGTCTGATTGGATGGAGGCCCTGTTTGCATGCAGGTCTGCTGCTCCGTTCAGCTCCATGGGACTGCCGGAGATAAGAGTACAAGCGCACTGGCAGTCCCATAGACTTGAATTGGACAGCAGCACATCAGAGTGACCGTCGAACGGGGGAGTGCCAGCCCCATGCTTGTAATCAGCTTGGGCCCCAACAGTTGGACCCCACTGATCAGAAACCTGTGGATGTAAACATGACTTTAGATCCCTTGCTCTGTTCTAGGAGACCTTATGCACTAAAGGGTTGTTGTCCGGCCTCCAAAAAACATTAGTGTACACCAGGAAACGGCTTAAAAAAACAAAACAAAAGAAAACACATTGCACCTTGTCACGACTGAAACCAGTGATTGGCTGCAGCGGTCACTTGACCTCATATTTTCCCATCTGGCTGACAAAGACAGGAGCTGTGCCGCTGAAACCAATGGCCCCTTTAAAGAGTTAGTTCACAGAGTTTTTTTGGCGAGTTTCTGCCTCAAAATCGGCTCAAAAAATTGCTAAAAACAATTCATTTCAATGGTAAGCACCTTTTTCGTGTTTTTTTTCTTCTTTTTACCACATGGAGAAAAAGGAGCTGCATGCCCTATATTGGGGCGGAATCTGCGCTGAAATTAGAGAGGACAAAACGATTCTGTAGAATCATTTCATTCAGCAGGGATCTTTAATTTACAATTTTTATTTTTATTTTTTTTTACACTGATCCGCATCAAATCACAAGCTGAAAATGCATTTTTTTTTTTTTCTGTTGGTGGACACAGTTAACTACTAAGGTTTAATGTTGAACAGGAAATGGTGTGTGTGTATATATATATATATATATATATATATATATATATATATTCCAGCTCTCATTCAGTTCCTTTATCTAATAAAATATTTAGAGCGAAAAAGACGTGTCCAAAATTGAAAAATAAATATTATTATTATTATTATTATTATTATTATTATTTGCTCCTTTTTCCCCCAGTTTAAACTGTAATTCTTGCTGGATTTTTCAGTTTTTATATTTTACTATTTTTAAATAATTCTGTAAAGTTTAACTTTTTCTAATGTCTGCAATTAATTGTGAACCCGCTTAATTAACAAATGATCAGAATTCAGAGATGTTCTGGGGGATGCAGCATGGTCTTAGATTTTTTTTTTTTTGTATCTATTCTGAAAAATAAATGATTCAAATTGGTGAAATGTCCAAAGTTTCCAAGCGATCTCTTTAATATTTGAGCTGGATGATTTATATTAAAATAAGGGCCTCTAGATGGAGCTTCAGCACTTCCAAACATTGCTCGCCACCTCATGTCTCCATCAGGAGGAGGACTGCTGCTGCTTCACACAACCTTTACATGTTGGAGGGGTTTGAAGAGTTTGTTTTGTTGCTTTTTCTTATCTTTTGTTTTTTAAAGCACATATTCATGTGACTGTCAAATGTTAGATATTCGTATACATAATTTTTATGTTTTTGTTACCTCTTAATTTCACCTAGAATTTAAATTCCTTATTGGGGGGGAAAAGCAGAAATTCCAAATGATTCTTATTAATTTTGTGCCTTTTTTTATTCTTAAAATTTTAAGCTATTTGTCTGAATCCTAAAAATACCTTTTAATGTTGTTATTATTGGAAGATGTCCTAAAATGTACATTTATGTCCATGCAGTTTGGTCACTATTACTAGTATTGGCTGCGATATTTGTGCTGCACATTGTTGTTTTACGATATACTGTACATTTTATAGATATTACACGGTATTTGATTTAGCTGTCAGTTATAAAATTAATGTGTTTCCTAAGCATTTAATTGTATTTTATCTCCAAATTAAATAACGTTTCATTTTAAGAAAGTGTTACGCAAAAGCTTATATTGCTGCATTTTTTTTTTTGTTTTGTTTTGTTTTTTAGCTTTTGTAACCAGACCTGATTTAATTAATTCCATGTTCTTGTGCTTAAATTTTCCCCACTTATTGTTAGTAGGAAAATGATCAATAAATGATTATCGATAAATCAAGAGCTGTTACACACACCACTCCTGATCTGTCCCTAGAGTTTTTGTTATTATTGCCAAAGGTACCCATAGATGTAGAGGTTTCCCTCCTACTATATTCCCTGCAGTATTTATTCAATTATGTATTTATTTATTTTTGGGAGGGTGGGGGTGCATGTGTCTTTGCGAAACAGGTTGTTGAGATACTGAAGAGGCATTTATATTTTTTATGGTTATGGCATGGTTTTTATTTTTAGTAAAAATGCTTACTTGTAGCATGCAAAGAATTCAAATGCCAGAGAGGTTAAAAAAATGTAAAATTTCTAGAGCATCACAAATTGAATTACAATTAAAAAGGAAAGTGAACAGGCATGCAAATTACAATGTATAAAATTAGATTTATCATGTTTTATTATTTACCTTTATTATCTCGTTTTAGGGCAAAATTTGAAATATTTTTATTTGGTAAAAAAAAAATTAAAAAAAATTATTTATATATATATATATATATATATATATATATATACACACACACTCATACTTAGCAGCAAAATAGGTTAAACAAGAGCTGGGCAAGCTGCTAAAATGAATCATTCAGTGCACAGGCATTTGCCAGTAGATACACAGTGAAGAGACTGGGAAAATAAAATCTTAAATTCAGGAGACTGGAAAACCACGCTGTAAGGTTGAGTTTATACATTAAGATTTTGGCAGCAGACAGATGAGATCCTGATACATGTACTTTATTATCAGGAGGGTCATTGTGAGGCGCCCATTTACACACAGATTTTTTTTTTTTTCTCAGGATAGAAACTGGTTTAAACGAGAAAATGTATTGATGGTATCGTAATATAGCTCTGCTGTTTCCCATTGCAGTTATTTTTCTGATCGGATTACATCTTTTGTAATAGTAGTGGCCACTGGTCAGAGCATTTCTTGGTAAGCCAGGACACTTTTTACAGCTCAATGTGATTCAGTTTTTATATTTTTTATATTTATATTATTTTATATATTGTACATTTTTTTGTGTGCACTTTTTAATAGAATTGTTTTCCCAAGTTAATTTATTATACTGGAATATTTGTCTGTGAATTATGATTTAAACAGATCTGTGTGTGTGTATAATATATATATATATATATATATATATATATATATATATATATATATATATAAAATTTATTTTATGCACTTATATAGTGCTATATTCCGCAGTGCTTTACAGAGAGTGGGAGAAAACCAGAGAACCTGGGGGATATAGATAGAGAGATAGATATAGATATATATAATATATATATCTATCTCTATGTCAAAATATTTACAAGTGTCGGAGGTCAGTGCCAGTGAAAGGAGAAAGGAGATCTTATTTTTTATTTTTTTGGCAATATAGTGACTCCTTTTTGGAACTGTTTCATAAAATAATTTTCATTTTTTTATTTTGAATCACAAAACAATGCTGTATGTTGATGTTCTGTACTTTCTTAGCAATAATTTCTATAGCCTATTAAAAGCAGTCTAATTTTTGAATGCCAGCCTGTGTGGTCCCAATATCCAGACCCAATAGCAATCCACCGCATAAAAAGTTAGGAATCGTGCACTTAAAATAGTGTAGAGCACTTTATTGAAGCTCCAAACATGGACATGTGGCATTGCTTTGGGCACACACCATACAGGTCAGTATGAAAATATATGTCTCAAAAGGATCTTGTCGTCAAATATACCCACAATGATCTGCATGGCTTGATTAAGGGTCTGTGCCCGAAACATTCCCATATGTCTGTTGTGAGTGCTTCAGTAGAGTTTTTCACCCGCCATTAAAAATAGTACTCATTGGATGTGCATTGAGAGGTTTACGTCATGGACAAATACAGTCAGATGGGATCTTGCCACAGTGCTAGTATCCACAAGCAACGGGCAGCGGTGCTCCGTTAATTTCTATAGCCCCTCCTTGGAAGTCTAAGCTTACAGATCCCTTTTGACTCTGTCTCCTTTCAGGAATCCACTTGGAATAAAATGTTTACATTTTGATATCAACATTTAATCCTTAATATTTTGAAATCATTTTTGTACTAAATTTTGTGTTAAAAAAAAAAAATTGCAAGAAAAAACCAGCTCAGTGGTCAGCACTGGTGCCTTGCAGAGCTGGGGTCCTGGGTTCGAATCCGACCAAGGACAACATCTGCATGGAGTCTGTATGTTCTCCCTGTGTTTCCGTGGGTTTCCTCCCACACTCCAAAGACCTAATAAGTAACTTAGATTGTGAGCCCCACAGAATGATGCTAATGTCTGTAAAGCGCTGCGGAATATGTTGGCGCTGTATAAAATAAATGGTGCTTAGTTTTGTGGGGGGGTTTTCAAACTTTTTTTTGAGCTAGATTCTTGTTGCTTTTACTATTGATACCCCCAAACAATCATCCAGCATTTTTTATTTATTTTTTTATGTTCCTGATGAAGGTTGTTTGCAGGGTGCTTACAAGAATTTCATATCTGATATTTATGTAGTGGACAGCAGGGCTGCCAACCAGAATTTTCTTTTTTTCTGGACAACTTATCCCAAAATCACAGACCGCCAACATTCAATAATAATCCATGTCTATAACTCAATATACTCATAAGAACTTATTACCAGCATTTACTATGAGCTGCGAAATGATGAAAATTACCACCTAAATAATCTAGTCAAGTACCACCAGCCAAAAAAAATAAAAAATCACGAACACATGTTTTTTTTTCACAGGGACAGGAAAAATGTTGCCTATTTTTACGGACTGTCCAGAAATTTCTGGACAGTTGGCAACCCTGGTGGGCAGATTAAGGCTAGGTCTACACGACAATGTTGCGCGACAAATGAGAATTTTTGTAATGATAGTCTATAGTGTCGCACTGCGACATGCTGCGACGCGACAGTCACAAAAAATCTATTTGAGATCGATTTTTCTGCGACTGTCGCGTCACAGTCGCAACATGTCGCATTGCGACACCATAGACTATCATAAGAATTGTCTCATGACATTGGTGTGGCAAATGTTGCAGTGTAGTTGTGCCCTATATGTCGCCTAAGGCTAGGTCTACACGACGACCTTTCGCGCGACAATTTTTATAATGATTGTCTATGGTGTCGCACTGTGACGTGCGACATGCTGCAACGCGACAGTCGCAAAAAATCCATTCGAGATGGATTTTTCTGTGACTTTCGCAGTCGCAGCATGTTGCATTGCGACACCATAGAGTAGACTACCATTATAAAAATTGTCTCGCGACATTGGTGCGACATAATGTCGTGCAACAAATTTTGCAGTGCAGTTGTGCGCTATCTGTCGCGCGACTTATTGTCGTCGTGTGGCCCTAGCCTAAAAGCAAAGTACTCCACGGTCTGATCAGATCTGAATTCAGGGTTTGGGTGTTACATATGGACCCTAAGCTGGTGCTTTATTGTAGGCCATGCCAGCATTTACTATTATTCAGTATCTATAACCAGTGCATTAAAGGACAGCGAACCCATTAATATGTAATGAGGAAAATATTGTAGTAATGTAATTTTGGTTTCTGAAATGTTTAGGGAAATTTGTAGACACAAAGAACCAATAATTGGGATAAGGTTTTGACGATGCAGGGGGTTTATATATCTTGTAGTGAATCCATTTATTTATTTATTTTATTTATTTTATTTTATTTATTTATTTATTTGGAAGCCATCCATTAAACATCTATAACTGTAATACTATTTAACATTCTGAAAGGGACAGTTCCTCAATAAATAGATGCATTTTAATTTAAAACATGCAAAATATTTCCTTTTTTTTTTTTTTTTTTTTTTTTTTTTAAGATATCCATACAGAATATAATTTACAAGATATATATATACAGTTTTGAATTGTTTTTGTTTTGAATAAATAGATTTTTTGTGGAATTTCAGTGCCGTCCATCCTGACTCGTGTACACGCACCCCACTCGTATGGAGCCCTCTTTGCTTTTGTCTTCTGGGAATGAAAGCCATGCATTCCTAAGTCGTCTCTCTGTCTTGTAAAGATTTGCAGGTTGCTAAGTCTTTGGGTGTAAAGAAAATAATATCTACTTTACAATGGGTGAAGATATGATATTCAAGGAGAAGTTTGGAAGAAAGTGAAATTAGGCTGAATGATTGTTCATTCATGTGGGTCTCTCTGGCTTGTTCCCTGATCTCTCGAATTACATTGCCTTAGGTCCTGAGCTTGGTTGGCTATCTCTACATCTTAACGAGGCTCTGGGAATTTCAGCTTCTTTACAAAAGTTTGCTTTGTGTTCCCTCATCTCCCTCCCACCTCTTCTTGTTTGCAGGATGCTACAGCTGCTGACATCAGAAAAGCCTATCGCAAGCTCTCCTTAACGCTGCACCCGGACAAGAATAAAGAAGAAAATGCAGAGACTCAGTTCAGACAAGTAAGTCCATAATGTATCTTGGGGGCATTTATCAACTTTTTTTATTTTATTTATTTTGTTGGTTTTGTTTTTTTATTTTAAATATATATATATTTTTTAATACAATTGCGATGTCACAAATCTAGATAATTTTAAAATAATTTTTCTGTGGCAAGGAAACGGTACGATTTGTGATCCTTCACTCTTTTGGTCACCACAAGTAACTGTTGTAAAACCTTTATTTTTAAGCAATTCTTTTTGAATTCTATTCTAGTTGGTGACAATCTATGAAGTATTAAAAGATGAAGAACGACGAGCAAGGTAAGGAACTTCTTAATGTATATAATGTGATTTGTTCGTATCGATCACTACACGTTTGGCCTAAAATAGTTGCAACAGAGGCGGCTTACTGCAGTTGATGATGATTATTTTTGTATCTAATAATCTGTTTACTGGGCATTTTCGGGTATTTTATTGCCCGATTTATATGAATTTTGTTTTAACCTGCAAATGCTGTAAATTGGTTCATCACAGTGGATGTATATCAGTAGGTGTGAGGTGATAAGGGAGCTGCCACACGTTCAGGTTTTTAGAAACCAAAATCGGGAATAGATCATAAGAGGAGAAAGGGTATTAGGGATTGATACTACATTATTTTAAAAAAAAATTATTCCGTTCCTGGTTTTGACTGCATCACAAAACTTGACCTTGTGGCAGCACCCTTAGGTTGGCATTTATTTTTAAGGGCTCATGCACACGAACGTATTTTCCTTCCCTGTCCGTTACAGGTTTTTTTGCACACTGTATGCGGAACCATTCATTTCAATGGGTCCACACACAAAAAAAAGGAAGTTACTCTGTGTGCATTCCGTTTCCATATGTCTGTTCCGCAAAAAAATACGGACAAGGATAGGACTGTTCTATTAGGGGCCAGCTGTTCCGTTCCACAAAATACGGAATGCACACTGACGTCATCTGTATTTTTTGCGGACCGCATAATACATACAGCCGTGTGCATGAGCCCTAAGGCTTGGTATATTTTAGTTGTGTTATATTTACTTTTTTCATTTTAGATCACTGCCAAACTTTATTGTGTGATCATGGACTACCAGATTTTTTTCACTCTGTGCCCCAGTCCTGTTACTAAGAAATGAAGTATCTATGGATACCTGTGTTTTTTTGTTTTTTTGTTTGTTTTTTATATACAAGAAGCCAGTGTTTGCACTTGCCATAGGCATGAGATTCAGGCTTGGTACATTGCTGCAGGCACACATGCACGGGCAACAAACCAGATCCTTCATAGACTCTCAGCACTGCCTTAATATCAGCTGTTTGCTAACATTAATTTTCTTATTTACTCATCTCCGACACTTCATTAGACACACTTTTTGGCCATGATGCCTGGCACCAAACCACCGTACAGCCTGAAGTGTGGGCTCTAAACCCTGCCAAGCCTGAGGATCTTTATCTCCACGCTGGTCCAGTCAGTATTACAGCGCTCCTTCTAGACCGAGCGCGTTGACATTTCTCAACCCGATAAAGTGCAATCCATCATTCTGTGCAGAGTATAAAAGGCCTGATGTCATTTAATGGTATCCAAAGTATTTGTCGTAGATCCCATTGTAATTGTAAGAAAAATCCTTCCCCTCTCGGAGTGCTTAGAGTTCCTCTTCACTTAAAGCATTCTATAAGCTCCCCCATTCATCACTTGGCTGTTAGAGACTAGCTTGCGTCACTTGGTAAGTGGCATAGTTTGAGCCTTCTAGATACAAATTATCATCTATAGTACATGTGGAGGCTGCGTAGAAATTTTCTGTATTGCGAAAAAGTTTTTCTTATGTGTTTTTTACCTTCCAGTCTGAGCGATAAAAACACATGGGTTATGCAATTCTCCAAACTAGCGTCCTGGGAAGAATGTGTCTTAGAAGGTATCTGCTTATCTTCACTCCGTCTTTGGCGACCGCCCAGTTTATTTTCGCACACAACTTCAGCCGACCTTTATTGGTTTATTATACAGCACCTTCTCTTTTTTGGCCCGGTGCCTCGATTTTGCTGGAGGCAAGCAGTAATCCCCCATAAACACTTAATCTTTTGGGCCGTTTTAGTAATCGAGATAAAATAAATAAATATATAAATAACTGAGCTATTTCTTCTTAACCTTATTGCATAGGGAATAGGCTTTTTGTTGGGGGGGGGGGGGGAATTGGGGGTGAACAGGAGAAACAAGGTATCTAGAGAAGGGGAACGATGAACTATGTCATTGTTAAGACTGTGGAGATAAAGGCTTATACATTTCTGCATATGTTTTTTCCTTTTTTTTTTTTTTTTTGTAAACTTAAGTTTATTTTTGATGCCTGATTAATTTACGACTGCAGGGCAGAGACCTATCTTGCGTGTCACGAATATGGTAATTCATTTGCAGGAATTTCCAGTCCTCGTTATTACTACGTTGGCTGAGTCATCATGCCGCTGAACATGGTTATTTTTTTTTTTACGTCATTTTAGGTTTGATTGGGCAATCTAACAAGTACCACCGTACGAGTGATGTGCCGGCCGTGCGTTTTTAGGCTCTTTCCATTATAACATTGGTATTTGTAGTTTATTAGCCAGCAGTTGGCATTGAGACAAGGTACAATGCCCCAACAGAGAGCGCGAGATTCCGAATGCAAAAAAGCAGATTTCTTTTTAGCACAGCTAATGAAACCTGTCAGGAATAATAGAAAAGGCAATTGAGCGTGCATTTTATTGGTACAGCTCATAGGACCTAGGTATACACTGTGTTTCCGGTCCATTTGGCACAGAGAGTGTTAACATTGTCTTTGCGGTTTCTGATATCACCACCTTACTGTACCTTTAAGCACAAATTATAATTTTTTTTTTTTCTTGATTTGAAAAGTTTTTACAAGATAAGGGGGCGTTGTGTACTTTGGTAAACCCTAGTGCACTGATCAATGCGTAAGTGCGGTCACATGTAATGCGTTTTTGTAATAGTCTCCACCACGTGAAATTTGCATAGAAATAGGGAGTAACTCGATGACGACAGCTACCTCCTATCCACAGAATACACTCGGGACCCCAGTAGAGCAAGAGGTGTGACTGTGTCTGATGCTGCAGCTCCGTCCATTCTAGTAGATTTCTACAGATCGTACGTTAATGACCTATCAATATGGGCCACCAACATAAAACCTCCTTTAAAGGAAATTTGTCACCAAAATTTTTATCTGCCAGTTAAAACCTGATATTAACACATCTCCTTTTTTCTAATCAGTTTTTTTTTTTACTGATTGCAGATTTTTTTTTAATTCAATTTCCTGAACATGATTATGGGGGCGGCCATCTTGCCTAGAAAGCATTAAGAAAATGTCTTTATGGCAGCCCAGTGGTCAGGAGGGGACCTCAGTGACTTCTATGGGAGAGGTTTCTAGGCCGCTCTGTGACCTGTGCAGAGGCCATTGTACAAGGGAAGAATAGAGAAGCTCTGACAATCCCCTATTGTGAATGGTGGATCCTGTCTTATCTATACACAGAGGTGATATCATTATAGGCAGAATTAGAATGACAGATAAGCAGATAACTGCAGGAAAGTGATCTGTACAGACCAAGAAGTGGTGTCAATTATTATTCTTAGTGGCCAGTGCGAAAACTGCAGGAACTTATGTTTTTGTTTAAGTATAGATATTGAAAATTAAAAAATAACATGATCAAAAATTCTTTAAAAATATGTGAAACATAAGAACGAGATTTAAACAATAGGTCAATCTCTGATGACACATTCCCTTTAGGGTAACTGCACACGATGCAGATTATGTACAGGTTTTCTGCACAGATTTTCGTACCATCAAAGCGAATGAGATTTGACAAATCTCATGTAGACTTTGCTTTATTCTTCCGTGCGGAAATTGACCTGCTGTGTGGATTTTAAAATCCACAGCTTATCAATTGTTTGTGCGATTCCGCACCCTCTTTAGAGCTGTTTTCTTCTTAGACTTTAAAGGGTTTGTCATAAGCAAAGTCCATAACCAAAAACCGCACAAAATTACGGTTTTAGTACACCTCTTTTGTGCGGTTTTTGGTGCAGATTTTCTTGTGGATTTTCTGCATACAAAGCAAATGCTAATAGTACATAGAGGAAGAGACAATTGTGCAATTGGTTGCAAGCGTGAAATAACAAACTTCCTATTTCATAGTTAACTATTTCCGGTTATGTGTTTCAGGCTCTGAGCGTTATTCACATTTTATGTCTCTGATTAAACCCCGGCCACAGTAAACTGTATGTAAGCAATGTGCTCATCCCCGTATCAGATGTGCAGCTGCAGTGTCACTCATTGTCATTCCTCCACCTATCGTAATATCCGCCTCGTGTTATTAAGGCTACTGATGGCAGCTGGTGGCTCAGATGTAATAAGATATAAGTGGGGGGGGAGGCAGATCTGGAAAATACGAAAAGATCTTCTGATAATAAAGTGAGTTAGCATGCCGTTTTATTGAATAAGTGGTACAGATGTAGCAGAGCTGAGTTTATTTGGTTTTGTGAGCTGTGTTGTTGCTTTGCGTCATCTGTGACTACAAAGAAGTGATACAAGTATCTGCTAGGACAGCGCACAACAGAATTGGCTCTGCTACGTCTGTCTTATAATGGTCATGTCATGATGGCAGGTTATTTATTGCACAGAGGGGCAGATTCGCCAATTCTGTAGGTGGCCTAACCTTAGACCAGCACATATGGCTCAGGCTGGATGATAAATCAGGGGCAGGACAGACACCTTTTGTCTAACTTTGTACCAACCGGAGGTTTTCTTACTTTCAGACAGAATTTTACACCGTATTTTAGCCCAAAAGACGCATCTCGGACCACGGCCTTTTTACCACAAAGGTGAATAGGGCAGTTTTCTGAACACTTTCTTAAAAGAAAAGCTGTTTCCCAATAGCAACCAGTCCCAAGACAGCATAAAAATGAAAGCTGTGCTATGATTGGTTGAGACGGACAGTCAATCACAGTTTTTTATTCTTTTAGATACTTAAAAGGGTTATCCTGGAAAAGATGATGATGATGATGACTTATCATCCTCAGGACAGGTCATTATCACATCAGCGTGTATCCGAGTCCCGGCATTCCCTCTGATCAGCTCTTTCAGGGAGCCGCTGCCGAAACCGGAGCTCTGTTGATTGCTGCGGGCTCCCAGCAGATTTCCAAGCATAGCGCCGTACATTGTATAGTGGCTGTGCTTGGAATTGCAGCTCAGCCCCATTGATATGAATGTTTGATGTAAGGTGACATCACTGGCCTACAAAGAAGCTGCGGCGGTCACGGAGTCCTCCCAGACTCTTGTAATAGCTAATTGGGGGTTGGATAGCTCATCAATATTTTTTCCCGGAAAACCCTTTTAATAAACTTCCCCCTGTGTTTTCGGACAGAATTGATAGATAAAAGCAGCGCGGTGGCTCAGTGGTTAGCACTGGTGCCTTGCAGCGCTGGGGTCCTGGGTTCGTATACGACCAAGAACAACATCTGCATGGAGTCTGTATGTTCTCCCCGTGTTTGTGTGGGTTTCCTCCAGGTTCTCCGGTTTCCTCCCACACTCCAAAGACATACTGATAGGGAACTTAGATTGTGAGCCCCATTGGGGACAGTCCAAAGCTAATGTCTGTAAAGCGCTGCAGAATATAGTAGTGCTATATAAATAAGGGTACAGGGGTATGTGCAAGTTCCCTCTGCAAATTCACTGCAGAATAATCGGTAGAAATCCAAGAATTCGGGTTCAGATCTGCATGTTTCCACTGCCAAAGGTCCGCATGGGGAGCAGCCCTGTGCATTGGGGATAACTGGTATCAGGTTTTCCAAGTGGAATGTGGGTCAAAAAGGGTCGCTGCTTGCAGATATTGACGCCAAATACAATCTTCATGGAAAATCCACTGGGTGCTCAAACCCTGAATATCATCTTAAAGTGTCCTAACTGCCCCTGTTGTCCATTGCAGCCAATCACAATGCATCAATACATTTTTTCAGAACAGTGCAAGAAATGAAGCCGAGCTCCGATTGGTTATGGCGAACAAGGCCAAGTGTATAGTCAGAGTTCAAGCCCTTTGGGTGTCAGAAAATTTGCAGTGGGCACCTATGGAATTTCCGATTACCACCACCCTATGCTCACATTTGGACTACATTGCACTGAAAGGGGTTACCCCATGATTAATGTAAAAAATAAATTAATATTGGATATAATATGGTACATGACGATCTCTTTTTAACAAACTTAGGACCAGCCCAGTACTCGCATGGATCCAGAGACCCCCCCCCCCCCCCCCCATCCCCATCAATTGCTCAGCTGGCAACTTAGAGGGTGTGTCCTGTCTGCTGCAGCTGGTTGCAGTTGAAGGATGGAACTGAGCGTGTGCGTCCATCTCACTGAGCTGGACAGAGAAATTAGAAAGATTACAAATAGCAGGTGCTATACAGATACCTTTTTATTAAATAGCTCACTGTCTGTGCTAAGTTTTTAATTACATGCAATTGCAAAAGAAAAATGTAGGAAATTTTTCACTGGGCAAGGTGTGTGTTCCTGGACATGGTCACTGCAACCAGCACGAAACTCTCCATTGTTGACATTGGTGGATAAGAAACAATGTTACTATTACAAAGTCCATTTTCATATTGTATTATTATTTTATTTTTTTGCAGCACTATTTTTAAAGCTGGGTTGAGCATGCCATGCCAGAGTTTCTGACCACCCCTGTTGGCTGGGATCTAGCGGCAGCGTCCTTTTACATTCTTGTGTAGTGAAAGGCTTCTGTATAGCGGTGCAGTGTATTCCAGCTCTGTGCAGAGGGCTCATTAGACTTGCTTTACACTGAATGCGCACACTGGCTGCTGCTCCCCCCCCCCCACTCCACTCCACATGTTCGTTAACAATGCAAAGAATCCTGCCTTGCTTCTCTTCTGGGTATGAGAGTCACATTGTTGATCCCTGTGTAAAAGGGTGGTGGGGGGGGGGGAATAACGCTGTTCACCCCAGCATCAATGTGCGCGCCATATACTTAACATACAAACAGCTTTAACGCTCTATGTAGGAGCAAAATAAACTCCTTAAGACCTTCCTGATAATGCTTTACTTATTTTCTCTACCTTCTACTGGACAGATTCTTCCCCCGATCCTGCAAAGGGCCTTTTACATGGGACATTCGTTCAGCTGATCATGTAAACACTTGACCCATCAGCCGACAAACAAGCAAATGCTGGTCTGACAGCCGGTGGGATCTTTCATGCAAGCATCCAAATGCTTTCCAGTCTGCAGCACATCTGCCAATGTAAAAGGGCAATGTGCTGTAAGATTGTGCGGCCATTGGCTTCCATGGGCGGGTAGGGTCGTGACCATGTTCCACAGCTGGACTGCATGCTCTTGACCTAATGAGCATTCACTATAATAATGATATTGATAATATGCGGTAATTTATCCTTATATGTAAAATAAAATGTAACACATAAACTACCCGAAAATTATGCTGATCAGGCTATTAGATTTTCAGATTAGCCATAAGAATCAGGCTGATGCCACTACACATCTCCCACAAGCTTGGTGAATTATTATTCTTCACAATCCAATGAAAACTCTGATATGTCCAATAAAACAAAAATCCTTTGAAAACATTTCAGAAGGTTTTAGTTTAAAGGGATTTTCCCATAAAAAATATTCTCCTGTTTAAAAAACCAACACCCGGATCTGAATACTTTTGTAATTGCATGTAATTCAAAATTTAGTTTAGCTACTGAGTTATTCCATAAAAACTATCTGTATAGCGCCACCTGCTGTTTGGTTTTCCTTATTTCTTTGACCTGCTCACTGAGATGGCCGCACATGCTCAGTTTCATACTTCAACTGCCTCCTGAGCTGTGATGGGGAGAGCATGGGCACGCCCCCTGAGCTGTGATAGGGAGAGCATGGGCACGCCCCCTGAGCTGTGAAAGGGAGAACATGGACACGCCCCCTTAGCTGCTGCAGAAAAGACACTCCCCTTGAGCTGCCAGTTTGATATAAATCTAGCAGAGCAATGAATGGGGAGATCTCTGGATCCATGTGAGGTACAGGGCTGGTTCTGCCATTGTTAGAAAGAGGTTGTCATGTTCTGTATGATGTCTGATAACCCCTTTAAATATCTGATATTTTAGGCATCAAAATCCTTGCGCCAGGCATTAACTAAAAACGTTGTGAACTATTTTATGAAGATTTATTGCTGTGGTGTCACTTTTATTGATCATTTGTCATATTACTTGCTTTTTATACTTGTCCGCTTTAGAATCTGAATATATAGATCACACCATTTTTATTTTTTTTATTTTTTATGTTTTGCTACAAAATAGGGAATTTTGTGCTCCATTTTGCTTGTGATGTGAAAGTGATTGCACAAATGGCGGAATGCGTTTTGTGGAAAAATCCAAAATGGTTCCCTTGTGTATACCTATGGAGTTTGAATTTGTCTAAAAAGCTATGCATCTGTGTTCCTCTTCGGAAAAAGGTAACGTGTTCCGGATTTTGTGCAGCTCAATTTCTCCAAAGATTTTGATGGGAAATCGTAATTCGCAATGAAATCTGCATCGAAATGTGCAATAAAATCCTCGTGAACTTCAAGATACGCGTATGTGAATTTGGGTGTGTATTTTTTACGTAGCGTGTGAGGTATATGCACACTAGATCTGCCGACACATTCTATGTTTCTATGTAGTGGCAAATCCGGAATAAAACTGCGTAAAAAAAATAAAAAAAAGGCACATAAATTGGCACTGTTTGTGGTTTTTTTTATTTTATTTTTTCACTTTGTTGCACTGTACCGTGCTGTATGCGTATATACCCCTAGGCTAAATACAAATGATCAGGATTGCGTGCGGAAAATCCGCACCGTAGGTCATGTATATTATATTCATTGAAAATGTTGAAATTCTCATGCACACGATTTCAACCTACGGGGTGGATATTTAAAATCTGCAGCATATCAATTTATTTTATTTTTCCTAACCAGATTTTCTCCATTCACTTCAATGGAGAGTGGAAAATCCGCACCAATTGATGCAGATTGACCGCACAGATTTCCCTGTGAACACCTGCGGATTTCAGTGCGAATTCGCACATAAATCCTGATCGTCTGCATTTACCCTTAGGCTAAATGCACATGATCAGGATTGCATGCGGATTTGCGTGCGGAATATAGAACATGGTGCGTTTTTCACGCAACGCAGAACTGGTGCATGAAAACAAAAACGCTTATGTACACAGATCCATTGACATGAATGGGGTCAGGATTCAGTGCGGTTGCTATGCGTTCATGTCACGCATTGCACCCGCACGGAAAACTCGCTCATGTGAAAGGGGCCTTAGTGTTCTGGTCCTCTGGGGACAAGCTGCTTGAAACCCCGCTGTGCCCCATCTATCACTTCAAAATACTCCGACAACCCCCTGTAATATTTCATACCGTTACTGCGTTCCTCATACACACGTACATTTATATCATCCTTTGCATGTTTTACCTATACTGCATTTTGTACATTACTTAGCTATTTTTGTATTTTTATTTTTTATTTTTTCAGCCTCTATTCCAAAAGTGGGTTTTAATGGAAGCTATCTTCTTTTAAAATGGACAGTTGTGCGAAGCCATGATGTTCATTGATAGTAAAATCAATGGGGAATTGATTGTTCGGATTAATCCTCAGAGATGTTTGCTCCGAGCATCAGACATCTTTGAGCAAAGTGCTCTTTTAAGCATCTAATGCATTAAATGTATGCCACGTTAACCCCCGCGTGGCCAAAAACCAGATAAAAGCGGCCGACCCCCTAAACTTCCTTTTTTTTTTTCTTCCTGTTTATCTACCCACCAGCAATTAATTTTCTTCGTCGGCTGTTAAAACGTGTAGAATTGAAATCCATAAACCTCAGACTTTCCCCTCCTCTCGCCTCCCTCTCTGGCTCTCTCCAAATAACACTAGGTATCAATTTAATAATAAGTATGGAAGTAGCAACTGCATTTGTTGGTTTTAAATTGATTTACATGTCAAGACTGGCAGTTTAGCAGCTGCGCTATTATTCCTGGATTGGTCAATTTACTTGAGAAAAACCTACTACGGAGTCCTAGCGACCTGCATGACAATATAGGCCCTATTTCTATTCCTGTAATTAGGCTTGCCACTAATTCGGAATATTTTTAATTAAAATATTTTGGTCAATGTGTTGCTCCAAATTAGGCCTTTCAAAGCTGATTTTAATTCTTGGCAGAGTGTGATCGGAATCCTCAATGACTGCTGCCGAATTTAAGGTTAACAGGTTGTATGTCTTTAAATTAAAAAGAAAAAAAAATGTCGCCCAGAGTCGTCGTCCCCCCTTCCTCTTCATTCATTAAACCTGGGATTTGGGCTCAGCTGAATGTGCTATGTTTGAACTATTTCAGCAAATCCAGTAAAACACGGGAGTTGTTTATTATTTATTATTATTATTATTTCAATTCATGGTGTTTTGTTTTACTAAGCCAACCATAGACATAACACAGACTGGACACCCCCCAGTAAGGCCTCATGCACACGAACGTATTTTATTTCCGTGTCCGTTTCCATTTTTTTTGCGGAAAGGATGCAGACCTATTCATTTCAATGGGTCCGCAAAAAAAATTTCTGTTTTAGGCATTGTAACAATAAATCCACCCAAAAAACAGATGGCATCCGTTTTAATTTTTTTTGCAGACCGCAAAACACATACGGTCATGTGCATGTAGCCTTCAGTAATTCAGTAGCAAGTGCACCCAGGAAATTTCTCAATTTTGAGTTACTTTCTATTGATGTCTATGAATCTCTTTATCTTTAATTCTATCAGTCTTTTTTTTTATTTTTATTTATTTTTATTTTTTCTTCTTAAGGCCTCATGCACACGACCATGTGCTGGCCGTTCCGTGCATTGGGTACCGCAATTTGCGGTCCCCAATGCACGGCTACATCCGTGCGGCGGCCGCAGACAGATCCAGACCTATTCAACTTGAATGGGTCCGTGATCTGTCCGCACCACAAATAAGTATTGCATGCACTACTTTAGTGCGGACGCACGGACAGAAAAGCCACGGAATCACTCCGTAGTGCTTCCGTTCCGTGCATCCGTTCCGCATCTCCCGGATTGCGGACCCATTGAAGTGAATGGGTCCGTGATGCACACGGCCGGTGCCCTTGTATTGCAGGGCCCGCCGTATGCGGGCCGCAATACCGCCACGGGCAGCACGCAGTTGTGTGCATGAGCCCTGAAGGGAATCCATACCCGCCGTTTGCCTGCTGTTTTAAACGGCAGCGACCCGAGACCAATGTATGTGTTCGACAATGTCAATCGCATACATTTAACCCCTCAGATGCTATGGTCAAATGTGACCATGGCATCTGGGACATCAAAAGTCAGGAGCGCATGCTCCCTGCCGCCCACTGGCTCCCCCTAGTGAGGATCGGGGAGACGGATGTAGTGTGCAGCAGCTTCTGTACTCCTCAGTAATCTAAGTCTGCCGCACACTAGCTCCTATGGAGAGCCTGCCTGTGGCAGAGCTCCATAGGAACATAGGGAGTCTTTTACTAACCAGGCGTATTTATGGCGCAGATTGCGGCGCAAAGGTCCTTTTGTGCCACAATCTGCTCACTCCAGATCTAAAAAAGTGGAAGGGGACAGGCTGACAAGCCCATCTTATTTATCATTTTTCTACGCCTGGTTTAGACGTAGAAAATGGTCTAAATGTAAGACCGCACGGAAGCTGTCTTACATTTAGAAGCAGCGGTGGATCCGTCGAACTTATGTAGTTGTTCTTCATAACTCCAGCGGATCCACCGCCAGGAAAGGGGATATTAAGACCGGAGTCTGGGAGAGAAGCAATCTAAAGATTGCTTGTTATAGTTCCCTGTGAAACTATTAAAACGTGTAAAAACAGAAAAGAAATGTTTTTGAAAATATAAAAATTCTAATCACCCCCTTTCCTAAAAATAAATGAACAATTAAAAAAAATAAACACCAAGAGCATTGCTTCCTGTGAAAACGGCCTTTAACATTTAACCCATACAGCAAACGGCAAAACAGAAAATAAGTAAAAATTGCAGATTCGCCCCTTTTTGGTTGTTTTACCTCCCACAAAAAATTTAATAAAATGATAGAAAAGTCATTCACACCCTAAAATGGTATTAATGAAAAGTACAGATCGCCTCACAAAAAAATGAGCCCTCACACAGTTCCGTATATGTAAAAAAGTTCTGAGGGTCAGAATATAGTGATGCAAAGAAAAACTTTAGTTTTTTCAAAAGTTATTATTTTTTTCCAGTATTAAAATACAATAAAAACTAGAGGTGGGACGAATCCAATTTTTTTTCAAATCCGAAAAGGTTCTCGAATATATCGAATCTCTCGAATCCTACGAATCCTGTACATAATTGTGTGAACGGTGTAAGAAACAAAGTCAGACCTCGTCAGTTTGTCTGAACCTCCACCTCCCAGTCACGGTCGCACCCTATATGACTGCGATGACCCCTGCTATGACCCCTGCTCCTATCACTACAGAACATACAGGGTAATACAGCCCCATACCTCTTACATCCAGTGACGTCTCCTTTGATGTAGGTGTTCTCTTTCCTCATCTTCTCCTTTCAGACCTTCAGACCAGACCACCATTTTTCAGCCATTTTTCGTCTCTGCAGTTTGACAAAAAAAAAATCTTAGTTTACTACTTTTCCATCATCCTCCCATCTTCTGGACAAATCATCCTAACACCCCCAATACTGTTCCGCTGTGCTCCCCAATACTATACTGCAGAAACAGATAATACCCCTGATAATACTAGTACCACACAGAGCCCCCCATATAAAATACCCCTTCTTTGTGGCCTCAGTAGATGCCCCCCTAGTGCCCCCCAATAATGTGCCAATAAGAAGTGGCCCCACAGTGCCACCCAATAATGTGCCAGTAAGTGTCCCCATAGATGCCCCCCTAATCATGTGCCAGTATCAAATGCCTCTTTACTCCCCCCATGTGCCAGTATCAAGTGCGGAGTGCCTCTCTCCTCCCCCCCATGTGCCGGTATCATAGTGCCATCTCCCCCCCCAATGTGCCAGTATCATAGTGCATTCTCCCCACCAATGTGCCAGTATCATAGTGCCATCTCCCCCCAATGTGCCAGTATCATAGTGCTATCTCCCCACCAATGTGCCAGTATCATAGTCCCATCTCCCCACCAATGTGCCAGTATCATAGTGCCATCTCCCCACCAATGTGCCACTATCGTAGTGCCATCTCCCCCATAATGTGCCACTATCATAGTGCCGTCTCCCCCCATAATGTGCCAGTATCATAGTGCCGTCTCCCCCCATAATGTGCCAGTGTCATAGTGCCGTCTCCCCCCATAATGTGCCAGTGTCATAGTGCCGTCTCCCCCCATAATGTGCCAGTGTCATAGTGCCATCTCCCCCCATAATGTGCCAGTGTCATAGTGCCATCTCCCCCCATAATGTGCCAGTGTCATAGTGCCATCTCCCCCCATAATGTGCCAGTGTCATAGTGCCGTCTCCCCCCATAATGTGCCAGTGTCATAGTGCCATCTCCCCCCATAATGTGCCAGTGTCATAGTGCCATCTCCCCCCATAATGTGCCAGTGTCATAGTGCCATCTCCCCCCATAATGTGCCAGTGTCATAGTGCCATCTCCCCCCATAATGTGCCAGTGTCATAGTGCCATCTCCCCCCATAATGTGCCAGTGTCATAGTGCCATCTCCCCCCATAATGTGCCAGTGTCATAGTGCCATCTCCCCCCATAATGTGCCAGTAGTATCATAGTGCCATCTCCCCCCATAATGTGCCAGTGTCATAGTGCCATCTCCCCCCATAATGTGCCAGTGTCATAGTGCCATCTCCCCCCATAATGTGCCAGTAGTATCATAGTGCCATCTCCCCCCATAATGTGCCAGTGTCATAGTGCCATCTCCCCCCATAATGTGCCAGTAGTATCATAGTGCCTCTCACCTCATAATGTGCCAGTAGTATCATAGTGCCTCTCACCTCATAATGTGCCAGTAGTATCATAGTGCCTCTCACCTCTCCCCCTAATGTGCCAGTAGTATCATAGTGCCTCTCACCTCTCCCCCTAATGTGCCAGTAGTATCATAGTGCCTCTCACCTCTCCCCCTAATGTGCCAGTAGTATCATAGTGCCTCTCACCTCTCCCCCTAATGTGCCAGTAGTATCATAGTGCCTCTCACCTCTCCCCCTAATGTGCCAGTAGTATCATAGTGCCTCTCACCTCTCCCCCTAATGTGCCAGTAGTATCATAGTGCCTCTCACCTCTCCCCCTAATGTGCCAGTAGTATCATAGTGCCTCTCACCTCCCCCCCTAATGTGCCAGTAGTATCATAGTGCCTCTCACCTCTCCCCCTAATGTGCCAGTAGTATCATAGTGCCTCTCACCTCTCCCCCTAATGTGCCAGTAGTATCATAGTGCCTCTCACCTCTCCCCCTAATGTGCCAGTAGTATCATAGTGCCTCTCACCTCTCCCCCTAATGTGCCAGTAGTATCATGGTGCCTCTCACCTCTCCCCCTAATGTGCCAGTAGTATCATGGTGCCTCTCACCTCTCCCCCTAATGTGCCAGTAGTATCATGGTGCCTCTCACCTCTCCCCCTAATGTGCCAGTAGTATCATAGTGCCTCTCACCTCTCCCCGTCGCCAATGTGCCAGTAACAGATAAAAAAAAACAAAAAAACTTTTACTTACCTCCGCATGGTGCTGGCCTCTTCTGGCCTGTGTCCCGCGCTGTACGGCTCAGGATGCGCGATGATGTCATCGCGCCGCCTGCACTGGCCTCTGATAGGCTGCGGGCCTTGTGCCGGCAGCCTATCAGAGGATCAGGGAAAGGAAACGCCTCTCCCTCCCCCGTCGCAGCAGCGAAGCGCTCATCTTCTAGAGTGCCCTGCCTCCACCACCACCAGTCTGGGCACCACAGGGATTCGTCGGATTCGTATCCGGTAAATTACATCGGGATTCGAGTCCACGAATCCAGCAAGATTCGAGGGATTAGTGGATTCGACGAATCCCCCGTCCCATCTCTAATAAAAACTATACATATGTGGTATCGTTGTAATTGTACTGATCTGCAGAATGAAAGTAATGGGTCATATTTACCGCATAGGAAACACCGTAAAAACAAAACCCATCAAACTGTGAAGGAATTGTTTGTTTTTTTTAAAAAAATTTTTTTATAATTCTACCCCATTTGGAATTTCCCCCCCGCTTCCCACTACACTGTATTCAACTGTAAATGGTGCTATTAGAAAGTACAACTAGTCCCACAAAAATAAAACCCTCATACGACTATGTGAATTGAAAAATAAAAAAGTTTTGGCTTTTGAGAAGGCTGGGAGTAAAAAAACGGAAGCCAAAAAAACTGAAAATCGCCGTCTTGAAGGGGTTAAGAGGACCCGTTGCCCCTCCTGACATTTTCTGGTAGATATTTTTATTCTCCGTGCCATAATAATTTAAAAATATCTTTCCGTATAACTCTGTTGTTCCGCTCCCCATTTACCGCTGCTAGAGGTTTACTGATGAAATACCTGCTGGGTGTTACCAGTTGGGGGGGTGTCACAGTCTAGTGCTATCCAACATAAAGTGATCTGAAAAAATTCTCTAGAATTATTATTGCTTGAGGAATGCAAGTCATATAAGGAAAGGTAACAGGTCCTATTTAAATGGCTTGTCATCCTCAGGATAGGCCATCAATATCAGATTGGTGCACCGCTGCCGAACAGCCAGAACTACACAGCTTTGTCCATTTTGTAGTGGATGGAGCTGGAACTGCAGTAATTCACTTCAATGTAACCGGTTCCAGAGCGGTGTAGTTCTTGTACTTGTGCTGCAACCAAACAGCTGATCAGACTCCCGACAATCTGAGGGGGTAGTCCAGCAGTTTCAAAATCCTAGACAACCCCTTTAAAGTTGTTGTCCCATCTGGGTAAAGTCTTAAGATATGTGAATGTAGCAGAGGAGGTCCTCCACCTGGGAGCCCCTTATTATATTCAGAGGGGGTGAGCCTTAGACATTGCAGTGTGAGGAGGCTCCTTCTGCAGCCAGGTGGCTTACAGCCAGAGACAGGCTTCTGAGAAGACAAATAGCCATTCTCCTGGGACACACACAGAATGTTTTTTGCAGTTTTAGCTGCAGAGTTGGGCTGGAATCACAGGCCTGTGGTCTGAATGTATTCTACTCTTTTCTACTATGTCTCATTGCCTGGTCACTGGATTAACTAGGATGAACTCCAAGAATCATAGATCCCAGAGATCAGACACCTATTTCCTTAGGGCCTCATGCACACAAATCCAATCAGCTTTTTTTGGGGATCGGATGCGGACAGCACACCAGTGTACAGTCGTGGCCAAAAGTTTTGAGAGTGACACAAATATTAGTTTTCACAAAGTTTGCTGCTAAACTGCTTTTAGATCTTTGTTTCAGTTGTTTCTGTGATGTAGTGAAATATAATTACCCGCACTTTATGTTTCAAAGGCTTTTATCGACAATTACATGACATTTATGCAAAGAGTCAGTATTTGCAGTGTTGGCCCTTCTTTTTCAGGACCTCTGCAATTCTACTGGTCATGCTCTCAATCAACTTCTGGGCCAATTCCTGACTGATAACAACCTATTCTTTCATAATCACTTCTTGGAGTTTGTCAGAATTAGTGGGTTTTTGTTTGTCCACCCGCCTCTTGAGGATTGACCACAAGTTCTCAATGGGATTAAGATCTGGGGAGTTTCCAGGCCATGGACCCAAAATGTCAACGTTTTGGTCCCCGAGCCACTTAGTTATCACTTTTGCCTTATGGCACGGTGCTCCATCGTGCTGGAAAATGCATTGTTCTTCACCAAACTGTTGTTGGATTGTTGGAAGAAGTTGCTGTTGGAGGGTGTTTTGGTACCATTCTTTATTCATGGCTGTGTTTTTGGGCAAAATTGTGAGTGAGCCCACTCCCTTGGATGAGAAGCAACCCCACACATGAATGGTCTCAGGATGCTTTACTGTTGGCATGACACAGGACTGATGGTAGCGCTCACCTTTTCTTCTCCGGACAAGCTTTTTTCCAGATGCCCCAAACAATCGGAAAGAGGCTTCATCGGAGAATATGACTTTGCCCCAGTCCTCAGCAGTCCATTCACCATACTTTCTGCAGAAGATCAATCTGTCCCTGATGTTTTTTTTGGAGAGAAGTGGCTTCCTTGCTGCCCTTCCTAACACCAGGCCATCTTCCAAAAGTCTTCGCCTCACTGTGCGTGCAGATGTGCTCACACCTGCCTGCTGCCATTTCTGAGCAAGCTCTGCACTGGTGGCACTCCGATCCCGCAGCTGAATCCTCTTTAGGAGACGATCCTGGCGCTTGCTGGACTTTCTTGGACGCCCCCTGAAGCCTTCTTAACAAGAATTGAACCTCTTTCCTTGAAGTTCTTGATGATCCTATAAATTGTTGATTGAGGTGCAATCTTAGTAGCCACAATATCCTTGCCTGCGTTTCTTTGCAGGTCACCATGGTTAACAATGGAAGAACAATGATTTCAAGCATCACCCTCCTTTTAACATGTCAAGTCTTCCATTTTAACCCAATCAGCCTGACATAATGATCTCCAGCCTTGTGCTCGTCAACATTCTCACCTGAGTTAACAAGACGATTACTGAAATGATCTCAGCAGGTCCTTTAATGACAGCAATGAAATGCAGTGGAAAGTTTTTTTTGGGATTAAGTTAATTTTCATGGCAAAGAAGGACTATGCAATTCATCTGATCACTCTTCATAACATTCTGGAGTATATGCAAATTGCTATTATAAAAACTTAAGCAGCAACTTTTCCAATTTCCAATATTTTATGTAATTCTCAAAACTTTTGGCCACGACTGTACTCTCTGTATCCGCAAGTCCATAGCTCGGCCTTGCAAAAAAATTGAACATCTTATTCTTGTCCACTTTGCTGACAAGCATAGGACGTTTTTACAGAAAAAAAATATAATGGTGGATTGCGCTTGAGATGAATGGGTCCATGTCCGATCCACAAAAAATGTGGATCGGGTGCGGACTGAAACTACGGCCGTGTGCATGAAGCCTTGGTATTAGTGAGAAACCCCTTAAAAAAAGGAACGGATACAGACCTGAAGACGGGTAAGGGTCCATTCACACGTCCGCATCTGTTCCGCAATATCAGGAACGGGTGCGGACCCATTCATTCTCTATGGGGCCGGAAGAGATGCGGAGAGCACACTATGTGCTCTCTGCATCCGCATTTGCGGTGCTCAGCCCCAATCTTCCGGTCCGCAGCTCCGCCAAAAAAAATAGAACATGTCCTATTCTTGTCCGCAATTGTGAACAAGAATAGGCAGTTCTATGGGGGTGCCGGCCCGGTGTATTGCGGATCCGCAATACACTACGGACGTGTGAATGGACCCTAAATCTATGAATCCCTATCTCATTGTATATCTGCTCGGAATGGAGATGTCTTACACTTGTGCTCAGCTCTATTCCAGGTTTGGTGGTGATTGGAGGAGTTCGGAGAAGCTTGGCATTTTCTTTCCATGACACAGCAGCATTTTATTCACCTTGTAGATGATAATGATTATAATAACCGTTGACAATCGTGACCCTCCCCCCCTCCCCCTTGCAATTACAGCGCCTGCGCTTTTAACCAGGTTCTTAAGGTCTAAAAGCAATTTGAAGGTGAAATTTTCGCATTTTAAAAGGGGGTTATCCAGCTTTGTAAAATTGATGGCCTATCTTTAGGAAATGCCATCAATATCAGATTGGTGGGGGTCTGGCTTTCTGCACTCCCACCGATCAGCTGCTTAAAGGGGCCGCTTAGCATGTGAGAGTACTGCAGCCCCTTCTATATGCAGGCTGGCTGTTCTGAGTATTGCAGCCTTATCCCATTCAAGGACCGGGGTGAATAAAAATAAAAAAGTAGTAGGCATTTGCAATTTGGCACTGGGTTCTTTCTACGGAGGATTTTTCTTGTAAGGCTCCGTGCGAGTTGCTTTGCTGTGTATGTGAATTCTGTAAATGAGCAAATTCGATTTCGCTGTAACCTTCTGCGAGTTTTTTCAACATTAGATGTGATTAACACTCCCTCCTTTCCTGTCATTATGGATGTTTATCTCCCGGCTCTACACTGAAAGCTGCCAATGGTTTTGTCGTCGCAGGTACGATGATATCCTCGTTAATGGCCTCCCGGATTGGCGACAGCCTGTGTTCTATTACAGGCGGGTGAGGAAGATGAGCAATGCCGAGCTAGCATTGCTCCTGTTCATTATTTTCACAGTGGGCCATTATGCAGTGGTTTGGTCCATCTACCTGGAGAAGCAGCTGGTGAGTATTCATCAGAAATGGGAATTAAAAAGAAATCATTATTTCTCGCTGTCGCTCCATTTTATTTCATTAAGGGGGCTCTAGCCTTGAAAAATGTTTTGTCGTGTGCCTTCTGTACCAGGGTTTCTTGGCACTCAGATTTGGATATTTCTGTTCCTTTGTTCCTGGAGTTAATCAACTTTTATTTTTTATTTTTTATTTTTTTTTTAATAGTTTTTATCCAGAAAAATATATTTATGACTTATCCTCAGGATAGGTAATCTGTATCAGATCTGCCTGGTGCAACACCCGGGACCCCTGACGATCAACTGTAAGAAGAGGGTTTTAGCACTGCAGCCTCTTCCTAGGCCAGTGACATCACTGTACATCGGTCACATGGCCTAGTTGCAGCTCAGCCCCATTCAAATCAATGGGGCTGAGCTGCAATACCAAGCACTGCCACTATACGATGCACAGCGCTGTCGTTCCAAAGCTTCCAGGAGCCTGCAGAGATCCGGTAAGCACAGAGACTCCCTGAAACAGCCGATCGGCAGGGGTGCCGGGACTTGGACCTCCTCTCATGTGATACAGATGACATATCCTGAGGATAACCCTTTTAACTAAAAAGCAGCCAAGTAGCAAGCACAAAAGATAATAGATAGTGGGCAGTCTTCTGTAGGCACAGACTTGCATATAGTTTTCAGTTCATGACTGAACAATTTTTTAAGTGGCCGCTGTTTGAGAAATGTATGTATTCCAAGAGCCGGATCCATGGGTATTGGTGGTCTTGTGTAATGGCTAATTTACTCTGCTCGACTGACCAGGCAGTTATCGGGAAGGGACCTTTCCTTCCCGATAATTGCCTGCCCACTGTATGGGGACGAGTGATGACTGCTGCTCACACAGATTCATTGTTTCTGGGTAGCAGATCCCTGTTTAAACACCACGATCTCCCGCCCAGAAAACCAATGATTTTAATGTGCTGCATGAAGGATCATTTCACCCGAAGAACAAGCGTTTTGCAGGTTTATCGGGTGGTCGGCAGCACTTTTACATGGGCCTGTTATCGGCAACGAGCATTCCTTGTAACGCTTGCTCCCGATAATCAACCTGACAATTCTGCAGTGTAAATCCGTATTAACCCATAACCCAGTGTATCGTTAGTCAATACGAAATCCTCCAAACGTCAGCCTAGATCTTTGCTTTCGGGACATTTTGTGGGTAGACTTGAATTTTCAGCTTGAGAGTTAAAGGCATATTGCGGTGCAGTCATTTTAAATAGCAGTGAGATCAGCGAGCAAAAATCCCAGCCGCTGCGTCTATCTCTGCTCCTCTCCACTTCCTGTCCTTGGTTGGCTACACACCATAAATAGAGATGAGCGAATTTCCGCTTGTTGGTAAAAGGTGAATTGGGTTATGGATTCTGTTACCACGGACCATAACGCAATTCTATGACGGAATACATAATGGAATGCCTTTAGAGGCGTTCCGTTATTCATGCCATTATAATAGAAGTCTATGGGCTGCATAACGGATCCGTCCTGTTTCCATTATGCAGGGGAGGACTTGCATTTTGCATTGTTTTTATTTTAAACATATTTCACCGTTTTCCAAACCTTTTTAAAATTCTTTATTCACCCAATTTGTAACTGTTTTAGTACTGCCGCTTTTGAAATGGGGAAAGTACAGTTTACATTGCAGTCCTTGTCCGACAACCCTTTTAACCTTGGAGCTGACGACCCCTTCGGTCCTAACGTGCCACTTAACTCTGTTTGCAGCCACTTCCAGACTTGGCATCTGTAGGAAATGGCTTGGTCCGGTGACCACAGTGGTCCGTCACGGGCTTCGGTGGTCATATCTGTAAGAAAATGTTGTTACGTATGGTTCAAGCTGATGTGGACACCGTGATCACAAGGACCAAGCTACGTCCTGGCCCTGTGGGACCAGAATTGGCCAGGAACAGAGCAGCGATGGGACGGCAAACAGTTTTTTTTGTTACAGAGCACAGATTAGTACCATGCATGTTGTCTTCTCCAAAGCTGGACAATGCCTTTAATGTAATATCCATATGTAAAAGAGGTTATCCCATGATTATTGTAAGAAATGAAAATCGGACATAATATAGTACATGACGATCTGTCAAACAAAGCTAGTACCAGCCCTGTACCTCACATGGAACCAGAGATCTCACCATTCATTTCTCTAATTGTTGTGCTAGATTTGTTTCCCACTGGCAGCTCCGTGGGCGTGTCCTTTGTCATTCCGCTGCTGCTCTCTCCATGTAACAACAGTAGTTACCACTGGTGGAACTGAGCATGTGTGTCCACTTCAACAATGTTACCGAGTTGGACAGATAAATAAGGAAAGGAAGAAACAGCAGGTGGCGCTATACAGATACATTGTATGGAATTACTCAGTGGCTATACTAAATTTTTATCACGTCCTGTTACAAATGTATTCAGATCCAGCTACTTTAAAAAATCAAGATTATTGTTTATGGGACAACCCCTTTAAGACATGTTTTCCATTTTGTTGAAGCATCATTCTGAATCGGTAGCCACGTCTGCGATTCTTGGAGGTGTCTTCCTAGACTATCCTAGCCTAAATGAAGGCACTTCTGTACAGAATGGTTAACCTGTGTTGGGTACATGGATGGTCACTACGCGTGAAGAGCCGCTAATGTCTAATGTTCTATGTTTAGGATGAGCTTCTCAGCAAAAAGAAAAAGGAAAAGAAGAAGAAAGCTGGAGGAAAATCTGTGGAAGAAGTGAAATCTAATCTCCTTGAAAAAAATGAGCGGTAAGATTGTGGATTCTGTCTCCCGGGGGTTACCATCCTCTCCTTGTGTGGGTCGCCTGTACGGTGTCTACCTTCCAACTGGTGGCACCAGAGGCACAGCCTTCTTCTCTGGAAAGAGAGCTAATGCGCAGAAACCTTTCATGCTGTCAATATGGCGGCTCTTCTGCCGAGTCTTGTGTATGGAATTTCTTTCTCTGCTTTCAATTAAGGGCAAAGATACGATTTTGTTTTTTAATTTTCATGGCCGAGGCTGTCAGGAGGCTTCTGCTTGTACTATGGCTTACACCATATATGTCTGTCATCTGAATACCCCTTTAAAGTGGTTATCGAGTCTAGTTGCCCCCGCCGATCATTTTTTTTTTTTTCTTTAGGGAGCCCCCACACTGACCGGAGCTCTGGGGAGTGCGGTGGCTCCCAGCAGCTCGCCAAGCACAGCGCCGTACATAGTATAGTGGCAGTGCTTTGTATTGCAGCTCGGTCCCATTCACTTTTATAGGGCTGAGCCACAACTTGGCCATTGGGCCGATGTACGGTGACGTCACATGGTCTAGTAAGAGGCCGCAGTGGTCACGGAGGATAGGTCATCAATATAAATTCTCTGAAAGCAGAGTTAGGCCCCTTTCACACGAGCATGACTGATTAGGTCCGGATGCGTTCAGTGAAACTCGCACTATTTTGCAAGCAAGTTTAGTCCGTTTTGTCTGCGACTGCGTTCAGTTGTTCAGTTTTTTCCGCGCGGGTGCAATGTGTTTTGATGCGTTTTTCACGCGCGAGACAAAAAAACTGAAGGTTTACAAACAACATCTCTTAGCAACCATCAGTGAAAAACACATCGCATCCGCACTTGCTTCCGGATGCAATGCATTTTTCACGCTGCCCCATTCACTTCTATGGGGCCAGGGCTGCGTGAAAAACGCAGACTATAGAACAACATGCTGCGATTTTCACGCAACGCAGAACTGATGCGTGAAAAACAACGCTCATGTACACAGGCCCATTGAAATGAATGGGGCAGGATTCAGTGCGGGTGCAATACGTTCACGTCACGCATTGCACCCGCGGGGGAAAACTCGCTCGTGTGAAAGGGGCCTTAGAGTTTCATCTCGGCATGTTCACAGCACTGTTCATTTATGGAAAGGATTGCAGCCGTGAAAAATCATGGCTTTTATATGGAACCTTCATTGTGGAGGCAATGTTCCTATTGGATATGGATGATGTGACAGTCACAGGCTGGCCTCAGGTGATGGCTCCTGAAGTAGACTGCTTGCTTTCTTACAAGCCAGATGTTTTACTTGTAGCCGGAAGTTATTGTATTGTGCGTGCATAGTTTGTATTATTTTTGGTTCTATTTTCGCCCAGGATACCTAGTGTGGTTTGTGAATTAGAGTTGTGTATTCTGTCTCCTCTGCTCCTTTGTAGAACACCCTGCTTTGGATTATATGGAAAAACTGCTGCCCTAGGTGACCTAATCTGTGCTCTGTCCACTTCAGCTCATGAATTGAACCCTCTAAATTAAAGGTGGTTTCCCGCTTAAAGGCAATGTACAGGGGTATTTTTAATGACTGCATTTTACTCATTTTGGGCAAAAACATAATTTTTTTCAATTGGACTTTATTAAAAATGTTCAGCCGTTTCTGTGATACAAGGGTTAAAGAATCGGTCTGTTGGCAAGCTCTGACTTTGTTTTCTTTGATTCCTGTCAGCTGATGGCTCATGTAGAACTCTAATCTCCTGGCCTCATAAACACTTTATTTAAGCCATATGCTTTTCAACTTCAGTGTTTGATGTCTGGAGATCAGAGGTAGAAGCTGTACATGAGCCTTCAGCTGATGGGATTGGAATAAAACAAGTTTGCAAACAGGCAAATTTTTCAACCCTTATATCTTAGAAACGACTGAACACTTTTTTTTAATAAAGACCAATTGAAAAAATGATTCTTGGCCTCCTCCCTCAGCCCCACTGGAGTGACTTTGACATTTTAGCTTTATTAGTGATCTACTCTGAAATCACACTCACTCTTGTACTCCAAAACAGAGAGAGCCACAAAAGGACGCAAAATTTTGTTCAAGGTGCTGTGTGCGACATTTTGATGCCAAAATACTGGCACACCAGGTTTCATAAATGTTTACTCCCCTCCCCCCATTGCCCTTTATTATGGTTAACACATAGGTTTGTATAGGAGCTGTGTACACTAAGTGGTTGGATATTTTTTACTAAGACTATTTCAAGACTTGCTGCATTTTTTTTTTTCTTAATCATCAGAGGAGACCCCGTTTAGTCTGCACACACCTACTCCATGGAACGCTACCAATTTTATTAGATGATTGGTTCAATCTGTACAAATTTTGCAATTAAAAAGTATATGGGAGATACACAGGCCATCGGTTTGAAATGTTGGAATTATAGTCTGATAAATCGGAGGCCTTTCATTGACTACATGAATCAGACAAAGTAGCAACAGATATATCAAATGACAATTAGCACGACATACTAGCAAAAATGTCTTCTCCTTTTAGGCCTCACTTACACGTCTTTGTCCGTGATGACATCAGTGACAAGCGTGTAGTGGTTCATCTGTTAAAATGTCCATGATGGATCCCTATTTGGTCCTTGTGTCAGTTTGTTTTGCATTTCAAGTGTCATCCATATACCACGGACACTGCTAGGCTGATAATTGGTTTCCAGAGCACCTTCCGCCAATGGTCCGTGAGAGTGCTGTCGATTCAGATTCGTCTTTTTTTGGATGAATGCAGATCTTTGTGCCATATAGTTTGAGTTCCCGATAGCCGTACCTGTAATAAATGTATGGTCTCCGCCGAGGCCGCATGAGGACGGCCGCCATTAATGTGAGACTATGGGAGTCTCATGCATGCGCCGTTACTGTATGTAGAGGCACATGCAGAACTGTTTTACACAACGCATCCGAACCCGTGCAAGAGCAAGTGAAAAATAAAGTGTTAATATATGCAAATAAGCCTCTAGGAGCAACAGGGGCGTTGCCGTTACACCTAGAGGCTCTGCTCTCTCTGCAACTGTCTCTCCCTCAGCACTTTCTGACAGGGCCAGGCAGCGAATACACAATCACACCTGGCCCTGACAATCAAAGTGCAGAGGGCGCGGCAGTTGCAGAGAGAGCAGAGCCTCTAGGTGTAACGGCAACGCCCCTGTTGCTCCTAGAGGCTTATTTGCATATATTAACACTTTATTTTGCACTTGCTCTTGCACGGGTTCGGATTCGTTGTGTAACACAGTTCTGCTCAGAGGCTCATTTGCATATATTAAAACACAATTATTCTCAGCAATGCGGATACATATGAACATGGGACCAACACGGATGCCTTCAGCTGCCAAGCGCACATGGAACAGGTCAGCCAGTGTCATAGGGACAAATCTGCTGACAGATGCCCTTTAAGGCTAGGGCTACACTGCAACACTGGTCGCGGCCAGGATCACTGAGTAGCGGTGATCCCATAGAAATCAATGGGATCGTCTCGACAGCCGTGTTGGATTTCTTATGACTGCCACGGCGATCCCATGCATTTCTATAGGATCACCGCTACTTTGCGATCCTGTCCGCCACCAGTGTTGCCGTGTAACCCCCTAGCCTAAGGCTACAAAACCTTAATGTCAGTATGTACACCCTTATAGGTGACTGCAGCAGATGAGTGAAACTGGTTGGCCCCTGGGGCAGCTCTGCGTGGATTTCAGGGTACTTTGCAGTGGATTCTAATCAGCGGCTTCGTCTGGATAAATTTCTACTTGGACCTCAGCCCAACCCGATAAAGTTGGTGACGTAGAAGCCGCTTTTCAGAGCTTGGATGGGTAATGGCATTCGGTGTCCTGAAAGATAAAAAAAAAAAAAAAAAACATTTTTTCCTATTGACTTTTAGAGAGAATTAAAGCATTTTGGAATAGTTCACCCAGCAGGGGCTTGAGCCGGATCAATGGAAAGAGGAGATCAGAGGCCGTCCTGCCTGCTTTCTATTCTGGTGACATCAGCCTGTCATGCTTCGCTGAGCGGCTGATGACATTAATGTTGTTTTAAGACGTTGGCTTGTTTGTACAGCTTTCCAAACTAGTTATTTCAGTATTGATTTTAAGGCCTTCCCATAATGACTTGTTGAGACTTTTGGTTAGAACGTCCTACTTATAAATCTGTGCTGGATGGTCCTCACCATGTCCGTGAATGGAGGGTCATGGTTAGCACTCGGGTAATGAGTGTGTTCTGTTTTTTTTTTTGCATATTTGGTTGGTTATTCAAAGGGAAATGACGGAAGTCTACATGATAAGGATGCCAGACGGGAATGACGGAAGCCGTAAAACTTAATATGAATAATACAGTTATAACTAGATAGTCACGGCTGTAATGACGACAATCACATTTCCTGTAAAGATCGGAGGGTCACTAAATGTGTATACATAGTGCATCTACAATAGTACGCTTCGACATATCTGGAGATGGCCAGCTTTGGGAAAAAAAGGAAAAACTTTTTTGTTACTCTCAATGCCCGACAGAGTAACTCAAAATAATTTTTTTTTATGGCTGTCCATCTCCAGCCTCTGATTTATGGATGTCTTGGATCAAGAGAAAAGGTAAGGAAGGACATAGCTGTATGTATACATTTGTAGCCGTTTTATTGCTTCAGTACATCTAAAATAAAGGAGCTCTGCGGATTAATGCTATCCAACCTACCATGTCTACAGCCCCTGTGTAGACGTATGTGTGCAGTACCCCACATTTTGAGGGTATCTACAAATGTTTTGGGATTGTCCCTATTGTTTTGTCATGTATATACATCCAGCATGACAGGGTATGGTTGGCGAGAGGAAGCATGTCCAGTTGCTCCTGCTCAAAGGGTCTTTGGGACCATCTCTTCTGTGAGATCACCACTCCAGAGAGAGTGTGAAAGAAAATCCAAGATACAGCTTTCCTGAAAAGCTTCAGTGTTTACAGTCAGCAGAGTGACCAGCACCCCACAGCTTTGCAGACCTTGCTGCAGGTGAGGGACTACAGCTCAGACACCTAGATAACATCCAGGCCAACTCAAAGCCTGCATTACACAGTGGACACCTATATCCACAAGTACCAACACACAGCTGTTAGCCAGAAGTACAGGAGATAGCACATCAGAGGGACCATTATCTGCCACTTCGCCAACCACCATACCTCATCATCCGGTGATAAAAATTGCACAAAGAAATAGTACAGAGATAGTAAGTCCACACGGAGAAACTTAGCAGGGCAGATCAGACAAGAGCTGGAACTTGGAAAACATTGACAAACAGAACTAGGACAGTATTCAGACCATGTACGGAACAGACTCAAGAACATGGAACAGACCTCACAGAATCCACACACAGACAGAACGTGCAAAGAGATTGCACAACCAGGGACAACCAGAGAAATAGGTGCATTCAGAGACAGGGATATTAACCAAAACTGAGACGAGATACAAAGTACAGTGGCCTAATTCACAGCCACAAGTAGCCGTGGCCAGGGCGCATGGGGCAGTGCAACATGAACCGGCCCTGAACACAATGGAACAATGGCGACAAGAACTGCCATTCTAAAAATGTCCTTAGCTGCCCCATTCACCTCTATAAAGTAATCAGCGCTCAGTGCAGTTAAAAGGGTTTTCTAAGATTTTAATACTGATGACCTATTGTCTGGCTAGGTCATCAGTATCTGATCAGTGGGGGGTCCGACACCTGGGACCCCCACCGATTTTAGCGGTTTCAGAAGGCACCGGTGTTCCTGTGTGCACCACCGTCTTCTCCGTGCTCACCAAGCACAGCGCCCTACATTGTTGCTGTCCAATGAATAAACATTAATTCACTCTTAGATCTTGCAGAACAGAAATAATAATTGTTTAAATGTTCCTGTGTCTAAATATTGCTGTTATGTGCTTGTTGTGGCGTTCTTGTCATTCCCTTTTTAGGACGTCCACCTAATGTGTTACTGGTGGTGGTCACAAATGCTAGCGAGCTTATTTCTGCATCCTCTTTTGAATGGTCGCAAAGTGGCTCCTGCTATGACTAGACAGTAAGGATCAGCGCACTAAAAGTGATTTTTATTTTTTTCATAGCACTTGGACATGGAGTTTTGAGAGAGAATGAAAAGAACAGCAGGGGGCGCCATAGAGATTCTGTGCAGCTGGATTAACATGGGGCAATTGTCTGGAACAAGCTTCAGTACAGATGCTCGTTCCCGATAATCAGCCAGTGTAAAGGTGCCACAGATCACCCAATGAATGCGCAAGATGCTTGTTCATTGGGTGAAATCATAATTTATGCAGCACAATAAATCAACAATCTGCTGCCCAGAATGATTGAATCCGTATTGAAGTAGCCATCCCTCGTCTCCATACAGTGAAGGTAATTGCTGCCTGTACATGCAGCTCTTTACCTCCACTGATGAGTAGGCAGTTATTGGGAAGGAACCGTCTCTTCCAGATAACTTCCTGCGCAGTTGGCGCTTGCAAATGCGCCTTAACAGCAATATCGAGACACAAGTGTATTAAAAAAAATTGGGGGATAATTGACTGTTCCCTGCCAGTCTACATTATGGTCCTTCTGGACATGGAACGTGATTGCCTGAGGCCGTGCACTCAGGCACTGAATGATTGGCCGGTCACATTTCCTGTTGGGAGGGGCCAGAAAGTATACATCGGTAGGAGAACCAGGAAGTATCAGATCGGGAGCAGTAAAGGATCGGTATGAGTGTGACTTTTTTATTTTTATTTTTTTTTTTAAGCCATTAATTATTACAAAAAAATTAACCTGATGACCCTTTTTAATTTTTTTTTTTTTTTTTCTTTTGTGTCATTTTTTGCCCACTTATTTTGTCACCTCTTTTATCTTTTTAAAGGGTCCTTGAAAAACCGCAGTGGCGGGATTTGCTTCCATTCAAGTTGGGACTCTGGTTTTATCTCACGGTCAGGTCCCTGCCTCAGCTATTCCAGGTAAGCGCGCACGTCATAATCGGACATGGAGCTTGCTCACTAATGCCTACTTCTTCCACCCTCTGTAATGTGAAGATTAAACAAGCGCTTTCTGCTCTAGGTGTTCCTCCACGTTACCACGTATTTTGAAGTATGAGATTTCTTATCTTAGCTCTATTTTTCCATCTTAAAAAAGCATCGGTTCTGTTGTGAATTATATGCATTACGCTCGATCCACGTGGCAGCTGTCATTCTCCTAGTTATATCCTTCATATGAAAATACTGATGATATGATGCTGGAGTAATTCTCACAACAGGTAATAACAGGCTGTCCGGATGTAGACAACAGCAGTCGTATCCTTGAGAGAATCTGTCAGGCGAGGCTGACGCCCGCGACGCTGATACGTCTGTACAAATGTAATCTGCTCCTGCTATAGATCTGATAGACAAGGCCCGTGGCGTCCCTCCACATGCAAGGCTGGGATTTTTCTCACAGTATCCGATTATTTAGTAAGCCTTGTAAGATTTCCACTCCTAAAAGTTGTGGTAGACGCCAAAGGTGTTATTCGTTAAAATTCTAGTCGTTTAAAACTTTTTGTCCCCACGGGGATCCATGTCCTTCAAGGCGGTGTTGGTGGGCTGTGCATTGTGCTGCTATAATGCTGCTCCTGTGACGACCTGACAGCGCAACCTCCTCACCCCTGTACTTTCTCCACACAGTGCATGCGCATGGAGTCTGCCTAGTATCGCTTCTCTGCTTGCGCCCTGGGCTATGTAGGGATGAGAAGGAGCTGTAAATGCACGACCACCTGCCAGTCGACTTGACCACCGGCATTGGATAAAATAAGCATAATAGCCACACGGGGCAGCGGTGAGCCAATAATTTCTAAAAATGCTCACAAAATGAAAACTGCACAACCTAAAGGATGAAATTGTCATCGAACAGAAGGCCAGCATTAAAATAGTTATGACTGTAGGGATATGGAGGGGCAAAAATTACTGTACCCTATGTAGCATGCATGCTGTAGCATTATTTTTCATTCCTCACATTTTTTAAATTTTATTTTATGTTTTTAAATTGTAAGAGCTTGTAAAAGTTTACTTGAGCTTACAGTACGTGTAGTTATTGGTTAAAAGTAACAGCATTTTACTATACGTGTAGGACCCAGCTTAGTGCGTTCACCTCTTGTCCTTGTGACCCTTCCTTTTATTGGTATACATACCACGCATGCTGAGCCTATATCTCTGGGCTATAATACATGCTGTAACTCAGGATCAGCGCATGCTGAGCCCCTGGATCCTGGGAAACCTCGGAGACGCCAGCTGTTCTCCCAGTTGTACACTTCAGCCCCTACTGTTGGAGATACGCAGGTTGTGCCAGTGATATACAGCCGCTGGGAAAGAGCGCTGTTTTATGATGTTGGCACCGCAAAACGAATTAAGTAACATGGTCCCTGAATGGGACTGAAGTTATGTATAAACTGGGGCACAATGTACCATGGAGTTGTCAGCAGCAGCCATTAAAATGCTGATCTGCTTATAGGTGATGAAATTGGGGAGCTATGTATTTAGTTAGATTTTATTTTATTTTTTCACCGTGTGGTGTCTCCATGGGCTTATTTTCTTTTAGGTGAATGAGCTCTATTACTAGGCTCGGCCCATGCACCAGACATGCACTGGAATGGTGCTATTTCTAGAAGAAAAAAAAAAATCTATTTTTTTTTTCTTTTACTGAAAAAAATACTTTGCGTTCAAGGCAAACTTTGGCAATCCCTGTAAATGTGCTATAATAGTTTACCCATATCTTAGCCTGTGAATGAGCTTCATAGGGTGATCTCTATGTCGGCTCCTTGTACATACATGAAGAACAGTCCACACTGCTGTCCATATAGGCTGACTGCATCTATGGCTAACCATGTTACATGAACTACTTCAGTCCATTAGGTCTCTATGGGGTTGAAAAATGTAAAGATTCTCTAATATTTCTTATTCACTGTAGTGTTTTTTTTTTACTTGCTGGTATAAGTGGAGTAGATGTGAATGTCTGTCTCACTTCCAGGATTTTGGAAAAGGTGCATTATGTGAGAAATCTTCATCAGAAAAGCAGTCGACTCTTTTTGGGGTGTTAATGGAGGAATGTGAGACTTTTTAACCAGTGTTTTAAATGTGTCTGATATTCATTTACTTTCGTTGACATGAACAGGAGGCGAAGCAGTTTTATGTGGAATACAATGAGAAGAAGATAAAAGAAAAAGAGGAAGCTGAAGCCCAAGCAGAGCTGGAGTCATTGCTAAGTATGTTGGTTGTCTATATTTATCATGCAAGCCTCCTCAGATAAACTGCCCGTAATGAGCTCCGATTGCTGATATACACAGTACCGCGCAATTGTTGTAGGCAGGTGTGGAAAAATGCTTGAAAGTAATGTAATGCTTCCAAACATAGAAGTGTTACTAGTCTATTTATATCAACTAACAAAATGATTGAACAAAAGATAAATGAAAAAAATCCAATCAATATCTACTGTGAGCAGCCTTTTGCCTTCTGCATCAGTTCTTCTAGGTAGACTTGTACACAGTTTTTGAAGGAACTCAGCGGGAAGGTTGTTCCAAACATCTTGGAGAACTAACCACAGATCTTCTGTGAATGTAGGCTTGCTCAGATCCCTCTGTCTCTCCATGTAATCTCCAGTAGACTGGATAATGTTGAGATCAGGACTCTGTGGAGGTCGTATCATCACTTCCAGGACCCTGAAGATAGTCCTTAATGGCATTGACTGTATGTTCGCAGTCGTTGTTCTTACGCAGAATAAATTCAGATGCTTCCCTGATGTTATTGCATGATGGATAAGTACCTGCCTGTATTTCTAAAACTGCCTAAAACATTTGCACAGTATTGTATGTATTTTTTTTACACATGGAATTGATTGTTCATTTTATCATCTCTCATGTGTCCATTACAAGTGACAGGCAGTTGCCTCTTTACATTAGTGGCTGTGCTGCCAACCAACAATGATTTTAAGGTCAGCACAAAAGATGTCATCAGCAACTAATGAGCAAATTTACTTTCGTGGACATGTTTGCACTGGGCAATAACTGTATCCGATCATTCAGGTTGTTATCACCCCGTGTAAATAGGCCTTTTCACAATGTCACCCCAGGGTTATGAAAAGTTAATGTCACGCTCGTGTGTGGGAGAAAAACACCACATCGAGCATAGGAGGGAAAGGGGATACTAGAATAAGGCCTGGAAACTAGGGAAGGAAGATGGACTCCTCCCAGAGAAAACCCTAACTCCAGTTCTGACAGACTACTAGTATGAACAGGCCCCAAAGGTAGGCAAGTTCATACACCGGATACCTAGAATCCTATCTCACCCTATAGGACCCTGGAACTAATGTCAGGACTGAGTCTAACTGTTCCTCCAAAGGGAAGGACAAACAGGAGTCTACTTGAGGCCTAATGGCAAACGGGTAAAGGCAGCACACATGTAAACACTTATCTTTGGTAACACCAGGAACTCAGCCGAGAACCAAACACAAGCTAACCACAAGTCTAACAGAAGCTATAAACCGCATAGCATAGTGGGAAAAACAACAATAAATAGAGAAGTTTAAATTACCCTAATAGCCACACCTGGGGAAAGAAGGTGTGGCAAGCACCAGAAACAACACAGACGTCATTTGATCCAAATGGAAAACATGTCAGATCAAAACCACGTGTTGCCAGACTCACCGATCTGCCACCTGTCGCGGGAACGTCCGTATGTCTCGGTACACCCCCCCCCCCCCCCACCTTCTATGGGTGACCTCCCGACACCCAGGACCAACCTTATCTGGATGAGACCTGTGAAAGACTTTCACCAAACGACTAGCATTCAAGTCAGATGCTGGTACCCACATCCTCTCCTTTGTTCTATAATCCTTCCAGTGAACAAGGTACTGAAGAGATCTATGGAGAACTCTAGAGTCAATTATCTTGGCGATCTGGAATTCCAAACTGCCATCCACCATGACAGGAGCGGATGGCAAGGGGGACGACTCCAAAGGTTCAACATATATCTTCAACAAAGATTTGTGAAACACATTATGAATTTTCAGAGCCTGAGGAAGTTCAATATGAAAATCTACAGGATTAATAATGGTAGTGATCTTATATGGACCAATAAACCTTGGACCCAACTTCCAAGAAGGAACCTTCAACTTAATATTTCTTGTAAACAGCCACACAATCACCAAACTTAGGTCCTAACCATTCATACTTTTTTTTTTTTTTTTTTGTCAGCCACACGTTTATACTTGTTGCCCATATTCATCAAGTTATTTAGAATTTTCCGCCATATAGAAACTAATGATGACAAAAAACGTTCCTCCTCAGGGATACCAGAAGTATCTGAATCAGAGAATGTGCCAAATTGCGGGTAAAACCCATATGCCCCAAAAAACGGCGACTTACCAGTGGACTCCTGTATACGATTGTTTATGGCAAACTCTGCCAAAAACAAAAACGAGGACCATTCCTCCTGTTTTTCAGAGACAAAACATCTTAAGACTCTGATTAGTGCGCTCCGTCTGTCCATTCGTCTGAGGATGAAAAGCAGAAGAAAAAGACAGTTGTACCCCCAGCCGAGTACAGAACGCCTTCCAGAATCTGGACACAACGATCCGAGACCACATCAGAGGGAATGCCATGAAGTTTCACAATGTTGTCAACAAACACTTGCGCAAGTGTTTTAGCATTAGGTAGGCCAGGCAATGCTATAAAGTGCACCATTTTACTAAAATGATCAACTACCACCAGAATAACTATCTTTCTAGACGAATTAGGCAGATCAGTAATAAAATCCATAGACAAGTGAGTCCATGGTCTGGACGGCATGGGCAACGGAAGCAGAGATCCAGAAGGTCGAGTATGTGTCACCTTAGCGCGTGCACAGATACTACAGGCCGACACATAGTCCTCAACACACTTACGCAACCCCGGCCACCAGAATCTACGAAAGATGAGGTCCGCAGTGGATCTACTCCCAGGGTGTCCCGTAAGAACCGTAGAGTGATGTTCCTCAAACACCTTATGACGCAATTCTGACGGAAGAAACAATTTCCCAGAGGGGCAAGACTCCGGTGCGTCCCCCTGAGCCTCTAACACCTTCACCTCTAGGTCAGGGTATAGAGCAGATATCACCACCCCTTCCGACAGTATCGGACTCAGATTTTTTCAAAATCACCACCTCCAGGAAAACTATGTGACAAGGCATCTGCCTTGACGTTCTTAACCCCATGACGATAAGTGACAATGAAATTGAATCTGGTGAAAAACAAAGACCATCTGGCTTGTCTCGGGTTCAGTTGTTTAGCCGACTCAAGGTAAGCCAGGTTTTTGAACACTGTGATCGGATAAATCACCCCTTCCAACCAATGACTCCACTCCTCAAAAGCCAACTTAATGGCCAGCAACTTTGTTACCCACATCGTAATTTCTCTTTGCGGCAGAGAGTTTTTAGAAAAAAATGCACATGGGCGCCATTTTCTACGTGACAGGACCTGCGATAAAACTGCTCCTAACCCCCACCTCGGATGCGTCAACTTCCACAATGAAAGGTTGTGATACATCCGGCTGCACCAATATAGGGGCAGAAACGAGGCACTCCTTAACCCCAGAAAAGGCTCGCAATGCCGAATCAGACCACACCGAGACATCCGTCCCTTTCTTAGTCATGTCAGTTAAGGGTTTCACCACTGTCGAATAGTTCTGAATACATTTTCGGTAATAGTTGGTGAACCCCAAAAACCGCATAAAAGCCTTCAGATTTTTTTAGGTCGATCCCAGTCCAATACAACATGGACTTTCTCTGGATCCATTCGAAAACCTGAAGATGACAGCAGGTAGCCCAAGAATTGCACCTCATGTACAGCAAAAATAGCAATTTTTATCTCTTAGGATCTGTAACAACTGTCTAGCGTGATTTTTGATGAGTCTCCATGTCTGGAGAATAAATTAGAATGTCATCCAAATACACGACTACAAACCTCCCCACAAGGTGATGTAAAATGTAATTTGCAAAATGCTGGAAAACCGCGGAAGCATTGGTCAACCCAAAAGGCATGACCAGGTTCTCAAAGTGCCCCTCAGGAGTATTAAAAGCCGTCTTCCATTCATTCCCTTCGTTGATCCTGACCAGATTATATGCCCCCTTGTCCAACTTGGAGAATACCTTGGCATCAACAATCTGGTTAAACAAATCAGGAATCAAAGAAAGAGGGTAAGAATCATGGACATCCCATTGAGCTCACGGAAATCCAGACATGTCCGAAGACTTTCGTCCTTTTTTTTTAACAAAGAAAAACCCTGCTGCCACTGGATATTTGGAAGGTCTTGTGTCCTTTAGCCAAACTCTTTGTAATATACTCTCTCATGGCCCTTCTTTCCAGTCCAGAAAGAAAGGTTGTTATACAACCTAGATTTGGCCAGCTTGGCCCCGGGAATAAGGTTGATAGGACAATCATATTACCGATGCGGAGGTAAATCCTGACATCCACTTTCAGAAAATACATTGTCAAAATCCGATATAAAAGAGGGTAATGTCTTAATAGTTAAAACAGAAAAAGATGTATTCAGACAATTGTCGACGCAATAATCACCCCAATCTAGAATCTGTCTAGCTTGCCAATCGATGGTTGGATTGTGCCTGCTTAACCACGGTAAACCCAGAACCAACGGAGCATGGAGACCCTCCAACACAAAACACGAGATGAATTCCTGATGAAAGTCAACAACTCTTAATCGGATGTCATGCACCATCTGGGATAAATATATTAGAGGTGCAGAACCAATAGCAAAAATGGAAATGTTTTTCTCTAAAGCACTTGGAGACAACCCATGCATACGGACAAACTGAGCATCAAACAGGTTGACCCCTGCCCCACTCTCGATAAACACCTTAATCCCCACAGTCTTGAACTGTAGCGCTACCTCAGCAGTCAGGAGAAATCTGGTACTACCAGGCAAAGACAAATAAGATTTGTCAGATGGGAATTAAACTTCCCCCTTTTTATTTTATTTTTGAAGCTGAATGCATGGACATAGATCAATTAAATGTCCTTTCTGTCCGCAGAAAAAGCACACTCTCTTCCTACGACCAGAATGCTTAAAAGTGGATCCGGGAGTAGCTCCCCCTAACTGCATGGGTTTGTCCCCAGACCTAAACCCAGTAGTATCTTCACCCAAAGTGTCAGAGGAAGACAATACGTTATGTGATAGTACGTCCTGAGAGTGGGGCCCCCTAGATCTCTCTCTCTCTCTCTCAGGCGTCTATTAATGCGTACTGCAAGAGACATAGCGGCTTCCAGAGACTCAGGTTCTCATGAAAGGCCAAAGCGTCCTTCAGCCACTCTGATATCCCTGACAAAACTGACTACGGAGAGCCGGATCGTTCCACTCAGTATCCGTAGCCCACCTCCTAAACACAGAGCAATGAATCTCGGCAGAACTCTTTCCCTGACGAAGGCCGCGTACCTTGGTCTCGGGCCAGGGAGGTCCGATCTGGGTCATCATAGATTAGACCCAGAGCTTTGAAAAATTCAACCACAGACCGGAGAGACTGTGATCCAGTCAGCAGACAAAAAGTCAATGACTGAGCGTCCCCCTTAAAAGGGGTCATCCCATGACTAGTGTTAAAAATGAAAATCTGATATCATATAGGATGTGACATCTCTTTCTACCAAAGCTTAGAACCAGCCCTGTACCACACATGATCTACTGCAATCATAGTAGCAATTGTTCATCCCACAGAGGGGGGTGATTGCTGCATATTAATGCAGATTAATGAGGGGGCAATGATCGGGAACGAACAGCTTCTTCCTGATCATTGCCCAGAGTATTGGCCCATGTGAAAAGTCTGCAGTGTTTCTTCTCTTCTCTTTAAAGAGAACCTGTCACTAGTATCACAGATTATAATTTTTTTTAGGGATTGTAAATTAGGACCCTTTACATGGGCTACTGAGCATGAACAATCATACAAACACTAGTTCCCATAATTGCCCTGTGCAAAGGTGCCGCTGATCACCTGATAAATGAGCAAATGGTTGTTTATTGGGTGAAAGCATCGAGGGGGATCTGTTACCCAGTAACACTAATTCTCTTTGGATGGAATGGGTGGAGGCGAGCAATAACTATTTCTTCTTCCCAGTGCAGCTCTCACCTCCTCTGTTGAGCAGTTAGTTTATTGGGAACAAATTGTTCACTCAAGATAATTGCCTGCTCAGTCGACCTGTGTGAAAGGCCCTTTAGGATATTTTAACATTAAAAGGGGTTGTCTCGCTTCACCAAGTGGCATTTTTAATGTAGAGAAAGTTACTACAAGGCACTTACTAATGTATTGTGATTGTCCATATTGCCTTCTCTGCTGGCTTGATTAATTTTTCCATCACTCTATACACAGCTCGTTTCCAGGGGTTATATGACCACCTAGCAATCCAGCAGTGGTGGTTGTGCTTGAGGTGGCAAGGACTGTGGCAGCGCACATAGGCACATGTGCAGCAGCTCTCGTCCCGGCCACCTCATCCCCCTGGATACGAGCAGTATATAATGTGATGGAAAAATTAATCAAGCCAGCAAAGGAAGCAATATGGACAATCACAATACATTAGTAAGTGCCTTGTATTAACTTTCTCTACATGATAAATGCCACTTGCTCCAAGGAATTCTTAAAGGAGTTTTCCAAAATGAGGAAAAGCTTTTTTAGAAACTGCGCCACTCATGTCCATATCGAGTGTTGCAGCTCAGTCCTATTCTTTTGAATGAGGAGGGCTGTAATGCAAAACTCATGGGAGGAAGATTTACAAATATTATCCCCTACGTTTCACACATGAATCATAATGTGATGGGAACTGCACAAAATATTGTCAAAAGTCACTTGTAGTTTGCATTGGTCCTGAGATACAGCATATGTTATAATCCAGATGCATGATTTTTAAACTTGTGAAGCTGCTCCTAAATATAAAATAGTTTCTAATACTGACATTTATCAAAACTGGTGCTGGGGAAAATTGGACAGATACCCATAGCGTCTAATCAGATTCCTCCTCCCTGCTCAGAAATTTTTGGGAAACTTAAAGGCTTTGTCCAGGATATATTTTTTAAAAATATCCCCCCACCCAGCAGGACTTGTGAAGAGTCCTACCTGTTGCTGTTTTTGGGCTTCGTGGCTTCGGATTTGTCTTTAGCGGTTGAAGTGGTAAACTTCCTCGCAATGTGCACCTCTACAGCCAGTGACTAACCTCAGCAGTCATATGTCCATTCAAAATAGAAACCATAAGGCAGATTTGTCCTGAGCCTAAAACTGTACAATGTGAACGCATGCTTTAAATAGAAGTGGTGTGAAGGATTTCTTTCCTTTTGCTTTGTTTGCAGGAGAGAAGAAGCCAAAAGTGAAAAAGCCAAAATCTGAATTTCCTGTCTATTCAGCTACTGATTCTAATTTTGGTGCTTTCATCCCATCGTATGATCAAGGCGTCAGCATCGAAGACATTGAGGAGCAAGTGGATGACTGGTTAGAAAATCGGAATAAAACGCAGAAAAAGAAGGTACGAGTAACTTCTGAAAGTTAGATGTCACATAAGTAGGACTGTGGATAATACACATGTGCAGAGGTCGCACTACATTTTTTCCAGAAGAGTAAAAATACTCCTCTTAACAATTTTGAGGAGTATTTTTAGCCGAGGAGGAGTACAAAATTTGCGCTAATTCACATATATAATGCATAGGCCCACATAACGTTATGAGGCTGATATTTCTGCAGGGAACCATTGCTAGTCTCCCATGCAGAAATAAATGTAGACAATTTTACATTTATCCAACATCATACACTAAACATAAGACCACTGCTGCCATGCATGGGGGCCCGCCTGGCGCTGCCAAGCATGGGGGCCCGTCTGGCGCTGCCATGCACATATTACATACACAGATCTACCACATACCCATTACACACAGAAAACTGTACAATGCACTAGTTACACTGACATAGTGCTACTTTATTCACACCTTCCATACATAAAGTAACTATGCATTCTCCACCAGCACAGTCCTACATGGAGCCTGTCTTTCCCTAACTCCTCCCACATACATGGCTGATCACATGACTGTGACGTCAGCACAGGTCCTGTAACCACAATGTAGTGTTTAATCCAGAATCTGGAGCTGCTCCTGGTGAGAGAGATGCCAGTGAGGGGCAGGGCTTCTCTGGAGAGGGGCGGGGCTTCATGTGTGTCGGACCTGGCAGCTTCTGATACAGCTCTCCTGACTAGAAAAAGACCATGCGTAAAAATACCCATGAGTCTTTTTCCAGGGAGTAAAATGGCCTGAACAGGCATCTATGACACTTGTAAGGGCGTTATTGCGACCTCTGCACATGTGCAGTGTGTCATTTGATGGTGTGTATGTGCAGAGTGTTATATGATGGTGTATATGTGCAGTGTTATATGATGGTGTATATGTGCAGAGTGTTATATGATGGTGTATATGTGCAGAGTGTTATATGATGGTGTATATGTGCAGAGTGTTATATGATGGTGTATATGTGCAGAGTGTTATATGATGGTGTATATGTGCAGAGTGTTATATGATGCTGTGTATGTGCAGAGTGTTATATGATGGTGTATATGTGCAGAGTGTTATATGATGGTGTGTATGTGCAGAGTGTTATATGATGGTGTATATGTGCAGAGTGTTATATGATGGTGTATATGTGCAGAGTGTTATATGATGGTGTATATGTGCAGAGTGTTATATGATGGTGTATATGTGCAGAGTGTTATATGATGGTGTATATGTGCAGAGTGTTATATGATGGTGTATATGTGCAGAGTGTTATATGATGGTGTATATGTGCAGAGTGTTATATGATGGTGTATATGTGCAGAGTGTTATATGATGGTGTGTATGTGCAGAGTGTTATATGATGGTGTGTATGTGCAGAGTGTTATATGATGGTGTGTATGTGCAGAGTGTTATATGATGGTGTATATGTGCAGAGTGTTATATGATGGTGTATATGTGCAGAGTGTTATATGATGGTGTATATGTGCAGAGTGTTATATGATGGTGTATATGTGCAGAGTGTTATATGATGGTGTGTATGTGCAGAGTGTTATATGATGGTGTATATGTGCAGAGTGTTATATGATGGTGTATATGTGCAGAGTGTTATATGATGGTGTGTATGTGCAGAGTGTTATATGATGGTGTATATGTGCAGAGTGTTATATGATGGTGTATATGTGCAGAGTGTTATATGATGGTGTATATGTGCAGAGTGTTATATGATGGTGTATATGTGCAGAGTGTTATATGATGGTGTATGTGTGCAGAGTGTTATATGATGGTGTATATGTGCAGAGTGTTATATGATGGTGTATATGTGCAGAGTGTTATATGATGGTGTATATGTGCAGAGTGTTATATGATGGTGTATGTGTGCAGAGTGTTGTGTGATGGTGTAGTACACTGATATGTATAGAATATTATGCGGCGGTGGATACATGTGTGGCGTGTCATGTGGGTTTGTGTCTGTGTAGGAGTTACATGATGAATATATATATATATATGCAGTGTTGTATGATCATGTATATGTGCATACCTACCAATGTTTGAAAAGGCCAAGGAATTATGGTATTAGTGGCATATAGCACCGCAGCAATTATTTTTTACAGTAAACCACGCCTCTAACTGTGCTTAATGGTAATCTGTACCACCCAATCCTGCCCAGTCCCTTTTGTGACCCCACACAGTAGTTGTGCCCAGTTACAAAAGTAATTCAATAAAATAAAGTAATACTCACCTAGCCCCATTTTCCTGGAGCACATCATCCTGTGCCTTGTGCTCTCTCCAGCTCATGATGATGATGATGATGTCACCGCATTGTGCCTGCCTTTCAGGGAGGGCACAACACAGGGAATAGTGGGGCAGGGAGCTCCCTGCTACACCAGTGTATTTAACTGTATCTGTGTCCTCAGTGCGCAGATAAGGTTGTAATCGGGACTTGCCACAGCCATCCCGGGACTGTGGGCCATCTGCTACAACCTGTGACTGTCCCGCGGTATGCATGTGTGCAGTGTTATATGGTACATGTGTGCAGTGTTATATGGTACATGTGTGCAGTGTTAGGCTACTTTCACACTAGCGTTCGGAGCGGATCCGTCTGATGTTTCATCAGACGGATCCGCTCCGATAATGCAGACGTTCGCATCCGTTCAGAACGGATGCGTCTGCATTAAAACTTAGAAAATTTTCTAAGTGTGAAAGTTGTCTGAGCGGATCCGTTCAGACTTTACATTGAAAGTCAATGGGGAACGGATCCGCTTGAAGATTGAGCCATATTGTGTCATCTTCAAGCGGATCCGTCCCCATTGACTTACATTGTAAGTCTGGACGGATCCGCTCGCCTCCGCACGGCCAGGCGGACACCCGAACGCTGCAAGCAGCGTTCAGGTGTCCGCTCACTGAGCGGAGCGGAGGCTGAACGCTGGCAGGCGGATGCATTCTCAGTGGATCCGCTTCCACTGAGATTGCATTAGGGCCAGACGGATGCGTTCGGGGCCGCTCGTGAGCCCCTTCAAACGGTGCGCACGAGCGGACACCCGAACGCTAGTGTGAAAGTAGCCTTATATGGTACATGTGTGCAGTGTTCTATGGTACATGTGTGCAGTGTTCTATGGTACATGTGTGCAGTGTTCTATGGTACATGTGTGCAGTGTTCTATGGTACATGTGTGCAGTGTTCTATGGTACATGTGTGCAGTGTTCTATGGTACATGTGTGCAGTGTTATATGGTACATGTGTGCAGTGTTATATGGTACATGTGTGCAGCGTGTGGGGATAAAAGTACATGGTGCATATAACTCTCTGATTTTCTGCATGGAAAACCTGCAGCTTAATACAGTTTCAGCTAATTAGATAAGATTTACATGGTGCAGAAATTTTCCATGTGGAAATTGACCTGCGGTGCAGATTTTGACTGGCTACATGTCAGTTGTGCAGATTTCACCCTTTACAATGATAGTTTGAAGGATGTCAAATGACATGAGCATGCAGGATATGACACACGCGTGTGCAGGGCGTTAGATGGAACATAACCTGTTAACCTCATCCTCGGTATAGCTCATATACACCCACATGTTTGTACAGTTTAAAGAAGACGTGTCTGCTCTCCTGAATTAATCATTATATAACCCATAAGGCCTCGCCTCTCCTGACATGTCCGTTTTAGCAAGTACTTGTAATCCCCATGAAATAATTTCTGGAGCATCTTTTCTCAGAACTCTGTGTTGTACTGTTCCTCTCTTAGTCCTCCTGGAAATGTGAGTAAATTTAAAGCTGGGTGTTACCTCTCGCCTTGTCATTTGGGTGTGCTCCAGCACAGTCTGGCACCGTCACCACTAATACAACCATGTCAGACTGCCTGGGGACCACTATCTTATCTAATTTATAGGCTTCAAGAAGGAGTAACAGAGGAGCGGTGCGATGCAGAATTCTAAGAAAAGGTTCTCCAGACATATTTCATGGTTGATAAATGTATTTACTAACAGAAGGGGCCGACACCTTGTATTTGTTTTATGTGTTGTGCGTTGTCATATAGTCCTGTACGTATGTAACTGTTCATATGTACTGTTTCTGACCCGCATGCATAGCGATGTATTTGGCTCTGTCTAAAAGCTCAGGCACACAAACTTTTTTTTAAAAAATTTATTTTTGCGGTCCGTATGCGGAACCATTTACTGCAATGGGGCCGCAAAAAACGTAAATGACTTGGTGTGAATTCCGTGGGGTGAGACAGGTGGGCATTGGGATGAGCCTCCCTAGCATTACCCGCGATGCTAGGGAGGCTCGTCCCTGTTCCCGCCGGCCATTGGCTGCTCCCCCCGACATTGGATGTTTTCATTGGCGCAGGGGTAGAATCGGCAGTGCAAGGACCAGGAGCGGGGTAAGTATATTCCATGTGAGGAGCCCGGCATATGGGGGGCAGTTTATAGTTTCGGATAACCCTTTTAAGGATTCGTTCACATTGTGTTTCATATACCAGGAAAATCTCCAGATGTCAAATAAAACATTTTAGCAAGGTTGTAGATTTGGATGCATGTAGGTGTAGGTTCACCTGCAGTAAGTAATGTCACGTGCAGCAATTCTATGAATCACTGCCAATCGGGTCTAAGGTGGGAAACCATTAAAAATGGATTATGTTCTTCCAGAAGATTGTTTTTTAAAGGGGATGCCCCATTAAGACAACTTATCCCCTATGTTGTCCTAGGGGATATGTGCCTGATCAGCAGGGGCCCCAACAGTTGAAACCCCTGCCCGTGCTCCCTAGTATGAAAAGAGCAGGCGCTGCCGTTTTATTTAGCTCTATGGGGCTGCCAGAGGTAGGCAAGCACTGGGTTATCTCCAGCAGTAACATAGGATTAAAAGGAGTAGTGGACACATGCATTTCTGCTGATCCACTCAAATGGGGAGCACAGGCCCCAGTTCTCACGATCAGCAGGGGCCCTAGCCCATCAGACACTTATCCCCTACCCTGTGGACAGCGGATACATTGTGGGACATCCCCTTTTTAATAAATTAAAACAACCCTCCAACCAAGCTGATATACCGTACCAACTTTTTGAGTGCGGTGGCTGCTGCTTGACGCTTGTATTCTTTTTTTATCTTTGCATTTGCAGCCCCTCAGGACCCCCTGTATACTAAAGGCTCCCATACACTTTAGACTTTTGTTGGCTAAACCTGCCGAGGACCTCCAGAGTTTCTCCCGACAGATGATGTCAGGAGAGAAGGGTCAGACCCTTGACACTTGAATTTCAACATACAGTCCAAGACATTGTACCCTGCCAGAATCCTAGACGAGGGGCAAGCACCCCGAAACAGCTATCGCCAGATAGATACTTGGCTTGTCCGTATTCCCTTGTCTAATCCCAGGGTTTGTTGGAAAGTCGGATCTTGACTCACAGGGAGCCATTTCCAAGAGGTGGCGCTGGCGAGATGGTTCCCTTCCTTGGGAGATATCTCTTTGCATGTTCTCCTGGTTGATAAGCCACCATCAGAAGTGTCTGGCAGCAGCTTCCCCTCTCCCCATTAAAAAAGATTAATTTATTTTGTTCAAATGGTCCTTTGTTTTTGTTTTTTTGATTTTTTTTTTTTACATTTATACTGTAAGTTCTTGATGAACTTGTTCAAATTCTGAGCTTCAGAAATGGGTGAACCTTTCATAAATCAGCAGCGAAACTGAGCACGTGGATCCTCTTGTAGGTGCCGTGTATGGTTGCAGAAGGTGACACTGGAGATTCTGTTTAGAGTTTTTCTCAATTATCAGGATTCGCTGTAGACTAATGCGGCAGCTTCACGGAATGGAAATTCTGCAGTCTGTTATCTGCCTCACATCCATGTGCGGTGTCTGTCTGCTCACATTAACGTGCCAGACTGTAATCTTTTATCTGGTGTGTTCTCCTGTTACAAAACAACCGTTCTTTTAATCACTTGAAAAACTAAGTGATCATCAGGTGTGGAAAAGAGCAAAATGCACGTGTCTGCACCTCGCTACCGCATTCTCGTAACCTTTTTTTGCCCCTTACTCATTTTGTTTTTTTCCTTTTTGACACCCCACTTTCTCTCTCTACACTGCGCTTCTCGCTGGCGCCCGTCTCTCTCTCTCTCTCTCTCTCTCTCTCTCTCTCTCTCTCTCTCTCTCTCTCTCTCTCTCTCTCTCTCTCTCTCTCTCTCTCTCACACACACACACACACACACACACACACACACACACACACACACACACACACACACACACACACACACACACACACACACACACACTCACACACACACACACACTCTCTCTCTCTCTCTCTCTCTCTCTCTCTCTCTCTCTCTCTCTCTCTCTCTCTCTCTCTCTCTCTCTCTCTCTCTCTCTCTCTCTCTCTCTCTCTCTCTCTCTCTCTCTCTCTCTCTCTCTCTCTCTCTCTTGCTTGCTCTGGCCCCCTTGCTCTTTCTTTCTCTCTCTTGCTTGCTCTGGCCCCCTTGCTCTTTCTTTCTCTCTCTCGCTCGCTCTCTCGCTCGCTCTGGCCCCCTTGCTCTTTCTTGTTCTGTTTTTTTTTTTCAGTTTGCTCCTTTAGTGCACTATGCTGAAGAAATAAAATAGTTTTTCAGTGTATTTTACAGTCTTGGAGAAAGTCTTCAAGGTCTTCCATGAATTTGATTGGTCGAACTAATTGGGTAGAGGGGACCCTGATTTATTCAGATACCCCAAATTTCCTCATTTTTAATAACCTGCTGCTTTTAATCTGAAATATTGGCTTCTCTGTAATCAAGGGGAGTTGAGGGACACTTCTGCACTGATAGCCGTATTAAGGCTTATGCTAAGACATTTCTATTATTCCCATAGGAAGGAGCTTGGTTCCTTAATTGCATGGATCACTTTAACAATGAGCTCATCTCATTTTGTGGCAGCACAGGTTACCATGCCAATTGTATTTTTTTCTGCTGTGTTTTTCATGACTTGTGCTACTTAGTCTTTGCTTCCACACTGAAATCTGAGACTTGGTACATTTGTAGCTATCATGAAATTGACCGTAAAGTGAATCATTATCTCATTATTAGATGCAACATTCTGCACTGATCAATTTTTTTTATAAATTGTAAAATGGTTGGAACTGTGGCTGTCTGATACAGCTCCTCAAGTCACCTCTATATACCTAGATTTTAAAAATAACATGCTGTCTACCTGCAGCTGCCACTAGAGGGAGCTTTCTAGCTTCATTCATAACGTGAATGGTTTGGTTTGTTCACACGTTGCAGATTTGATGCAAAAAAGCAATTCTGTAACTGAAAATCACTTCCATTCATTTGAATGTGGTGGTTTTTGCCAGCAACACTCGGATTTCTCCCATCCTCATTCAGATAAATAGGGGAGTTGCAGACCTTTTGGCAGCGATATATGGTATTTCTGAAAACCTTTTCATGAAACAATATTAACAAGCAAACATCAGAAACCTTGTAATGCCTCTTTCTCCACTTATTGGACTCTTTTCCTCAGCCCCCCACCCACCCACCGTCTACGGAACTGTTCATTCATTCTGTACTCGCTGATCAAATCTTAGATGAGACTGCTTTTAAGCTTCACTGAGAGATCAGGTTACAGCTGTCCATAGAAGTATATGGAGAGGGAAGGAGGAGGAGTGAGCTGCTGGAGTAAGACAGAAGCAGAGATCTACAGAGATTCTGCTGCAGCATCTACTCTCTGGCAGGGTGGATCATACTCATTAAAACAATATCTTTCTTTTGTTTTTAGCTTGTACCTGTGGATTGCAGACCTTTTCAAGTGAATGGGTCCGCATTCGCAAACTGCGTGCACTCAGCTGGTACATTACGGACTGCTATTTGCTTTCCGCAGCACGGGTCACACACACTTCTGTCTTACAGGGGCATTACAGCCCCAGAGAGGTAGTACAAACTCACTACAGAGCTGATCTGGGTCTGCTGAGACCCAGCAGCTTGCGCAGACTCCCAGCCCCCGGCGATCACATGACCACTGAGACCAGATCAGGAAGTGGATCTGTATATACAGTGCTTGTTGAGCACTGTGTATAAAGCAATGGGAAGGCAGGGATGCTGAAAAAACTGTCCCTGCCTTCTCTATGGAGAGCACTGGTCCCCTCTCCCGCAGCTGCACTATTAGCATGCAGGGTCTGCAAAGACTTTTTTTTAAAATGTCAGTGCAGAGATGAAAAACAACCTTCCAGATGTATATAGTCTAGAAAGGGTTAAAGATGCACCATATTTATCAAACCTGATGTGACATTTGGTAAATTTGGCACAAATTATGATGATACACTTTGTAAAATTCCCCCAGAGTCTTTCATGATTATCTCCTATCCACACAATAGTGGATAACGAACTGATCACTGGGAGTCTGACTCCTGGGACACCCACTGAACACGAGAACGATGGTCCTGTTCCCCCCATCTGATGGAGCGGCAGGTTCTGCTTGTGCCCTGCTGCTCCTTTCATTCTCTATGGGAGCGCATGCTCCATCAGAACATGGATACGGGACCCCTGTTCGCCGGTTCGGTGGGTGCCCAGCGATCAGTTAGTTGTCCCCTATTCTCTGCATAGGGGAAAACTTGTACACTTGACACAACCCCTTTAACCACCCCAACAGTCACATCAAAATTGGAAAAACGTTCCTGAAAATGTCCCTTTTTTTAAATTGTAGCTTTCAATTGGTGGATTGATAAAATGCACAAAAGTCCATGGTAAAAAGCCCCGAAAAGGTGGCTAGCCCCTTTTAATTATTATTTTTTTCTTAATTGATTATCCCAGCTCAAGTTTTGAGAAAGCTTAGCTGTACCTGTGGAAAAAAATCACATTCTTTTCTGGATGATCAGATGCCAGATTAAAGGGATTGGGGTTTTCCTGGTCTGTGCCATATTAAGATTTTTTTATATTTTTTTTCTCGCTTTAAAAAACGACACAGTTTATGGTAACATTTCATATGTTTGGTGCCTTGCGGTGCTTTCCAATGTCTAATTTCACTGTTTCCTTCCTATAAGAACTAAGGGGGCCTTTTGCATATCACTCATCTTCCTTTAATTTCGGCTTTGTAGTGACCCCCTAACCTGCTCTTCTTTTTCCCCATTTTCAGAAGATTAGCTCTTTTGTCAAGCTCATATTACCAATTGTTCCCTTGATCTTCCAGCCTCTTCTTTACCGTATACAAGCGATCTTCTGTCTTCCATCAATCACTATCTGATTATGCCGAATTCCTGCATGTCCTCTGTCCAGGGTTCACTTTTTATTTTTATTTTTTACATTACGTAATTGAGTTTTATTTTCTGTATTGCTGTTTATAGAACAGTCGCACTTGTAATCCACATGTGCCGTTCAAAGGATGGAGATTTCCGTAGAGGACATGCTGGCTCATGTTCAGGCACGCTGACGTGGAGGAGATCAGTCTGCAGGTCTCGTGATGAAACTGAACGCATTGAAAATATCTAGTTCTAGCTTTACAGATGCTTTAAAGCATGTACGGTATTTTTTCAGGAATAAGGTGCACTTGTCTGTGGTCCACATTCTTGATGTTGATAGTAACGTGGCGTTTTCTACTTTTTGAAATGTCCAATGTATTGAAAATGAAATGGCTTTACTCAAAAATCATTTTATACCTACAGCCCATGAGCATTAGGTCTCATTCACACTACCATCTGCAAAACACGGATACCGGCCCGTTTTGCAGACCGGCAATATGATGGAAAATGCCTATTCTTTTCTGCAATTGCGGACAATAATAGGACACGCTCTAACTTATTTTTAAATGAATGGGTCCCCACCCTTTCTGCAAAATTGCGGCACTGACGCAGACCCATTCCTATGGTCGTGTGAATGAGCCCTAACTGTGTCTCCATGATGAGACTACCCCTGTGATCTTGCAGTCTTACTACTTTCCATCTGTCCTAATGTACTGTACATATAAAAGCTTATGAAGTCGTGGTCAATAGAAGTGAGAAGGACTGTTTGTTTTTAGTTTTTTATCATGGCGTCGTAAACCCCCCCTGAGGGGAGATATTGGGGTCACAGGAAGTAAATCCCTTTCCTGCCGCTATTATAATGCTGCCCATAGACAGCTACCTGAATGTCATCGGCTGTCTACGAGACAGCAGCCTGATTTTAGAGACCACGGTGCCATGTAGACGCGTGTCATTAGAGAAGCAGGAAATGTTCCTTGTGACTTTTGATGTCAGAAATGTTTATTAGTAGCCCCCCAAGTGTTTGTTTCAGAGATTCATGGGAGCCTCAGCACCAGGACCCCCACTGTTCAAAACTTTTCACATGTCAAAGCATAGGTAAACTCTAATGGCTCCAGCGTTCTGGACTGGTTCCTATTTTTTTAATACTGTACATCTTTATGGGCATATTTCTGGAGTGTTAATAATGAGTTAAATAAGAAAACGCTGGCTACCTGCAGCCACCACTAGGGGGGACTAATGAGCTTACTACATGCTTTATATAGATAAATCGGTAAGCTCGCTCTACTGGTGGCTGCAGAAAACTACAGAATCCCATCATTTACAGGGCAACTGTCAGCAGATTTGTACCGATCCGTGTTGGTCCCATATTCATATGTGCCCGCATTGCTGAGAAAAAGTATGTTTGCATTTATGCAGATGAGCCTCTAGGAGCAACGTGGGCATTGCCATTACACCTAGAGGCTCAGCTCTCTCTGCAACTGCTGCATCCTCTGCACTTTGATTGACTTTAGCAGAAGTCAGGGCCAGGCGTGATTAAGTTTTCACTGCCTGGTCCTGTCAAAGTGCAGAGGGTGCGGCAGTTGCAGAGAGAGCAGAGCCTCTAGGTGTAACGGCAACGCCCCAGTTGCTCCTAGAGGATCATTTGCGTATATTAAAGCATCACTTTTCTCAGCAATGCGGACACATATGAACATGGGACCAACACAGATGCCTTCAGCTGCCAAGCGGACATGTAACAGGTCAGCCAGTGTCATAGGTACAGATCTACTGACAGATGGCTTTTAACTCTGGCTATACAGAGGATTTGGAGCTGTGTATTAGAAAGACGGATCTCAGACTGCTATAGAAGTATATTCTGAAATTACTCAGCACAGAACGGGGGAGATGGGTGGTGGCCGTCATTAAATATCCACTTTGATTCAGTTATTAAAGCCATATGTGAAACGTGCATTAGAGAGTCTATGTACCGCTCAGAGCACACACCATAGTGGAGATGCCTGGGGTGGCGTGCAGGGTCTTCACGTACGTTATGTTCTCTGGGTCTGATTATTACAGCTTCATTCTTAACAGATTGATGGAGAGCCCTGGATTTCCTATCTTCACAACTTGTGAATGTCTCTTTGGATCTCGGCAGTAGCACCCGACGTGTAACTTCTCCGGTAGAGGTGAATGCTGCTTTTTGGACTCCCTGTGAAGTTTTTTGCTTCTGTTCGTGTGAGAATCAGGATTATCTTTACTCACTTCTCCGCCATATAAAATATGCTGGCGCCTCATCATCCGGCGTCCCATTTGACGACCACATGAAGAAAACTTCATTTATTAGGTCTTTTTACGTTATCAGGGCAAATTTGTAGATTTGGATTTTGGAGAAGTGCTTTCATCGCCTTAGGCTACTTTCACACGGGCGTTTTAGTTTTCCGGTATTGAGATCCGTCAAAGTTTTGTGCCTGTTCATTGTCAATGGGGACAAAACTGAACAGAACGGAATGCTCCAAAATGCGTTCTGTTCCGTTTAGTTGCATTCCCATACCGGAGAGCAAACCGCAACATGTTGTATTTTGCTTTCCATCCTGGGATGCGGAGCAAGACGGATCCGGCATGACCCCCAATGCAAGTCAATCGGGACAGATCCTTTTTCTCTGACACAATAGAAAACGGATCCGTCCCCCATTGACTTTAAACGTCTTGGCAATGTTAAAGATAATACAACCGGATCCGTTCATAACAGATGCAGATGGTTGTATTATCAGTAACGGAAGTGTTTTTGCTGAACCCTGCCGGAGCCAGTATAAACGCTACTGTGAAAGTAGCCTTAGGGCTCATGCACACGGCCTTTGTTTGGGTCCACATCCGATCCGCATGTTTTGCGGCTCGGACGCTGACCCATTCACTTCAATGCTCCGTTCCTTGGTCCTTCAAAAAAAATAGAACATGTCCTATTCTTGTCCGTTTTTTGCAGACAAGAAAAGGCATTTCTATCATTGGCCGCAAATTGCGGAACGCACACGGGTGGCATCCGTGTTTTGCGCGGTCGTGCGCATGAGCCTTTGTCCAGATTATATCTGCTGACAGACTTCAATTAAAGGGATTGTCTAGGATCAAGGTGCTCCCCTCCGATCATTTGCCACACACAACTGCTGCAGCCAGTCAGTTTCCTTCCCTTCGCCCGTTTTTTCTTCATCTTTGGCTGGTTGCCCGTTCATTTTAAGGGGTTTTCGGGATGTAGAATATTTGTGACCGATCTTCAGAATAGGTCATCGGTATCTGATCGGTGAGGTCCAACAGCCAGCACCCCTACCAATCAGCTGTTTGAAGATGTCACTGCCCTCCAGTGAGCACTGCTGTCTACTTGCATCTTGCCAAGCAACGTTCAGTATGTCGTATAGTGGCCGCGCTTGGTACGTCACTTGAATGGCACTGAGCTGTGCATAGGCCACGTCGGTGACCTAGGAAGAGGCTGCAACGCTCGCCGGAGTGCTGCAGCCTCTTCAAACGGCTGATCGGCAGGGGTGCTTGAAGTCGGACCACCGCCGATGTGATATTGATGATCTATCCTGAAGGTGGGCCATCAATACAGAACTAATTAATGATAAAGTATTTCATTTTGAAGTCGGAGTTGGTATATTTCTACTGCCTCTACCCAAAACGGGCTCCAACGTCAGAAGTTGACTCCGACTCCTCAGCCCTGCTCTGCAAAGTAACTCTAAATCGTGCAACTGTTTTTTTTACAGTGACATGAAAAAGAGGCCTAGTTTTCATATCCTAACAAAGCCTCTGTCATGAAATAGAAGAAGTCCTCTGTTACTGCTCCTGGCAGTGAACGGACTACCCATTCTTCATTGTAATAATCGCAGTCTAATCAGTTAAAGCTTCTCCTGCTGACTGATGAGTAAATGGTTAATGATTGTGTGCTGTGAGACAGTCCAGATCAAATGCTCTTTGAACAAAACCTTCAAAGTGTGTCACAGGAATTAGATGTTGAAATCTGAAGGATTTAGTGGCCTTGGAACTCCTTTAAGAGAACTTCCTGATAAAGCACCGAGGCTCCTTGTACACAGATGTCTACATCCTACATGTCCTGTCGGGGCCGGTGGCCTCCAAGGTTACAGCTCGTGGATTGTACGATGTTTGCACACGCCAAACAATATGGAGTTTTTGACCTTCCTGATCCACCTGCTGCAGGTCTTTGCTTGTTCTTGTAGACAGTAGACATACCAGCAAGGACTGATGTCTATTACACTACGGCACTTTTTTTTTCTTTATTAACTTCACTTGCTGTGGACAAAGTCTGCAGGGAACTCTGTGAACATGCACGGTAAAATCCAAAGTGAATCCACATATATATTACCATGCAGATCCTACCACAAGAGTAGCTAACATCCTTTCCCAAATCCAGGAGCAAATCTGTGAAGCGTTCTGCAATCCTCAACCCCGAGGAGTTCAGTCACTTACATTGTGCTGGTAGGATTTTTTACAACAGTCCCCCATTCTTCAGGCTCGTCTTGTGAGCTGAACCATAAAAATTAGCACGTTTCTTGATATTTTTGGGGTGCTCAAGCCTGGATAGAGGACAGGGTGTAATATGTCAAATGATTTGTTTGGGTGAAGCATCTAGTAGCGGTTCTCCAGATGTATAGTATTTGGGTATTATAAGGGTTGGCTCTGGCAGCTTCCTGTGTTTTTTAACAAACTGCAAAGCCTCTGATCTTGGAAAATTTTATAATTTACAGTATTTAGAAACCAGGATTAAACCTTCATATTTTTCTGACCAGAAGACTAGATCTCTGACTTAGGCCTCATGCACACAACCGTTGTTGTGGTCCGCATCCGAGCCGCATTTTTTGCGGCTCAGGTGCTGACCTATTGACTTCAATGGGGCCGCAAAAGATGCGGACAGCACTCCGTGTGCTGTCCGCGTCCGTTGCTCCGTAAAAAAAAAATATAACAGGTCCTATTCTTGTCCGTTTTGCGGACAAGAATAGGCATTTCTACAATGGGCCGCCTGTTCCATTCAGCAAATTGCGGAAGGCACACGTGCGGCTTCCGTTTTTTGCGGACCACAAAGAAAGGCATGATCGTGTGCATGAGGCCTTAAGTTGATCTTCCTCCCTAAGCATTTCAGTAAAAAATGAGATTTCTTATAGCGTGTTATTTGCTTATATGTACTGACCATGAGGGCACTAGAGAAGAAGCCCGATGAGTTGAGTACTGCTTCTTCAGAGCCCACTCATCACATTTGTATAGAACAGGGATGCTCAACCTGTGTGGCCCCCCAGCTGTTGCAAAACTACAACTCCCAGCATGCCCTAATAGCTGTAGACAGTCCAGGCATGCTGGGAATTGTAGTTTTGCAGCAGCTGGAGGGCTGCAGGTTGGGCATCCCTGGTATAGAAGATGATGTGTAGTCATTATTTAAAGAAATATTAAATTGTTACATTACCCTACTTTTATTGATGGCATTCATTTTTTTTCCGACAGTACGTCTCATAAAGATGGCATATGGTATTACAGATCCGTCCTTATAAGACTGAAATCACACATGCAGTTTTTGGTGCAGTTTTCAATGCAGTTTTTTTCCCCATCAAAGTCTGGAGTGAATTCAAAGGGAATGCAAAATATAAAGGAAGGACTTCCACTTCTTGCTGTGTGATTTGGCACCTGGCAATTAAGGCCTCTATCATAGTTTTTTTGAAATTGCAGAAAAAAACAAAACATTGGAGATCTATGAGAGAAAACCACCAGGTAATGAGGGAGAAAAGGCAGAGACTGCTGCGATCAGAAAAAAAAAAACGCCATTGACCCCAAAACAAATCTCGTGGGTTAAAAAATGACTTCCATGCAAAATCTGGATCAGTTTTTTTTTTTGACAAAAAAACGCCAGACAAAAAAAAAAAGCTGTGTGATACCAGCCTAAGGGATCATGCACGCGACAATATGTATTTTGTGGTCCGCAAAACATGGATCTGCAAAAAAACTTAAAATAAACGGGTGACATCAATATTGCATCCTTTTTTTTTTTTTTTTTTTTTGGGCGGATCCATTATAACCATGCCTGTCCTTGTCCTCAAAACGGACAAGATTAGGAGATGTTCTATTTTTTTTTTGTGGAATGGACAAGCGGACATACGGAAACGAATGCACAGAGTCATTTTGTTTTTTTTCTTACGGACCCATTAAAGTGAATGGTAAAAAAAACGGACCTGTAGAAAAAACGGAATGGAAACGGAAAGAATATATGGTCGTGTGTATGTTATAACTATATACACATATACTATATCAATATATATATTATATATTATATATGTGTGTGTGTGTATATATGTGAAACTCAAAAAATTTGAATATCGTGCAAAAGTCCATTTATTTCAGTAATGCAAATTAAAAGGAATTGCATTAATGCAGCTTAAAATTAGAATTTTGTGAAAAGGTTCAATATTCTAGGCTCAAAGTGTCACTCCTGTCAACTAATTAATCCATACCCCCTCAGCAAAGGGCACCTCAAAATTGTGACTTTGGGGGTTCATAAGCTATAAGCCATAATCATCCAAATTATAACAAATAAAGGCTTGAAATATCTCGCTTTGCATGTAATGAGCCTATCTCATATGTTAGTTTCACCTTTTAAGTTGCATTACTGAAATAAATTAACTTTGCACAATATTAAAATTTTTCAAGTTTCACCTGTGTATGTATGTATGTGTATATGTGTATATATATATATATATATATGTGTGTGTGTGTGTGTATAGTAATGTACTTATAATGCCGTTCGTCTTCCCTCTGATTGCCCCCATTAGGTTTTATTTGACAGCAGTATATTTAACATGACACACTTCAATCAGAATGGGATTGGAGGGGGCAATTCTTGTAAAGCAAAAATTGAGGAATAAAATCTTTCTAAAGTGGAGTTTTTTGTGGCGATCCCATCATTTATACATTGTATCCACCCGCACATGGAGAGACAAAGGCGAGCACAGGTAACAGCGAGGCCTGAACAGATGGCAATTAAACGTTGCTGATTTTGAAATTGCTCGTCCAGCCATGTTCCTGTGTCCGTTCTGTGTTTTATTTTCTTATAATTGTAGCAGGGACATGATATGAATTTTTATTCTTCGGGCAGCCTGGGCCGCGCTGAACTTCCATTTAGTATTCAGTATGGAGATTCATTCTGAGCGCTGGACCCCCTTTTTTTTTTTCTGATGCAGAATCTGAATGCTGGTGAAGCTGCGACAGCTGTCCACTCCCCATGTGGTGTCCTCCATTGCACCGCCGTACTGATGAATTATTTTCCTAGTGTTTCAGAAATATTGGCCGCACATGTTTCCCGGTGACACCGCGGTATGCTTGTGCATTCATTACAATTACAGCTACAGTTGGCTCCATATTAAAACATTCGCACCCGGGCTACCCTCCTGGTGACATCGCAGTAGGCTCTGTCCTGTCTGAAGATACAGTTAACTACTGCGGAGGTAGAGCGTGTCCTCCTGCGCTTTGTGTGCTTGTCTTTTGTGTATTCACACGTGGCAGGTTTTTTTTTATTTTTATTTTTTTATAATTTTCTGCAACAAAAAATAAATAATGTGAATACTGTGGTACGCAACCATAGGCACATACATATTGCGTTCCTGCACCATATTACACTGCTATAATATCTCCAATTCTACTGTAGTGAAGGATTTTCATGTCAGATTCTATATCGCTAGTAGAAAAAACAATACAGATGTACGGTGTGTGCCCATACACTGCTATGGGTGGTGTATTATTACGGCAGCGATCACTCACGTCACTTCCAATTATCTTCCCCAAATGGGGAGATAAGCGGCTGCCAAAGGCTGCTCGTGCAGCATGTCTCCGGGATGGGGTATGCGTGGACAGGTCGGTCCCTGGTTGATCTGAGATCTTCTACAACAGACTCTTCGTTGTACGAATATTAGTCGGACGTTATTTCTCCTTGTACCTGGCCATTGGTGTGATGAGGGTCGTCCTGCAAATCCAAAAATTCTTCACAATGCTGTAATGATAAAATGAAAACTCTATTCATAGTCTATCACCTGTACGTCAATGTGACTCTCAACAAGTAGATTTGACCCAGACTGCAAAGGGGGTACGTTTTGAATACAGTTTTAGAGTATAGAAGCGGCCTTTTAAATGATCAATAGAACAATTTTTGACAGTTCTAATAATTTCCATTAGATCACGGTAAAGGACTTAGAATAATAATAATAATTTTTTTTTTCTAAATGATATCTCGCCCACAGTGTAAAACAAGGGTTCCCAACCTGCAGCCCTCCAGCTGTTGCAAAACTACAATTCCCAGCATGCCTGGGCAGCCTACAGCTATTAGGGCATGCTGGGAGTTGTAGTTTTGCAACACCTGGAGGGCCGCAGGTTGAGCATCCCTGGTGTAAAGTCTTACAAAAATTGCATTATAATTTTTTTTTTAATTTTTTTTTACCTTACTGGCTGAACGCTTTGCTCCCCTGTCCATACTTCTGGGTTCACTTGCCATATATTGGGCACGTTATCCTAGCCCGGTTTAAAACCCACATTGTAGGGGGTTGCGCATGCGCAGTCAGGCATCCTCAGGCGCTGTGAGCTGTCTGCACCTGAGGCTGCCTGACTGCGTCGGAGTAGCCCGCAAATATTGTGAGTTAAATCCTGGGCAAAAACTGCGTGCCCAATATACTGTTCGTGAACCCGCCTGTGCCCGCAACACAGAGTTGGGCTGGCCATAGACTGTAGTGGCGGTGTTTTGTGCTGCACTACAGTATTGTAGGCCCGACTACTTCTCTTGTCTCTGCCTACTTGTGTTATCCCGCCTTCTGTCAAGTAGGGCCCGCCTACAACATGGGGACACTTTTTTTTTTTTTTTTTTTCCAGGGCCAGCTTAGGCTCCCGGTCCGCCCATGCCGCAACATCATTAGACCAGGAAGTGCAACGCTCACCCGGTAAGGTAAAAAAAAAAATGCAATGTAATGCAATTCTTGTAAGACTCCCTACTGTGGTCGAGATAACACCTCTTTACGGCCTCATTCACCTGCCGGTATTTTTCACAGCACACTGACCCATTATTTTCTAGGGGGCCACGCCCCGTCAGTGTTCTTTTTTTTTTTTTTTTTTTTTTTACAGATCCATTTCACAAAAAGAACATGTCCTATTCTGGTCTGTTGTGCGGATGGGAATAGACTTTTGTATGGGTGGCCCGAAGGTGTGAGGACACTGTCGTGTGCACGAGGCCTTGCGCTTAGCGTGGAAAAGCGCACAGCTGACGCTAAATGTACCCCCATAGGGCTCCATTGTCCCTTTAGCCTCTGCTTGGCCAGTATATGTTGGTATACTACGCTACTCCATAGAACTGTATATACACCCCATGTTTTTTGTTGTTTTTTTTTTTACATTGTGACCCTACGGGCAGGGTATCCCTCTGTGTACCAATACAATGGGATATGTTGCAGCTCTCCATTAAAGGTATATGCTGTAAGCTTTTCAAGGCATGTAAATCAAAGGGCATTGCCACGATATGAACAGAGCCCTATATATTTATTTATATATATTTATATATTATATCCTCAAAGCACATGGTAATTTGCTCTGGGGTGGGGATGCATTTTTTTGTGGTCATTGTAATCATGGTGGAAATTAAATTGGATATATATATATATAGGAGGCCTTTTAAACTTTGTGCGGATGTGATATGTGGGTGGATTATAATGCAGGCAGCCCAATAACTGCAAATATATTTGAGGTTTTTTCAAATTGAAAGAACAAAGGGTGACGTAGGCCCGAAACAGAATGATTGATACGATCCTGCCTGCGATTGGCCATTATTTCCGGACTCTTAAGCGGCAGGTTGTATTTATGCTAATTTCCTCGGCTTCGGGGAGCATTGCTGATAGCAGAACAAAGTGAATAAAAGTAGTTTGCTTTGCAAATGAATGCAAATGGCGGAACCTTTCGGGAAGCCCTTTAACAGGGGCAGTGCTCTTTGATTATGAGTGAAGCTGCCATTTGGACATGGTGAAAAGAGCACGCTTGAACCATTGATTAGGGGAGACAGTGAAAGAAGTCAGGGAAGGGCCCCGTTAAGCTGGCAGTGCGGCAGGCGGATGTCAGCGTAGTTACAGCACAGTGGGAGAATGACAGGGAGGATTAGTGTCAGGGAGAAGCTTTGCTGTAGCTTGGGAGATAGTCCCTGGGGTCACTCACCTCTGACTGTTGTTCTGTGCTGATGGCTAGGTAATGAAAGTGCTTGATGCATGGCCGTTCATTATCAGAGAGGGTGATTAGACGAGGTACTTATCTGAAAAGGTTATGCTTTTCAATAACTCTGCCTTTATTGTCCTTTTCAGACACATATGGGTTCACGTCATGTTGCAGCTGCAAGAACGAAAAAAAAAAAAGTGGAATAAAAATGCAGATGTAGCAGAGTTGGGCGGGTGCAGCGGAGCCTCGTTTGCCGTTTAGTTCAAGAAATAATGTAATGGGTTAAGACAGAAATGCTGCACTTATTACTGCATGGACAAGCGCCCCCTAAAGGGCAGATCATTGGACAAAAACCATAAAGGATTGTCTGTGTGAACAGGGAATGTGCTGCCAACAGGGATGTAGATGAAAAGCTGCAAAAATCCTGCTTCCGCAGTGTATCTGTCAGATTTCAGTGCGGAAATGCTCTTTGCAAAAGGTGAAATCCAAGCCGGAGATCTGCTGCCTAAAGTGATATGCTGTGGATTTAAAATCTGTACATCTCGGATTATGGGTGGACTTCAGAGCAGAAATGTTCTGCAGCGTGAGGATGAGACTTGCCAGTTCTGGTAGTTAGCTCCTATCCGGGGGATAACTTCTAACGATTAGATCGCAGCATGGGGTGGCGGGTTGGGCATGTGCACTGCTGTTCCGTTTATCATGGGAGTTCCGGAGACAACCCCGTACAGCGCTCAGCTATTGCAGGGCCTCTGTAGGGTGTGGGGGTCCCCTTTTGTCATGATCTGTGGGGGTCCTAGCAATTCAACCCTCACTGATCTTAGTTATTTCCTATCCTGCGGATAGGGGATAACTTGTAACATCTGGAATACCCCTTTAAAATCTCATCCATCTGTAAACAGTTTTGGATTTTCCACAGTTTGGAAAAACCACAGGATCTGTGCCACGTGTGGCCGTACCCTAGGAATTGACTGGCATTCCAGCTCTGCTGCATCGGAACTTGCACAAAATGACTGAAACTGTGCAGGGCCGGCTTTGTGTGTATGTGGGTCACAGTTGGCCCTCTGTCTGTCCTGACTTCAGCGTGAGAAGCATAGACCATCAGGAGCCCACCTCTGATCCCAGGGTGATGAGCCCTCGGTGCAGACACCGGCCCTGATGATGTCAGAGGTGGTATATGTTGGGTGTATCAGGTGCACGTTTGTATCTTGCGCTGTTATACATTTAGTATTGATCTCCCCCTCTGTTCTCCTCCAGCGAGTCTTCTTCCATAGCTGAACTGTCACGTCTTTCTCACACAGGCCCCTGAATGGTCAGAAGAAGACCTGAGCCAGCTGACGAGGAGCATGGTCAAGTTCCCCGGGGGGACCCCTGGCCGATGGGATAAGATTGCACAGGAATTGGGTCGATCGGTGGCAGACGTGAGTTGATTTCGGTTTGCAATGTACAGTAAGTGATAAACCAAACAAGACAGGAAGGAGAAGGGGCGGCCGAGAATGAAGGCTGACACGGTCTTTTCAAAGTGACCGCAATCCTTTTAGGTCCTGGAAGTGAAGCATTAACTGCAGCAAGAAGCAGATGTGTGCACGTCCCCGCTCTACAATTAACAGATGTAACTGATCAGCTGTACAGGGATTTCACTACTACTGTAACCTGATCGCAGAAAAACAACGCCGATTAGACGGCTGAAGTAACCCTTCCAGGTCCGGAGCAGAAAGGACCTGTTTTTCTCAATAATATCTTTCCAACAAAACCTTCATTTACCATATGTTCTTAAGATTGACATAGACCAGAGTGAGCGGTTATTGCTGTGTCTGTTACTAGAACACATGGACCCAACAGATTGATCCAATCATAACATTTATTCAGTCATCACAGAAGAAAATGCGTTAGCGGCAATGACCAGGAGTGATATCTGCAAAGAGTGGGAACCAGATCCGTCCCAGCATCCTGGTCTGTATCAGCCGGTGTCTTTAGTGATCTCCCACCACACCAGATTGATAGGATGTGCCCTTAAAGTGGTTTTCCAGGACTCCTTAGGATAGGTCACCAATATCGAATCTTTGGGGGTCCGACACAATGCACCCTCACCGATCAGCTGTTACTACCAGTCACCGAAAACCATACAGTAGATGGAAGCACAAGGTTCTGTCCACTGTGTCGTGGTCATGCCGGGGTAATGCAGCTGAGCTCCTGTCCTGCAGTGCTCGGGAAGCACACGGTGGATGGAGCCTTCCACCCTCTGCATAGTCTGTAGCGTCAGCAGCTGTCGGGGGCGGATTAGGAAATCCAGTGGCCCTGGAAAAAATCCTAGAAGTGGCCATATGTTGTAGGTGGAGCCAAACTTTCTGAAGGTGTGGCCAAACCAAGTAGGCGGGGTTTTATGCGGGGCAATCTGTAGATTTTATTGATGCTATCTTGGAATATCCTTTTTAAATTTTTTTTGTTCAGTTTTTTTGGGGAGATAAAGCAACAAAAGAATGGTGAATCCGCAGTTAAGATTTTTGATTATTTTTTTCATTATGGAGTTCACAGTACGGAATAGATACGATTATTTTTTAATAGTGCAGGCATTTTATGTGCGCAACAATGACAATAATTTTTATTATTTTATTAATATGGGGAAAGGGCCTGATTAGAATTTTTATAATTTTTTTTTATTGTTTTATAGTTTTAAAAACTTTTTCACCCTAGGGGACTCTAACATGCGACCTTTTGATCGCTGCTCCCATAGACTGTACATGTATAGTGGAGGCCGGGAAGGGGTTGAAATAAATAATTCCCCCATATAACTAGGCCATTGAGAATTATAATAGTGATTGAGAACACACCTGTGTATTTAAAAACTTTTATTCGCCTTTTATCCAAATTGTCACTGGCAGGTCGCACCAGGGACCCTCTGTATGAGAGACAAAAGACTTACTGGCTGAGCCACAGGCTGGACCGCTTAGAAAGAGTGGAATTTCTCTACCTCAAAACCGTTACAGTATTCCTGTACAATGCATCTCTGTATTCAGGGATAACAGCAAAAGTCCAATTTATTTAGTAATCACAAAAATGTAATGGAGCAAAATAATTATATATATATATATATATATATATATATACATACATATACATATATACACATATACACCCCCGGTTTTAAAGGGATTCTGTCGCCTCTTTTTACCCTATAGAGCTCCGGACATGCACGGCTAGATCGCCGCTAGCATGTCCGCAATATACCTGTCCTATGTCTCTGACTGGTTTTAATAAGTGTAAAAAATTATTTTATATAAATGTAAATCAGCCTGGTAAGGAGCCCAAGGGGCTGCACTAACCGTTCTGGTGCCCAGCCACGCGCCCCTGTGAAGGAGCCCAGCACCGTCTGTATCCAGGAATCTCCTCCTTGCTCACAGTCAGATCGCCATAATCTCGCGGTGCGCGAGCTCGCGCATGCGCAGTTACTTCCCTGAGGCTGATGCCAGCACAGGGAAGGAACACTATGCTGGCACTGCTCATGCGCATCACGAGATTACGACGATCTGACTTCATATCATTTTTTACACTCAATAAAACCACTCAGAGGTTATAGGACAGGTACACTGCGTGCAGAATTATTAGGCAAATGAGTATTTTGGCCACATCATCCTCTTTATGCATGTTGTCTTACTCCAAGCTGTATAGGCTCGAAAGCCTACTACCAATTAAGCATATTAGGTGATGTGCATCTCTGTAATGAGAAGGGGTGTGGTCTAATGACATCAACACCCTATATTAGGTGTGCATAATTATTAGGCAACTTCCTTTCCTTTGGCAAAATGGGTCAAAAGAAGGACTTGACAGGCTCAGAAAAGTCAAAAATAGTGAGATATCTTGCAGAGGGATGCAGCACTCTTAAAATTGCAAAGCTTCTGAAGCGTGATCATCGAACAATCAAGCGTTTCATTCAAAATAGTCAACAGGGTCGCAAGAAGCGTGTGGAAAAACCAAGGCGCAAAATAACTGCCCATGAACTGAGAAAAGTCAAGCGTGCAGCTGCCAAGATGCCACTTGCCACTAGTTTGGCCATATTTCAGAGCTGCAACATCACTGGAGTGCCCAAAAGCACAAGGTGTGCAATACTCAGAGACATGGCCAAGGTAAGAAAGGCTGAAAGACGACCACCACTGAACAAGACACACAAGCTGAAACGTCAAGACTGGGCCAAGAAATATCTCAAGACTGATTTTTCTAAGGTTTTATGGACTGATGAAATGAGAGTGAGTCTTGATGGGCCAGATGGATGGGCCCGTGGCTGGATTGGTAAAGGGCAGAGAGCTCCAGTCCGACTCAGACGCCAGCAAGGTGGAGGTGGAGTACTGGTTTGGGCTGGTATCATGAAAGATGAGCTTGTGGGGCCTTTTCGGGTTGAGGATGGAGTCAAGCTCAACTCCCAGTCCTACTGCCAGTTTCTGGAAGACACCTTCTTCAAGCAGTGGTACAGTAAGAAGTCTGCATCCTTCAAGAAAAACATGATTTTCATGCAGGACAATGCTCCATCACACGCGTCCAAGTACTCCACAGCGTGGCTGGCAAGAAAGGGTATAAAAGAAGAAAATCTAATGATATAGCCTACTTGTTCACCTGATCTGAACCCCATTGAGAACCTGTGGTCCATCATCAAATGTGAGATTTACAAGGAGGGAAAACAGTACACCTCTCTGAACAGTGTCTGGGAGGCTGTGGTTGCTGCTGCACGCAATGTTGATGGTGAACAGATCAAAACACTGACAGAATCCATGGATGGCAGGCTTTTGAGTGTCCTTGCAAAGAAAGGTGGCTATATTGGTCACTGATTTGTTTTTGTTTTGTTTTTGAATGTCAGAAATGTATATTTGTGAATGTTGAGATGTTATATTGGTTTCACTGGTAAAAATAAATGATTGAAATGGGTATATATTTGTTTTTTGTTAAGTTGCCTAATAATTATGCACAGTAATAGTCACCTGCACACACAGATATCCCCCTAAAATAGCTAAAACTAAAAACAAACTAAAAACTACTTCCAAAAATATTCAGCTTTGATATTAATGAGTTTTTTGGGTTCATTGAGAACATGGTTGTTGTTCAATAATAAAATTAATCCTCAAAAATACAACTTGCCTAATAATTCTGCACTCCCTGTATATTGCGGACATGCTAGCGGCGATCTAGCCGTGCAGGTCCGCATCTCTATAGGGTAAAAAGAGGTGACAGGGAGTTAAATATTACAGGCTATAGCTACTAGAGAGGGGTCGTTGATCCAGGGAGTTATTCTGATTGCCTGATTGGAGTCGGGAAGGAATTTTTTATTTCCCTAAAGTGGGGAAAATTGGCTTCTACCTCAGTTTTTTTTTTTTTGCCTTCCTCTGGATCAACTTGCAGGATAACAGGCCGAACTGGATGGACAAATGTCTTTTTTTTGGCCTTATACACTATGTTACTAATCCTTTTAAACTCATGGGTTTTGTGTGGAAGATAGCTGCCTTACCAGGTGTGCTACAGAGCTCACTGTGACGAGCTGATGGAATTTTTCTGACTAAAATGTCCTGGTATATAGAGCATTGTACAGGTTTTTAGTTAGAGAAATTCTTGTCTATACTAGCGGTGTGCCCTGTAGTACATTGATAAGGTGCTGGTTTTCCATATGTATGATTTATGGGTTTGAATCTTGGGATAACCACAGAAGTCTACTTTTTTTTATAGTATTCACCGAAATATATTACAATATATGGTAGATACTTTTGTGTATGTGTGTATATGTATATATGTATATGTGTATGTTGAAAGGCTCTACTGTTGAGCCGAAACGTTGTTTTTCCATATTGGTGACTAAATGTTTTTTTCATTTATTTTTTTTGGAGTGCTGCCCATTTTTCTGGATTGTCTATATTGGGGTTTGCTTATCCCCTTTAGGGCTGTTGCACCCAATTGCTTTTTTTTTTTCTAGATGGTGCTGCCATTTTTCTTTTTTTCTTCATTTATTATATATATATATATATATATATATATATATATATTATATATATATATATATATATATATATATATATATATATTATTAAAACTTTTTTCAGTTTGTTTTTTTTTTTTTAAAGAGAGCTAAAATATGTTTATTGTAATTTCTTTTGCTCCATGACATTTTTCTGATTATTAAATAAATTAGGCTTTGTTATCCCAATTCCCTGGTATACAGAGATGTGTCTGTAGATACCAGTGCATTGTACGTTCATACTAATGAAGGTTTTTAGTTAGAGAAATCCTCCTCCTAGACAGCGGTGTGCTCTGTAGCACAACTGCTAAAGCTTCTGTCTCTGAAGTAGAACATTGTGAGTTGGAATCTCTCTCGTAACCGTTTAAAAGTAGAGACAGAAAACCTTTTAAATATACGGGAGTACAGAATGTGCACAGGGCTGCAACATAACAAAATGTGAATGCGTTGTATGTATCTATCCGTCTAGCTTGCATCTATCTTATATCTAGTTGGGACTCGGCCAAATCTGGTGCTCAGTAGGAATAGTACTGTGTGACAAGTATGGGAAGAGGCTGTTGGTTTACGCGAAGATATCAGGATTATAATTTTTTTACACTTGACCCCTCGGAGGCTAGAAGAGACTCAAAGACCTGTAATACAGATGTTGCACACGCTTTCATCTCGGCACCTGTTATGTGATAAATCTGCCAACTGTGTGTTTTTGTATTTCTGTCGTAATTGGACAGTACCGTAATGAAGTGCCATCGTTTGCCCTGTCTAGATCACGAACCCTTAGGAACAGATGTTCCCTCCTACAAGTAATTGCTTCTCCACTTTGCATAGAATCTGCTTGCACCTTATTAACTTAAGATATTGGTCACTTCGCACAGATGCATAACGATTTCCATTCCAGAAGGGGTTAATTGGGTTTGTGTCTCTAAATTATGAAGAGAAGGCAGATTGTGATTGCTGTAATCGTAGTTCCTGCCTGTTGACCTGGTTACCTGTAGCCCGGTCTCCCCAATCAGCTAATTCACATCTGTTCCTTGACCCATTTTCCGCGCTCAGCGTGTAGCCCCGGGCTTACTAGCCATCGCCGCTCCTCGAGAACAATCCACCCAGTTTATTTCCCCCCCGTCCAGTGTCTCCTTACACAAATAACTAGGAGCTCGCTGCCTTCAAAACTCTGCTGCATGAACGCACGATGTGGGCTTTAATAAGTTTGTCTTATAATTTACACATTTCCTACGGATGGTGGTGTCTTTATGATTACATTCCTTTAGGAAGACGGTAAGATCTGGTCTGGGCTCTTAAAAAGGTTCTAGTGTGGCCGTTTTATCCTACTTACAAATATGTAAAATAATCTTATTAAGTAATAGGTATGTAGAAAAGGTGTTCTATACTGGTAATAGCGGACGTGTCGGGTCTCTCCCTGTATACAAATGCACTCAGGAAAATCTGTCAATTACTGTGTATGAGCGAGATAACTGGGAATTACAGGCTTTCTCTCGGTGTTTGGGGAAGCAGGACTCTGTGTGAATGGGGGTAGCAGGACTCACAGGCTTTCTCTATGCGTAGGCGGCAGGTAGCAGGACTCACAGGCTTTTCTCTGTGGAGAGAGGGTAGCAGGACTCGCAGGCTTTTCTCTATGCGTAGGCGGCAGGTAGCAGGACTCGTAAGGCTTTTCTCTGTGTAGAGAGGGGGTAGCAGGAGTCGCAGGCTTTCGGGTGGTAGAAGATGCAGGAAGCAATGACTTGCTCTATGAGGTGGGCGGATAAGCAGCAGGACTCACAGGCTATTGCTATGAATGGGTAGGGAAAGTAGGACTTGCAAGCTTTCATTGTGTGTTGCGGGATAAGCAGGACTCGCAGGCTTTCTCAGTGGCTCCTGGCAGCAATTAACCATCTATTAAAATTAAAATACTGAAGTTACAGAAAAAGATATGCCCCCTTCCCCCATGCTTGTAAGGGGCTAGACAGACACTTATGCAGATGAGCCACCATGTAAGCAATGAAAGGGACAGAGCGATTGCTGGAGCGCCATGTCCCCTTAACTGTTCTAATTGATAAGTGTCCAGAGCATTGAAACCCCCAAATAAATACTGACGTCTATGTCACAGAAAGCCTTCCTATGATTGGGAACTACTTTTTGACACCTAATCTATTATACAGCTAGACCAGAGTACAGTGGTCCCTCAAGTTACAATATTGGTTCCAGGACAACCATTGTATGATGAAACCATTGTAAACTGAGTAATGGGTTCCAAAGCCCCAAAATGTCATCCAAAATAAGAGAAAATGAAGATTTAAGGTTCGGAGCTCCGCTTGTGAGCTCCGTTTGAAGGGTCTCACAAGCGGCCCCGAACGGATCCGTACTGCCCTAATGCATTCTGACTGGATGCGGATCCGCTCAGAATGCATCCGCCTGCCAGCGCTCAGCCTCCGCTCCGCTCAGCAAGCGGACACCTGAACGCTGCTTGCAGCGTTCGGGTGTCCGCCTGGCCGTGCGGAGGCAAGCGGATCCGTCCAGACTTACAATGTAAGTCAATGGGGACGGATCCGTTTGAAGTTGACACCATATGGCTCAATTTTCAAACGGATCCGTCCCCCGTTGACTTTCAATGTAAAGTCTGGACGGATCCGTCTGAAGCTACTTTCACACTTAGAAATTTTTCTACAATATAATGCAGACGGATCCGTTCTGAACGGATCCCATCGTTTGCATTATAGGAGCGGATCCGTCTGTGCAGACATCAGACGGACCCGCTCTGAACGGTAGTGTGAAAGTAGCCTAGGAAAATTAAGCAGATAACGAAGACCGATAAAACAAGTGCTTGCATATAACAGTCAGGAATAGCTTCTAACTACAGTAGCAACTAATCCAGCTAGTTTACCATAGAAGTGGCCTTGATTGGTTGGATCCGAGTCTGAGACATTGTATGTAGAGTCTAGTTTCAACTTACGGTGCGGGTCAGAAAAGACCATTGTATGTTGAAATATTGTATCCTGAGGCCGTTGTATCTTGAGGGATCTCTGTATCACTTTGTATAGATGTATACAACATGGTGGGGCAGTGGACAGCACTGTTTCGTTGCAGACATGGGGGTCTGAGTTTTAGTCTAGCTGGGCAACTTGTGAATGTAGTTTGCATTTCTCCTTTGTAAATGGAAGTTTTCTGTGGGGACCTCAGTAGGAGGTAAAGGGCCCCATTTTCTTTTTCATTCACATAGTCATATGAGGGTTTCTATTTTTGCCGGGCAATTATTATAATTTGTTTTTTAATGACACCATTTAATTTACCACATCTTGTAATGGAAAATGCGGAACAATTGTTGTTTTTTGTGGGGTTTTCTTTTTACTGTGTTCACTGTGTGTCAAAAAGTGACATGACAGGATTATTCTCTGGGTCAGTACTATTACAGAAATACCGTTTTTATATAGTTTTTATTTTGTTTTACTGCTCAAAAAAAAGAACTTTGAAAAAAAAAAAAAATTTCTTAGCATCGGCATATTTTGACAGCCATCTTTTCATCTAGGTAGCGTGAGTGAGGGCTTGTTTTTTTAGAGGGGTGAGCTGTAGTTTTTATTGGTACTGTTGAGGTGCGTACAAGTTTTTGATCACATTTTGTTCAGATTTTTTTGTGGGGCAAAGTAACCAAAAAATAGCAGTTGCACTTTTTTTTGTGTTACGGCAATCACTGGAAAAATATTATTATTCAGGCATTTTCGGACATAGTAATACCAATTGTTTTATTTTTATATGTAAAAGTAGAATTTTTCATATTTTTAGTAAAAAAAAAAAAACAAAAAAAAAAATTTAAAATTTTGTTTACTGTCATTTTCTTCTTCGCTTGTACTATAGACTGCAACAGAATACTATTGCATTCTATGCTGTGTTCACTGGCTGCCTGTAAAGCTGTGCCTCTGGCATGGCTTTTCAGGCAGCCTACTATGACAGACCTGGGAGCCTTCACAAGGCTGCAGGCTGTCATAGAAAACGATCAGAGCTCCACAATATCACCATGAGGGCTCCAACATAGAAAGCCCCCTCCCTTTGTCTGACCCCTGATATGTCGCTGTCTGATCCCATTCATTCTACAGCCAGCACTCACTTAGTATGGAGCGGAACCCTGTGAGCCCGCTCCATACATGCCCTGCCCACTAATATATCTTTCATGGGTTCTTGAAGGTTCTGCGGACGAGGAGAACATAGATCTCCACCTTGGGCTTCATGGACATTGCTGTGTCCATATTTTTATGTGCAAAATACAGGTACCTGCTGTGTGCATTCTGCATTTTTCTTACTGCCATCAGTAGAATTAGCTATCCTCCTCAATATGGACCATGTGACATGTTCTCTAAAGGGGTTGTCATCAGGATAGGTCCAAAACCTGGCACCCCTGCCTATCAGCTGTTTGAAGACGAGGAGGCGCTCCATGCGAGCCCTGTTTCTTATTCATTACACTACACGTTGTCTCCCCTTTTAGCGGCGGCGTAGGGTAATGTAGCAAGTACTTGTCATTGCACTGAACTTCCGAGACGACGGGCAGTGTAATGAGCAGAAAGTAGCTCTCACTTAGAGTGCCGTCTCCTCTTCAAACAGCTGATTGGCAGATGTCGTTCCCCCGCCAATCAGATATTGATAAGTCATCAATATAAATGGCAGGACACCCCTATTAATTTGCAGAACGGCCACACAGACCTGCAAAAAATACAGGGGTGCATGCCCCCATAGAAATAAATGGGTCAGCGTGCTAAATGCAGATAGCTTACGGATGAAGAATACAGTCATGTGCGTGAGGCCTTATGGATGAACATACTTGAACGCCGCGATCTGAAGGATTGCAGCTTGATTCTATATTGGGAGGTTAGGACTCCAAACATGTGTTTATTTCGTACATACAATAGCACCCCCCCATTATTCTCCCAGTTGTAGGGGGTCTCTTATGTTGTGAGTGCAGCTGATGGAAGAAGGAACAATATGTGAATCATTACGTGTTCGTACAGTGGCCACACGCACTCATGGCACGGGTAAAATGTTTACAATGTTAATTTATAGCTTTCACCATATGATTTTTGTAACCACAAAGGCCACTTAAATAGTAAAAAATAACAGGAAACACAAACTGTCTGGCATGCAAAACAGGCCGTAATGTGATTATTAGCTGCAGGTTTTTTAAATTAAAGGCCACATATTCTCGGGTTTCCTACTTGTGAAGTAGTACGCCTCCCGGGCCCGAGAGGATGTAAACCGATTCTGCCTCTCTGTGGTTACTAATCTCCTGCATTCAGGTTGCGATAGCAGACTGATAGGGGATTTGCCTGCTGCCTGGAAAAGGGCTCAGGTAGGCAGGAAAACAACAGACAGGTGGATAGATTTAAGACGACTTTCTTAATTACCGGCCAGCCTTGCCATGTGAGCAGAAGTGCTCGGCTAGATAAATTGTCCCTCTTGTCTCCAAAGAGAAATCGTAGAAGTTAATTTAAGAAACACCAAACCGTTCGCATTATACAGAAATGTGACATTTGCATTATGTTTCCCCTCCGAGCCGCCTTTCTGCGGCAGTTGTAAAGTTGTTTTCCCCCCTTTCTTTATAGCTGTTGTAGACAATGGCTACATCTTGTATTACAGGAAGGTATAAGGAGGTTTTACAGCTCAGGGGCAGTGTTTCTGGGAGATGCACATGAAAATCCCGTGGTCCTGACCTTGTTGGGGCTCAGAATTAATTGACTAGACTGTGCTCAGGTTGTCTCCTGGAACCCCATTATTATAATCAAGCTCTAGATTAAATGTGGCTGTATAGGGTCCGCAGTGCTGGAGGTGGCCTTAAAGGGGTTGTCAAAGTTATGGAAAAAAAATATATATCACTGAAAATCTGATGTATAACTGAGCTAAGCAAGTTTAATGCAAAAAAATATATATATTTCCTCATTTCCCTGGTTCTTTTCTGGCCCTTTGTTTACATGCAATAAAAAACAATCTCTGCCCCTCCCCCTGCTCTGCTAAGGGAGTGAATACAAGTGCTGCCCTGAGTGACATGTCTGCCTGCTGGGAGACTCTGCAGCATGTTGTAAGTGTAGAACTACAAGTCGCAGCTGTATAATGACACTGCTAATACACACAGGATCTTCCCCCTACCTTCTTGTGCAATGCTCTCTCTAGTATGTCAGCTCCAGTGCCCAGCATTGTCTCCTCACTGCCTGCAGAGCTACCCAGTCTGTGGAGCTGAAGGGGTTAAGAATCCTAGCAGAGAGCAGACGGCAGTGATGGGGGGGGGGGGGGGGGGCGTGGCCAGCACAGTGACGTCTCATTTAAACGACCTTTATCAGAGCAGGGAGAGAAGCTGACATCACAGGTCATGTGACCCTCAGTGAAATCTGAGAAACCAGCCACTGGAGATAAAGTGAGTTAATTGGAAAGCTGTTACATTTGCTTAGTTAGGAACATAGAACAAAAAAATAACTCTGATAACGCCTTTAAAGGTCGTCTTATCACACAAGAAGACACTGGTATCATAAATAGGTGGGGGCCTAAGATTTTTGCATCAGAGCCCAAATTTTTTAAATTACGGCTCTGCTCTAGAAATGTTCCGGATGGTTTATGCAGCTCCCTTTTTATTGAGCGAAGGTTTTGGCCAGGATTTAGTGTGAGTGGATTTATGTGGAATAGTGGGATTTAATATGTAGAAGTAAGATGTATGCTCAAAAAAAAGGAAAAATTCATTTGATTGCTGTGGATCATAAATATTTGAGCATTTAACGCCTTTCTGAGAGGTTTAATGTCTGCCCATGACTCTAGGTAACTCCTACCATTACCATCATGGCTATACTATAGGACAATGATGGAGAACCTTTTACAGACAGAGTGCCCAAACTGTAACACAAAACCCACTTATTTATCTCAAAGTGCTAACACAGCAATTTAACCTGAATACTACAGTCCAATATAGTGTATCTTCCATGTACTTTATCATTTAGCTATAATAACCTGCCTGCATTCAGTGCTCTGCCTGCGCAGTTCATAGTGCGCCCTGCACTGATGAATGGCAGGAAAAGTCTAAGGCCTCTTTCACACGGGCGTTGCGGGCAAATGTGCGGGTGCGTTGCGGGAACACTCGCGATTTTTCTGCGCGAGTGCAAAACATTGTAATGCGTTTTACACTCGCGTGAGAAAAATCGCACATGTTTGGTACCCGAACTTCTTCACAGAAGTTCGGGCTTGGGATCGGTGTTCTGTAGATATTATTTTCCCTTATAACATGGTTATAAGGGAAAATAATAGCATCCTGAATACAGAATGCATAGTAAAACAGCGCTGGTAAAAGATCATGTGATGACCGGAGTGACGTCATCACAGGTCCTTGAACTATAATTAATGCTCACCACAGGTCCTATTCAGTAAAGGGAACAGAAGGAGATGCCGGGCTACGCGATCAAGTGGATTAAGGTGAGTTAAATGATTTTTTTATTTTTTTTTAACCCCTCCAGCGCTATTGTACTATGCTTTTTGTCTTCAGAATGCTATTATTTTCCCTTATAATCATGTTATAAGGGAAAATAATAATGATCGGGTCTCCATCCCGATCGTCTCCTAGCAACCGTGCGTGAAAATCGCACCGCATCCGCACTTGCTTGCGGACGCTTGCGATTTTCACGCAACCCCATTAATTTCTATGGGGCCTGCGTTACGTGAAAAACGCACAAAGAGGAGCATGCTGTGATTTTCACGCAACGCAAAAGTGATGCGTCAAAATCACCGCTCGTGTGCACAGCCCCATAGAAATGAATGGGTCGGTATTCAGTGCGGGTGCAATGCGTTCACCTCCCGCATCGCATCCGCGCGGAATACTCGCTCGTGTGAAAGGGGCCTAAGGCATATCGGTACACCAAAGACTTTTTCTAAAGTGCGGGTGCCACAGAAAGGGCTCTGAGTGCCGCCTCTGGCACCCATGCCATAGGATCACCACCACTGCTATCGGGGGTAATCTAGAAGTTTAACCCCATAAGGACCCGCGCCGTACATGTACGGCGCTGGTGGACGTGACTTAAAGGGAACCTGTTACCAGGATTTTGTGTATAGAGCTGAGGACATGGGTTGCTAGATGGCCGCTAGCACATCCGCAATATCCAGTCCCCATAGCTCTGTGGGCTTTTATTGTGTAAAAAAACTAAACGATTTGATACATATGCAAATTCACCTGAGATGAGTCCTGTACGTGAGAGGAGTCAGGGACAGGACTCATCTCAGGTGAATTTGCATATGTATCAAATCGTTTAGTTTTTTTACACAATAAAAGCACACAGAGCTATGGGGACTGGGTATTGCGGATGTGCTAGCGGCCATCTAGCAACCCATGTCCCCAGCTCTATACACAAAATCCCGGTGACCGGTTCCCTTTAAGGACCAGCGTCGTACATGTACGGCGGTCTGATCGGGCGGGTGCAGGAGCTGCGCCCGGCCCGATCAGCAGCAGGGGTCCGGCAGTCACGGATAGCTGGACCCCTGCTGTATGCGGTGGCCAGGTGCCGGGTGGCCATTGGGTCCTTGCGCTGCTGTGACGGAGACCCGATGGCAGGGAAGGCAGCCCGATGCCTTCCTTAGGCATCGAGGCTGCCTTCCGTGACAGCCTGTGAGATCCAGACCCCTGGATCTCACAGGAAGCATGCTGTCACCTTACATCACTAAAAGTGCAACACTAAGCAATCAAAAAGGTGTATGCCCCCCAAAATAGTACCAATCTAACCGTCACCACATCCCGCAAAAACTGAGCCCCTACCTAAGACAATTACCCAAAAAATGATATTGTGTAAAACTTAAATAAATAAAGAAAAAATGTATACATATTGGGTATTGCCACGTCCGTAATGACCTGCTCTATAAAAATATCACATGGCCTAACCCTCAGGTGAACACCGTAAAAAAAAAAATCATAAACTGTCAAAAAAAACATTTTTTTTGGTCACCTTAAATCACAAAAAGTGTAATACCAAGCGATCAAAAAGTCATACGCACCCCAAAGTCATACCAATCAAACCGTCATCTCATACCGCAAAAAATTAGATCCCTACCTAAGATAGTCGCCCAAAAAATAAAAAACACTATGGCTCTCAGAATATGGAGACACTAAAACATGATTTTTTTTTTAAATGCTTTATTATGTAAAACTAAAACAACCCAAAAAAGTTGTCATATTTGGTATTGTCACGTCCGTAACATGCTCTATAAAAAATACCACATGATCTAACCTGTCAGATAAACATTGTAAATACCAAAAAAAAAAAGTGCCTAAACAGCTATTTTTTGTTGCCTTGCCTCACAAAAAGTGTAATATAGAGCAACCAAAAATCATATGTACCCTAAAATAGTACCAACATAACTGCCACCTTAGGCCTCATGCACACGACCGTGCCGTTTTTTTGCGGTCTGCAAACCGCGGATCCGCAAAAAAACGGAAGCCGCCTGTGTGCCTTCCGCAATTTGCGGAACAGTACGGGCGGCCCATTGTAGACATGCCTATTCTTGTCCGCAAAACGGACAAGAATAGGACATGCTATATTTTTTTTTGCGGGGCCTCGGAACGGAGCAACGGATGCGAACAGCACACAGAGTACTGTCCACATATTTTGCGGCCCCGTTGAAGTGAATGGGTCCGCACCCGAGCCACAAAAATGGCGGCTCGGATGCGGACCCAAACAACGCTCGGCCTTATCCCGTAGTTTCCAAAATGGTCATTTTTTGGGAGTTTCTACTCTAGGGGTGCATCAGGGGGTCTTCAAATGTGACATGGCAACTTAAAATTATCCCAATGAAATCTGCCCTCCAAAAACCATATGCCTTTCCTTCTGCACCCTGCCGTGTGCCCGTACAGCAGTTTACGACCACATATGGGGTGTTTTTGTAAACTACAAAATCAGGGCAATAAATATTGTGTTTTGTTTGGCTGTTAACCCTTGCTTTGTTACTGGAAAAAAACTATTAAAATGGAAAATCTGCCAAAAAGTGAAATTCTGAAATTTTATCTACATTTTCCTTTAAAACCTAAAGGGTTAGGAAAGTTTGTAAAATCCGTTTTGAATACCTTGAGGGGTGTAGTTTCTAAATTGGGGCCATTTTATGGGTGGTTTCTATTATGTAAGCCTCACAAAGTGACTTCAGACCTGAACTGGTCCTTAAAAGTGGCTTTCGGAAATTTTCTGTAAAATTTCAAGATTTGCTTCTAAACTTCTAAGCCTTCTAACGTCCCAAAAAAAGAAAATTTAATTTACAAAATGATCCAAACATGAAGTAGACATATGGGGAATGTAAAGCAATAACTACACTGAACAAAAATATAAACGCAATACTTTCGGTTTTGCTCCCATTTTGCATGAGCTGAACTCAAAGATCTGAAACATTTTCTACGTACACAAAAGACCCATTACGCTTCATGCAGGCGATCGTTCCATTTTTTACGGTCCGCAAATTGCTGATCCGCAAAACGCGGAAGCTGCCCGTGTGCCTTCCGCAATTTGCAGAACGGAACAGGCGGCCCATTGTAGAAATGCCTATTCTTGTCCGCAAAACGGACAAGAATAGGACATGTTATATTTTTGCATCTTTTGCGGCCCTGTTGAAGTGAATGGGTCCGCACCCAAGCCGCAAAAACTGCGGCTCGGATGCAGACCAGAACAACTGTTGTGTGCATGAGGCCTTACTCTCAAATATTGTTCACAAATCTGTCTTAGGCTACATTCACACGTCAGTATTTTTCTATAATCCGATTTTCTGTCCGTTTTTTGCGGATCCGTTGTTCCTGAAAATGTTTCCGTATGTCATCCGTTTTTTGCGGATCCGCAAAAAACGGAAGCATGTATAAATTTCAATAAGCAAATAAAGTTGTTTGGATTTCTTGAAAAAAAAAAAATAATAATAAATTTAAATGTAATTTCCAGGAACGGATTCGGTATAAAACGGATGACATACGGAATGACATCCGTATGTCTTCCTTTTTTTGCGGATCCATTGATTTTGTATTGTACCAGGATCCGATTTTTCAGGAAAAGAATAGGACATGTTTTATATTTAAACGGACATGCGGAACGGAACAACGGAAACGGACAGCACACATTGTGCTGTCCGTTTTTTTCCAGGACCCATTCAAAATGAATGGGTCCAGATCTGTTCCAGAAAAAACGGAACAGATCAGGAAAGAAAAAACGGACGTGTGAATGGACCCTAAATCTGTGTTAGTGTGCACTTCTCCTTTGCCGAGATAATCCATCCCACCTCACAGGTGTGGAATATCAAGGTGCTGATTAGACAGCATGAATATTGCACAGGTGTGCCTTAGACTGCCCACAATAAAAGTCCACTCTCAAATGTGCACAGTTTTGCCTTACTGGGGAAGGGGTCAGAAAACCAGTCAGTATCTGGTCATGCAGTCCAACACATCTCCGTCGCATAGAGTTGATCAGGTTGTTGATTGTGGCCTGTGATATGTTGGTCCGCTCCTCTTCAATATCTGTGCGAAGTTGCAGAATATTGTCAGGAACTGGAACACGCTGTCAAATACGCCGATCCAGAGCATCCCAAACATGCTCAATGGGTGACATGTCCGGTGAGTATGCCGGCCATGCAAGAACTGGGATGTTTTCAGCTTCCAGGAATTGTGTACAGATCCTTGCAATACGGGGCCGTGCATTATCATGCTGCAACATGAGGGGATGGTCGTGGATGAATGGCACAACAATGGGCCTCAGGATCTCATCACGGTATCTCTGTGCATTCAAAATGCCATCACTAAAATGCACCTGTGTTCGTTGTCCATAACATACTCCTGCCCATACCATAACCCCACCACCATCATGGGCCACTCGATCCACAACGTTGATGTCAGCAAACCGCTCACCCACACGATGCCACACACAATGTCTGCCATCTGCCCTGAACAGTGAAAATCGGGACTCATCCATGAACAAAACGCCTCTCCAACATGCCAGACGCCATTTGCCCACTCAAGTCTGTTAAGACGACGAACTGCAGTCAGATCCAGACCCCGATGAGGACGACGAGCATGCAGATGAGCTTCCCAGAAATTCTTTGGTTATGCAAACCGATTGTTGCTGCAGCTGTCCGGGTGGCTGGTCTCAGACGATAATGGAGGTGAACATGCTGGATGTGAAGGTCCTGGGTTACACGTGGTCTGCGGTTGTGAGGCCGGTTGGATGTACTGCCAAATTCTCTGAAAAGCCTTTGGAGACGGCTTATGGTAGAGAAATGAACATTCATTGCACAGGCAACAGTTCTGCTAGACATTCCTGCAGTCAGCATGCCAATTGCACGCTCCCTCAAACGTTACGACATCTGTGGCATTGTGCTGTGTGATCAAACTGCACATTTCAGAGTGGTCTTTTATTGTGGGCAGTCTAAAGCACACCTGTGCAATATTCATGCAGTCTAATCAGCACCTTGATATGCCACACCTGTGAGGTGGGATGGTTTATCTCGGCAAAGGAGAAGTGCACACTAACACAGATTTAGGCCTCATGCAATTTGGTGAACGGCGCGGACAGCCATTAATATAACTGCCTATTCTTGTCCGCAAAACGGACAAGAATAGAACAGGTTATTTATATATTTTTTTTCATTGAAGTGAATGGGTCTGCATCCAAGCCACAAATACTGCGGCTCAGATGCGGACCAAAACAACGGTCGTGTGCATGAGGCCTTAGACAGATTTGTGAACAATATTTGAGAGTAATGGGTCTTTTGTGTATGTAGAAAATGTTCAGCTCATGCAAAATGGGAGCAAAACCGAAAGTGTTGCGTTTTATATTTTTGTTCAGTGTATTTTAGGAGGTATCACTATCTGTTTTAAAAGTGGAGAAATTGAAAGTTTGAAAATTGTGAATTTTTCCAAGTTTTTAGTAAATTTGGTATTTGTTTTATAAATAAACATGAAATATTTTGACTCAAATTTACTACTGTCATGAAGTACAATATGTGACGACAAAACAATCTCAGAATAGCTTGGATAAGTAAAAGCCTTTGAAAAGTTATTACCACATAAAGTGACACATGTCAGATTTGAAAAAAAAATGGCCTGGTCCTTGAGGTGAAAAATGGCAGGGTCCTGAAGGGGTTAAACTCCTGCCCTAAACAATAATTGGATGCATCCACACCTGTGAGTGTTGTCATGAGGCATGTCCAAGGCGGACAGCCTTACGCCTCTGGATGATCGGAGGAAGAGGGCAGCTGTCGGCTATGGCCGAACTATGTGCTGCAGAAGATGATTGAGCGTGCGTGTCAGTCCTTTACTGGTAAAGGTGTTTGGCAGACTCTCATAATTACCTGTGGGGACTCGCTCTGGTAGACAGGATTAGCGGACGCAGTATAGAGGCAACAACAAGTTCTTTGGATCAAACAGTTCAGTGTTTTATTCACACTTTAGGCAAGTGACAAAGCAAGCAGTCATATTCAAACAAAAAGTCACCTTGCGGTGTTGGTGGTAATTCGCACCATGCAGCAATTCTGCCTCAGAGTCCTTGCTGATAGCAGCACCAACCTGTTTTCATGCAAAACAGGTAGCAAGCCTTCATCCAGACACAAGGCTCCCAGATCCCAACAAAGAGACCTGGCTTCTGAGCCCAGCTGCCTATTGAAGGACAACCAGGTGCTGCCAAAACCCAGACCGGGATTTAAAATCCGGTCTGGTATTTTACCTCACCTGGCTGTAAATCAGCCCAGCAGCACATGCTGGGAGGAAAATACCAGTTTTCCCAGACCAAACCTCATACTGTCACATACCCCACTTAAAATATCCTTTTAAGTGTCAAATAAGAAAATGTAGGGTCATTGTATATGAACAGGATGTAAATGCTACTGCAATAGCACATAATTAAAAAAAATGTGGCCACCCCTGTCTACAGGTTGAATATGGTATTGCAACTCAACCAGACAGTCCATGGACAGGCATTATGCTCTTTCTGGAAGAAAGCAGCCATGTTTTTTAGTGCCGTACAACACTTTAATACATGGGGGGTACGTTTCGGAAAGGTAACTTCACAGCCTCATGGCAGTAGTAAAATTGAACCATCTTTCCTGGTGCTAATCAATAACACCCAACCGACTCCACCCCAATCACTTTCTCTTACTTATTTGGTCCCTGACATTGTTGGTAGTCCAACACAAGCCATGTGGACGGAGCCTGTACTTGCCCCTATATAAATATATTTTTGGGGTCCATTCTCCTTTCAGTCCTGATCAAATTCAAGTGAACTGAATGAGAAAAGCAAAGCGGCAGCGAGAGCCATTTGTTCTCTCGAGGGGCCTCGCAGCAGATGTAGGTAAACTCTTGTTTTAGGTTTGACCGCCAGGCGCTTAATATTGTGAGGTTATCCGTCAAGAGGGAGGATTTCTCTCTTATCCCCCAATTAATATTATGATTTGCCGTTGACACGCGTTATTATTTTTTCCTGCCGGCTGGTGGAAACAAGGCATGAGCTGCTTTAACACAGTTATTTGTCTTCACAAGAATCCGCTGACCCTTGGGTTTTCACATCTGCCCGCCCTTCTTCACTACAATGGGCCTGGCAGGCAGCCAGCACTAATGTGACTAATGAAACAGAGTTAACCCCCAACACTGCCCAATTCTAGCTTCTACCAGGGAATCAAAGTCTTAAGAAACTCTGATGTTACCCTATAAAGTCATCCTGCACGTTCAGATATGAACCTGACTGCCAGGGAGGTGAAGATGGTGGCAGCGATCTGTGGATTTCTGGGTATTCATTTCTAGGTTTTTATTCTTCCTGAAGCCCTGCCCTCTCCCAACCATAATAATAATCCAGCAATGAGTCCCTGTCGCCATCTTCATCTCCTTGGTACAAAAGTGCTTCCTGCACCACTTCTCATCCTCTCATGATGGTTGTGGAGATCCGGCTTTACAATCCTTGAGCTGCGCCCCTTGTTTTAATAGTATCCCTAACAAATATAGGTACTAGCTGATTTACAACATGGCTGAAAAAAATAGTTTAAAGGGAATTTTGCCACTGATATAAATGTATCCCGCCAAACAGATATAGCTGTTATATCACTTTTCCCAAATACCACCATTTATCAAAACTGTCTTATTCTAAAGACCTTAGTCTACCATTGCACCCTGTGGCAAATCCGTTTCGGTTTCCAGTTACTTCCAGCATTGGAGCCTTGTAATGTAGGATGTACGAGCGTCATTGGTAAGAACAGGGGGCATGGTTTGTGTCACATGTCCTGCTGATGTCACATGTCGCTGCTCTAAGGCATGATGGGACAGGAAGTAGGAGTCAAGCATGGGGGATAAGAGAAAACTGCAAATGAGGTAAATTTAAAAAAAAAAAATTTAAAGGAAAGGAAGCTAGAGTAATCGAAGAAAATAAACTTTAGTGTGAAAAGTAGTTTATTGCACATAGCATCCCCTTGAATGTTCCTCACACATTGATGAAGATATTGTTTCGGAGTGAATTCATAAAAACCTGCATGGGAACGTTTTTTTGTATACTGTCGACCTTCACAGAATATGTTATCTATAGATAATCAATATAATAATCGCTTATGTTTTGTAGGTAACAACAAAGGCAAAGCTGGCGAAGGATTGTGTTTCCCATGCTCCAGGTGCGTATGAGTTGTAGACAGTCGTTTACTGAGAAAATATCTGGGGCTGTATGGAAAATATAGGAAGACATTAAAATTCTTTCCAGCTTATCCAGAGTCTGGGGCGTTAAATGCTGCTCATTCTCTACGTGGTGAATTTGGGATTTTACGTACATCGCAAAATGAATGCGCAAGCGAGCCATTCTCTGAATCTCCATCGCCATCTCTACATGTCATTCATGTCGTTTTCTCCTTGCAGTTTTCCTGAATTTGCTGCACACACTGCAGGTGGACAAGATAAGAGCAAGATGTTAAAGTTGCAGTATGGTTCATTTTAGTGAGAAAATAGCCTAAACGGTTTCATCTTGGGAGGAAAGCGTCATCGTTTTCCATTGTCCAAATGGTTTATTATATTAAGCCTTTAATTTGACGTATTCTAGATTATCAAGATGGCAAACCTTGAAAACGGCCGACCAAATAAAAATACCAACTTAACACGTGCTCCAATGCCTCGTGTGTCGTAGCGGTTTATTTCTGCACAGTCATCTGCTTCTGATTATTTTGTAGTTCTGCCCTAGAAACAAGAACGGGATAATTAGAATTTTGCTCTTTTTGTAGGCACCATCAGATTATCTGATTTAAAATGCACAGCAAAGGCGAATGTGACTTTACCTGACAGCCTAATCACTCAGCGGGAGGAAGATGATCCTGATTGTCAGGGTGAGGCCCCAGTGACAGCAGCACGAGCCCGCAAAAGGAAGGGTATGAAAACAATCGACCCTGCCTTGGCAGCCAAAGAAGAGGCTGAGGAAAGGATGAGAAGCAGGCGCCAAAGAGACTTTGATACAGAGCAGGAGGCCGAAATGGTGGGAGACAGTGATGATGAGGGCAGAAAGAAGGAGCAAAGCCGAGTATTAGAAGACATATGGACTCAGAACCAACAGAAGCTCCTGGAGCTGGCTCTGCAGCAGTATACAAAGGGGACAGCGGAACGATGGGATAAAATAGCCAAGTGTGTCCCGGGGAAATCTAAGGTAACAATGACATATGTTTTACAAAGCCGCTGCTGGGCCATCTCTGGGGAGGGAAATGTTTTTTGTGAAGGTTCCAATAATAGATTTCATCAAATGTGCCAGAAAGTATAGCGCAGCATGCAACAAGATAAATTACCGTGAAATGACAGACACATGTCGGAATTTCAGCTGAAGTCATTATAGTCATTGGAATCCATTGCCATCCATCATGCTTTCCTATAATTTTTGTTCTTCTGTTCCTGTGATGTAAATCCAGCCTGAAGTAGGGCTGCAGCAATTGATTATTTTAGTAATCAAGTATTTTACTGAATTATCCAACGATCAATCAAGTACTCTAATAAGAAGAGTGCCATCAGCTCCCACATGCCATCAGTTGTTCCCTTCCAGTGCCATCAAACCCCCTCCAATGCCATCAGTTCCTCCAGCAGTGCCATCAGCTCCCCCCCCCCCCCCCTCAATGCCATCAGTTCCCCCTTTAATGCCACCAGCTACACCTAGTCCAGTGAAATAGTCGTTATGTCACTGGCCTGTGGGAAGTAGCAAGAAGGCCGTGGCGCTACTGCGAGCACCACGACCATCTCAAACAGCTGATTGGCTGATCGTCAGTAAGAAAAAGGTGTAAAACCCTCTTTGTTATGAAGTCTAGATTTAGTAAGTTATATGCCAGCTCCTAGCTTTCAGTTTCTGTTGCATGGAGGACCAGAGATGTGCCTATTTTACTGCATCTGCCTCTCAATAAATTATTTGCATCTCACTCTGGCACACAGGGGATGAAGACTGGCATAGGGATGCCAATCCTGATAAATCTTCCCCTTTCCACCTGAAGAACATAGTACGTTATTGAATTATGTAAATTTTAAGAAATTTGCTTAAAAGGAGAATGTAAAGAGGTATATTAATTTCCCGTGGAGCATTGCCATTAAGTATCCACACAGGACTGGTCTCTTTAAGGAGCACCCTGCCTAGGTCGCATTCAAGGCATTGCACTCAGCCAGCCAGAATCCTACTCTGTACTGACGAGTGGCAAGAACCCAAAACAGCTGTCTATGGATGGATATTTGGCTTGGAATTTTCCCTTGTCATATTACAAGTCTTGTTAAAAAGTCAGATTTTGACTCATAGGGACCCACTACCACAAGGTGGCGCTAGTGAGATTTATTTCTTGGGCAATACCTCTTTGCATTTTCCTTTTTCATGGAGCATTGCCAATAAGTCTTCATACAAGACTGGTATCTTTAAAAAGATCTAGCGCCCTACCTAGGCCTAAAAGGAGGAAGTTGCATGAAAAAAGAATATCCATTACTTACCTGTTAAATATCCCAATGCACTGGTGCTCACTGACTTCATATAGATCATTCACATAACAGATGCAGCCATCACTGGTCTCAGGATGCCGTACAATCACTGAGGGGCTGGGTCAAGTCCTTGGAGCACCAGTTTATCAATACCCCTCTGCTTGAGACTCTTCCTCCCCTAAATTGGCAGGGCCAGACAACTTGCCTTGGCCAGCCAGTCTTACAACTGTACCATTGGTCAAGCAGAGTCTTCGTCCTAAGCCCCTGCCTCCACTGCCTGGTCACATATGCAGTAGGTATCTGCACTGCCTAGGAAGTATCATAAGACCCTCTGTGCATGTGTCGATATGCGGACCAGTGGCACAAGTGCAGGAACACAGGGCTAGATGAGACGTCTGGCCCTGTCAGTGGGGAGGCAGAAGTGTCTTCAGCAGTGGAAGTGTTGAGCCAGCCCCGATGTGCTCCAGAGGCCTAATTTGCCTTTTACAAGAAACTGATTTGTCTCCTGAATGGCGATATAAGGTATCGTTGGAATCGCAGTCAACCCCACCAGGCAGTATGCCTGTTTTAATGGGACGTCTTTATCTGGTGATAACATTTTTCACCTATTTTTACTGTAAGTCTCGGTTGTTCCAGCAGAGGTGGTATCATAGATGTTTTATGAAGCCCTGGGGATGCTGACACCCGACCAGCACCGGCGTGAGCAGATGACATGTAGTTCATCAGATGTGATGGACACATGTGCCAGATTATTACCTAACAATGTCCCATTCTTCCTGAAGGAGCGGCCCCAGGCTGATATTACTCATTGGCTTCATCCAATATTAAAAAAACACAAAGGTTTCGGTGACCAACAAGAGGCCACCATGAAAGCCATTAGAGCCCACGGCAGAGCCTTTGATCTCAAGTAGAGTCAAGTGTGTTTTCTTTCTTTTCCTTTGATTTCGGCTTATAGACTACACTCCAAGAGTGGTGGGTCTTATTTGACAGACGTCCATATTTGCTCCTTGTAAGCAGTTTTCAGAATTTCTCATTTCTCTTCCTGCGCTCTCTGTTCCTTATAATGACTGTGGCCATGGTTACCAACACGCACGCCCCACCACAATGGAAGGCGCTCCAGCACCTGCCCTATTAAGGAGGACACAAGTATTCAAATTACAAACCCCTTTCATGGTTGTGATGAACTGGATAGAATTCCCTCTATCGTATTAAAGGGGAATCTGTCTAATCTAAAATACACAGTGACGTGGTCCAAAGCAGGACCCTGATAGTTATAGTACAAACCGCTGTCAAGTATAGTAAACAGTTAATGGGACAGGAGGGTAAAGGGGTAGTATAGTGCAAATACAGGGCAGTTTCTAGGGAAATTTACCAACAGGGCGAACATCAAAAAAGCCCTCCCCAATATTGTGGCTGGATCTCTGCCGTTACCCCATTGTAGTTGATGGGGGCGGCGGGCATTCAGTCTGCATCCAGCAGTGCCGCATCCAGTGAATTCCGGCAGGCTGTTCTCTGCTGGAACAGCCTGCCAGAATCACTAACGCAGTTGTGAAAGTAGCCTAATACAGCCCCACATACCTCTTACATCCAGTGACGCCTCCTTTTGATGTAGATGTTCTTTTTTTATCTTCTCCATTCAGACCAGACCGCCATGATGATTTCTTTCAGCCATCTCTTCTCTCTGCAGAGTTTGACAGGCATCTTAGTTTCCTACCTTTCCATCATCCTCCCACCTTCTCAACATTCCATCATGCACCACCAAAACTATACTGCATAAACTGATAAACCCCCGGAAAATACTAGTTACACACAGATAGCGCCCCTTCAATAATTATTGGAAGACGATGCTCTAAAAAATAACTGCGCCCAGCAAATAGTGTCCCTGACACTAATAGTGTAACCATAATGTCCCCAAAAAATAACTGTGCTAAACTGATACGGGGCCTGGGCACCCCCACAGTAATAGTGCTCCCCAAAATCCCAACAATAGTAATAATTCTGTGCCAGAGTGTACTTGGTAGTAATAGTGCTCCTACAGTGCACCCAACAGTAATTGTGTCCCAGAAGTGATAATGCTCCCATAGTCCCCCAGTTGTAATAAAGCCCACCATAATGCCCCTGGTAGTAATAATTCTCTTTATAATGTATGACAGTATAAAAATGCCCCCTTATAATGTGCGCCAGTAAAAAAAAAAATTAAAAAAAAATCTTAGTACCCCTAGTAGAGCCAATGTCCCCAGAGTGCCCTCATGTGTTCCAATGACCCGTACTGTGTGCCACTAGAAAAAACACTTAGTGCCCCCAGTTGAGCTTAGGTGCCCATAGTGCCCCTATAACTTGTGCCAGTATAAAATACTTCTATATAGTGCCCCAGAAGATGCCCCATAGTGCTCCTCCCCCATCCCCATAGTGTCCTCCATAATGTGCCAGCATAAAATGCCCCTATAGCCTACCCCACATAGATGCCCCCATAATGCTCCTCTCCCCCCTTCCCCATAGTAGCACCAAAATGGGTGCCAGTATTAAATGCCCCTATATAATGCCTCCATAGTGCTCTTCTCTCCCACTTCTCCATAGTGCCCCCCCATAATGCGTGCCCGTAAATAGGGCCCCCAGTAAATGCCCACATAGTGCTCCTTTACCCCCTTCTCCATAGAACCCCCCCATAATGTGCCAGTATATAGGGTCCCCCTAGTGCTCCTCCCACCCCCACTTCATAGAGCCCCCCAATAATGCGTGGCAGTACATAGGTCCCCCAGTAGATGCCCTCATAGTGTTCCTTCCCCTCTTCTCCATAGTGCCCCCCATAATGTGCCAGTATAGTATAGCGTCCCCTCTTCTCCATCATGCCCCCTCATATTGTGCTAGCATATAGGGCCCCCATAGTGCGTCACCTCTTCTCCATAGAGGCCCCCATAGTGCCCCCCTATATTTTTGTAGTATATAGGGCCCCCATAGTGCTTCCCCTCTTCTCCATAGTGGCCCCCATAGTGCTTCCCCTCTTCTCCATAATGCCGTGCCCCCCCATATTGTGGCAGTATATAGTGCCCCCATAGTGCTTCCCCTCTTCTCCATAGTACCCCTCCATATTGTGCCAGTATATAGGGCCCCCACCCCCCTTCTTGCCACAGTATCCTATAAATAATAAAAACAATAAACACATATACTTATCTTATGCTGCTGTCAGTGATGCGATGCAGGCCTCTTCCGGCCTGTGTCCCGCACTGTATGGCTCAGGCGGCGCAATGACGTCATTGCGCCTCCTGCACCAGCCTCTGATAGGCTACAGGCCTAGTGCCTGTAGCCTATCAGAGGAACGGGCAAGGGAGACGCCTCTCCCCTGCTCCTCCGCACCATTCATCTGTATATGTCCTGAGGACGGCGATACAGATGAATATGGAGATGAGCGCTTCCACAATGGAAATGCTCCTCTCCACTCCTGCTGCCTCCAAAAAAAAGGGCCCCCCTCTTCTGTCCTGAGTGATGCGCCACGTGCGGTCGCACCCCTCACCCGGCTGTAGAAACGGCCCTGTGCAAATGGGACAATGAATAAAGATGTAAACTGTCTGTCCCTATTCTTGCCCTAATACAAGCTGCTCTGCCCAGAGATGCACCTTGATGGTAGGTACACTCTGTCCACGTGCCTGGGCTAACCTGTCCTTGAACAACCCTATCACTTCCTGACGTACAGTACAAAGTCCCAACGCGTTTCCCCTTAAGGATAACCTAAAGGTTCATCAGGGGACAAACAATATCAGTCATAATGGTAGGATATACAATAGGGTAACATAGATCAAAAAATCTGGAGCGCCCCAGACCAGCGCGCATCTGTAGGAGGGTAAATAAAGAAAGGCACTTGTAAGGAATATAGACAGACAAGTGCACACTATACCAACAGTCAAACTCACAACTTAATATAGCCAGGATAACAACTTAGCTGATGGAAATGGATGCGGAGATGAATCAAATCCTCACAGATGACTAGCACATGGCTGGGGGGCTCCAGGGGGCCAAAAATGACAGCTCCCTTCCCATCAGCTAAGTTGTTATCCTGACTATATTAAGTTGTGAGTTTGACTGTTGGTATAGTGTGCACTTGTCTGTCTGTCTATATTTACCCTCCTACAGATGCGCGCTGGTCTGGGGACCTCCAGATTTTTTTATTTGTTACCCTATTGTATATCCTACCAATATAACTGATATGGTTTGTCCCCTGATGAACCTTTAGTTATCCGGAAGGGGAAACGCGTTGGAACTTTGTACTGTATGTCAGGAAGTGATAGGGTTGTTCCAGGACAGGTTAGCCCAGGCACGTGGACAGAGTGTACCTACCATCAAGGTGCATCTCTGGGCTGAGCAGCTTGTATTAGGGCAAGAATAGGGACAGACAGTTTACATCCTTATTCATTGTCCCATTTGCACTGTACTACCCCTCCGCTAACCGTCCTCTATTCTCCACAGCCCGCAACATTTTATGCTGTATCAGAATTTGATAGGGCGAGTCAAGGACAGGTGAGCTCAGGTACGTGGACAGAGTACACCTACCATCGAGGTGCATCTCTGGGCTGAGCAGCCTTTACTAGGGTAATAAGAGGGACAGACTGTGTATACCTTGAGGTCTTGTCTTGTCCCTATGTTTTTGTCCTCCTGTCACATTAACGGTTTACTACCCTTGACAGCTGTTTGTACTATAACTATCAGGGTGACCACGTCACTTTGTGTATTTTAATTGTATGTTGAATAAAGGTTACGTTTTAGGAAGTTGCCCTCAGTGACGTTAGTGTTGTAACTGCAACTGTCCTTTCTAATATCCTACAATTCAGTAATTTGGTCACTTGATTAACCCCTTCAGGACCCAGCATTTTTTTTTCACCTTAAGGAAACGCCCTCCTGGGACAACCCATGTCTGTATTCCAAATCAAGGTATAGAAGGGAAGACTATATATAAACTAAACAGACTCGCACTCTCTTTGGACCTATGCCTCCTAATAAATTTCCCAGGGTTTATTTTGGTACCTGTGATTTGAAGGGGCTGGGAGAGTGGGGGACATACATGGCAATGGAGGTGCTGATGGTGCTGGGGGAGTGGGGGGACATACATGGCAATGGTTGGCATGGAGGGGCTGATGGTACTGGGGGACATACATGGCAATGGTTGGCATGGAGGCACTGATGGCGCTGGGGGACTGGGGGGACATACATGGCAATGGTTGGCATGGAGGGGCTGATGGCGCTGGGGGAGTGGGGGGACATACATGGCAATGGTTGGCATGGAGGGGCTGATGGCACTGGGCGAGTGGGGGACATACATGGCAATGCAAGGCTGCACATCTTAAAACATTTTTTTTATTGAAGACACACAAAGTCCAAGACATTTTAAATCAATTGTATACAATTATGTATCCATCTGTGGACCCAAAAATAGGTCCAGCACACAAACCCACACAATTCATAAATAGAATATCCGCATCAAAGTGCCCTTTATATATGGTAAAAAGTATACATGATTATGGCATCAATAAACATATGTGCACCAGATACTTATCTTTTCCGATATTAAGCAGGCATGATTGTGCAGGTAAGAGAGTATCGCCAGACAATGGCTTCCTCAGGGGTTCAAATGTCAGGATGTTATGTCCAATATATATACATAATTATATTTTAATCACAATCAGCGGTGGTTAATTCATAAGTAGGGAATCGCAAATATGGGAGGGAAGCTAGGATGTAGTATTACCTTATACTCCATGGTGCTGGAACCACCGACAAAACAAGCGCAAAATGGAGCCAATCCAGAAGTGCGGCCAGCGTGCATTCCAAAGACCGGAACCAAACCGCCAAGCCAGAACTGCCGATGTGCGCCTGCGCTAGAGCCCCGGGAAATATGTGAAATATATAAAAAATATATATATAAAAAGTAGGAATCAAAATCATTGATCATTTTGCGTTACAAAGATAACAAATAATTTAAAATAAAAGTAGTGGTTTCATTTTAATTATTTGTTATCTTTGTAACGTGATATCTTTGGATTGATTTTGATTCCTACTTATTATTAATTTTTAATATATTTCACATATTTGCATGCATTACGGCATATTTCCCGGGGCTCTATTTTTTAAGATGTGCGGCCTTGGCTTGCGGTATTTCTCTTTTCTTTTTGGGCTATTTGGCTAATATTGATACCGTGGCATGCACTCTGAATTATATTTTAGGTGTGCCCCCGTTTCTTTGGTTTCGGACATAGATGGCAATGAAGGGCATGGAGGGACTGATGGCGCTGGGGGACATCACAATGGATGGCATGGAGAGGCTGATGGCACTGGGGGAGTGGGGGACATACATGGCAATGGAAGGGCTGATGGCACTAGGGAAGTGCGGGACAAGGCATGAAGTCAGTTACAGTCAATGGGCATCCAGCTATGACAGATGCAGCCAGTGAACTCCGGCAGTCTGTTCCCCCACAGACTGACAGAGTTCACAGCATAGCCTTCGATACACATTCTGGCAGAAGAACAACCTGCTGGAGTATACCGTATTGGGTATAGCCGGATACTACCAGCTACTTTATGCTCTCATTGACTATAATGTGGTCCAGGCCATCTGGCCATGTTTCAGCATACATTAATTATTTGCTATACCACTGTAAGAAATAAAAATATTGTTTTGTAAATCAATACGTTATTTTAAGAAGGTTTTTCTTATTAGAGTACTCTATTTAATCGTTGGAATAATCGATGGAATACTTGATTACTAAAATAATCGATAGCTGCCAGCCCTACCTCGGATGCATTACAGCCATTGGAAACCAGCATTAGGGAATTCGTGAAGGCTATCTTATGGAAAAACCTCTTTGTTGCTCTTAGCAACCAGTCACATTTTTTGAAGAGCTCTATAAGAAATAAAAGGTGTCTGTGATTGGTTGCAATGGTCAGACGGTTGTCATGAATCTCGCTCATAGTGTGTTGTTTAGTGCAGTAGAAATGGTTATGTTTTCTCCCCTTTGTGCACTTCGTCAGCGGTCAGGCCTTCTGATAGCGGGTAGATGCCCTCACTCTTCTGACCCTTTTAGTGCAGTCACATTTCTTGATAAGTCATATCATTTTTCTGCATCTTTTTCCCACAAATTGCCTTTGTTAGAACTGAAGACAGTCTGAGATACAGGGACTTCTCAAAACTCGCACTCATAGGAGGGTCAGCTCAATGTGCTGTACCCAGAGCTCAGTCACACAGTGGAGCCGGTGTCGGGGGTCTTCAGATACCACCTCGCCGTGCATGGTTCTTTAGCTTCTCATGTGTAGTTTGGAGCAGATTACTCTGCTGGTGGTTACGATAAGCTGTAATGGTTGTGTCTTCTTCCCCTGCAGGAGGACTGTATATGTAGGTATAAGATGCTGGTAGAACTGATACAGAAGAGGAAACAAGCAAAGAGCTAAGTCAGGACGATGGAGGTGGCATGGAGAAGATGGACGTTCAAGACCTCAGTATTCTCTTTGACTTTCTACGTGCCTTAGTATTAAATATATGAATTTTAAAGCCTCTTTATGTGCGTAATAATTAAAACATATTTTTTATATCATAAACTGTTTACTGTTTTGTTTTTTTCCCCCCTCCTTTTTAATATTTGTACAACATGGAAAAGAATAAAAGTGGCCGTCCCTTTTTGTTAGAAGAGTCCCCCGATGGTACTTTGGTCACATGAGTGTTCTGCAGCTGTGACCTCCAGCCATTGGCTGTGATCTAAGGAACCTGCCGATAAGTGTTGAATTCTCCTGCAGCGCCTCCACAGGAATAATGAAGCATTACACAATTTTTATTAAAACCAAGGGGCTTTCATAAGGGTACATTCACACGACCGTGTGTAACCCTTTACCGTTTTGCGGTCCGCAAATAACAGAACCGTGTATCCGTAATTTGTTTCCATTGTGTTTCCGCATCCGTTCTGTGTGTCCGCATTTTGCAATAGCAATAACAGAATATTTTGCACCAAGGTCAGGGAGCAGGGACTTCAAATATACGGAAACGGATCCGCAAAAAAACAGATGACAGATCCATTGACTTGAAAGGGGCTGCGGACCGATCTGTGCGGACAATAGTAGCACAAGCTTCATATTTTTACGGATGAGAAATGCAGAAACACGGATGCGAACAATAAACTGAATGTTTGCACATTTATTCACCCATCGGAATGAAAGGATCTGCATCTATTCCGCAAAATGCGGATCGGAAGCGGATAAAATTTATACGCTCGTGTGAATGTACCCTAATGGACATGTTGAGCCCTTCACAAATAAAGATACTTCTTGTAGCCACTCTCTGCTTTTGTTAATAGATCAGGATTCTGAATGTGTCGCCACTTGGATTTAACTAAGCAAATAGGTATGAGCCTCCTATTGGATAATTACTGAATGGGTGATTATCTTTCTGCTGGCAATAAGTTATTTAACCGCAACTGGTGCAATGAGTTGCTTCTCATTTCTTAAACAACCATGTCGAAAGACACATCTCGTGGTCGTCGAAAAGATGTTAGTCTGTTTGAGAAGGGTCAAATCATTGGCATGCATCAAGCAGAGAAAACATCTAAGGAGATTGCAGAAACTACTAAAATTGGGTTAAGAACTGTCCAACGCATTATTAAAACTGGAAGGATAGTGGGGACCCATCGTATTCGAGGAAGAAATGTGGTGGGAAAAAAATCCTGAATGATTGTGATCGGCGATCACTTAAACGTTTGGTGAAATCAAATCGAAGAAAAACAGTAGAACTCAGGGCTATGTTTAATAGTGAAAGTAAGAGCATTTCCACATGCACAATGCGAAGGGATCTCAAGGGATTGGGACTGAACAGCTGTGTAGCCGTAAGAAAACCACTAATCAGTGAGGAAAACCGGCTTCAATTTGCTAGGGAGCATAAAGATTGGACTCTGGAGCAATGGAAGAAGGTCATGTGGTCTGATGAGTCCAGATTTACCCTGTTCCAGAGTGATCGGTGCATCAGGGTAAGAAGAGAGGCAGATAAAGTAATGCACCCATCATGACTAGTGCCTACTATACAAGCCTGTGGGGGCAGTGCTATGATCTGGGGTTGCTGCAGTTGGTCAGGTCTAGGTGCAGCAACAGTATGTGCTCCAAGAATGAGGTCAGCTGACTACCTGAACATACTGAATGACCAGGTTATTCCAGCAATGGATGTTTTTCTTCCCTGATGGCACGGGCATATTCCAAGATGACAATGCCAGGATTCATCGGGCTCAAATTGTGAAAGAGTGGTTCAGGGAGCGTGAGACATCATTTTCCCACATGGATTGGTCACCACAGAGTCCAGACCTTAACCCCATTGAGAATCTTTCGGATGTGCTGGAGAAGGCTTTGCGCAGCGGTCAGACTCTACCATCATCAATGCAAGATCTTGGTGAAAAACGAATGCAACACTGGATGGAAATAAATCTTGGGACATTGCAGAAGCTTATCGAAACAATGCCATAGCGAATGCGTGCCGTAATCAAAGCTAAAGGCTTTTTTTTTTTGGACAGGCAGTGTATATGCCAGACTAACAATAGGACACTGTCTTGGTATCTACAGGACTTATATGGTCATGTTCGGTGGATACATAGCATATGAAGAGACTCTTACACATAACTCAGTCACTGGACAACTACAGGATTTCTACAGTAAGTTTATTGATGGCTTCTATTCCCCCTTATGCCATCACTGCTGTTCTGATGTGCTGGTTTGTTTCTGCATATGGCACATGTAACGTTATAGGAGGCAATGATATGTGCAGTTTAATTGAGGAGGATGCTAAAAAAGTTCCTCCACCTTCTTGTAGCAATGAGGATTTAGCTGACTGAATGTCATTCTGCTGGTGTCACAGTTGATGATCTTGTGCTGGAAAGATGGGGTTTATGCTCCAGCCATTTGTGTCTGTACATCTAATTTGCAGTTGGCTACATGTCCAAACCCAGCGAAAAAGCCTCATTTCTGCCTACATATGTAACCATTATAGCCAGTAGCTTCCAGGCAAACTGAGAAACCAGAGACGCTGCAGGCTACAAGTGCAGAGATGATGTCTCCAAGATGTAGTCAGGTGATGTCAGCCGTCAAAATGAATCGCACCCAGTCCATTTACAATGAATTAAGTAGTAAGTTCTGTTCCTACATCAATGGTGATTTGGTATTGAAACGGTTAACCTGGCAATAATTGTGCGTTTTCTTCTCCTGGCGCAAGCTTGATATGATATGCGAGCTCCGGCTGCAGAAGTCTTCTGTGTGCTTCAACGTTCAGGAGCAGTTTGCTGCATTGTCACCAATTTGTCAGCTAGCTATCACATGGAGGGGCACGTAGATAACGCGGGTCACTGTGCTGAATGGTGCAATTATTCTGAGACTTGGAGCACACCTATATGAACATAGCTCAGGCACTCTCCGTTGAAGTATAAGGGGCCCTTTCCATCTAGCAGTTGGTTGGGGGACCAGATTGAGGATTTCCACTACTGACGTGACATTGAGATCCTCTCTTTAACCAAGGCCTTCAGGGGAAGATTTATCAGATTTCTGATGAAAAAGAAGTCGCAAACCTTGCAATTTTGTTGCAAGTGGTGTTTCTACGCCGCCCTCGCCACTTTCCAACAAGAGGGCAGAACCAGCAGGTCCCGGCACATTTAACTTCATTTTTTTTGCCAGTTTTCTTGCATAAATCACAAAATTTCAGCTTAGGCGCACTGACTGCTGGAGGATATGCCTAATATAGGATATATGATGAGGCATGCTCCTTACCATAAATTAGGCGCATCCTCTGGCAGCGCAGGGGATATTGTGACCAGTGCAGAAAATGCCGGTCTCACCCTCAGTGCCTAACCATCCACTACTAAATTTCACTTTTTGTAGTGTTGTGTTTAGGGGTAAGCGATTCGACTTCGGATGAAACATCCAAAGTCGATTCACATAAAAATACTGTACGGAGCGAGCGCTCCGTACAGTATTAGAATGTGTTGGCTCCTATGAGCCGAAGTTATTACTTCGCAAAGTCTTGCGGGAATTCAGGTAATAACTTCAGAAATTAATTTCTACTGTTAAAAACCTTTTACCGACCTCTGTTTCGGTTCCAAGTGGTACCTTCGGTAAAAGTTTTTTTTACAGTACAAATTAATTTCTGAAGTTATTACCCGAAGTCTCGTGAGACTTTGTGAAGTAATAACTTCGGCTCATAGGAGCAAATACATTCTAATACTGCACGGAGCGCTCGCTTTGTACAGTATTCTAACGAAGTTTTATGTGAATCGATTAAGGATGTTTCATCCGAAGTCGATTCCCTCATCCCTAGTTGTGTTCAAAAGCCTCATACAGACAGCTGGAATGCGACTGCAACCTCTGGACCCACCATAAGACCTCATGCATACGACTGTGTCCGTATTGTTGTTCGCAAAATACAGGTATCTTCTGTGTACAATTCACATTTTTCTCATTACTAGAAATGACTATTCCTTTCCGCAAAATGGACAAAAATAGGAAATGTTCTATAATTTGTGGAATGGACATACGAATGTGGACAGCACATGAATGAGATCAGTGTGCTGTCCATTTTTTTGCACACGACCGTTGTAACTCGTGGATCCGCAAAACACGGATGGCGTCCGTTCCGCAATTTGCGGAACGGCACGGACAGCCTTTAATATAACTGCCTATTCTTGTCCGCAAAGCAAGGACAAGAATAGGACAGCTTATTTTTTTTTTGTGCACCAGGGAAGGGAGCAACGGATGCGGACAGCACACGGAGTGCTGTCCGCATCTTTTGCGGCCCCATTGAAGTGAATGGGTCCGCATCCGAGCCACCAAAACTGCAGCTCGGATGCGGACCAAAACAACGGCCATTAAAAACTTTTACACAGGCCATTTAGGGGTTAAAAAAACTCACCTCATCCATTTGCTCGCGGCAGTCTCTTCTCTCTTCATTGAGCAGGACCTGCGATCTGCGTGGTGATGTAACCACGTGCGAGCGCGCAGTGACTGCATCGCGCACCTTTTGGCAGGTCCCGTTCTGAGAAGAGAGCGCTGCAGCACGAGCAAGTGGATAAGGTGAGGGTGGGTTTATTTATTTATTAATTTTTTTGGGCTGTGGGACTCGATGGGGGCATTATATAAACCATGGGGGACATTATAAAGCTGGGGGCCCTAAAAAAAAAAACACACACACTATGGGGGATATTATTTAAGATGGGCCCCTACATTGGGGGCATTATTAAAGCTAGGGGTGAATCATTATATGCTGACACACATATTAAGCTACTGGTGTTTTGCAAATATCAGTGTTTCTAAAGCTAGGGGTGGTTAAAAAGATTATATACACCGTGGGGGACATTTATTTAGCTGGGGCCTACATGGGGGCATTATGAAAGCTGAGGACACTATAAAAAAGTGATATACACTGTGGGGGACATTTATTTAGATGGGGGCATTATTAAAGCTGGGGGACTATAAAAAAAAATATTTACACCTTGGAAGACATTATTTTAGCTGGGGGCCTGCCATCCTGTGGGTGTTCTCAGAAGGGTCTAGAAAAAACTGCCAATCAAATTCATCCATTTTTCATGGCCGTTTTTAAGGGACATGAAAAACTGATGCAAAACGGATATTAAAAACGGACACACGGCCAGAAAATGGATGCACACACTGATGTAAAATGGACAGTTTGTCCGTTTTTAACAGACGTTTTTTTTTTCCACTGTCCTGTGCCTGTAGCCTAACATCATTACGTCTATTTTTGTTAGCCATTAAAAATATCAAACCTGCAATACTCTTATTTTGTTTCTCTTAGGCCTCATGCACACGACCGTTGTTGTGTTCCGTTCCGCAAAATGGGGTTCCGTGATCCGTTTCCGTGTGTCTTCCTTTATTTTTGGAGGACCACCAAACATAGACTTTTTTTTACATTCCTTTAAGACAGGTTTGCCATGCAAATGATAGGAATAAAACGGACGCGGATGACAATCTTGTGTGCACCCGTGTTTTTTAGCGGTCCCATTGACTTGAATGGGTCCGCGAACCGTTTTCCACGAAAATAATAGGACAGGTTATATTTTTTTGACGGACTGGAACCACGGATCACGGACGCGGATGGCAAACTGTGCATTAGCCGAGTTTTCAATGGACCCATTGAAAATCAATGTATCCGCAGAAAATCACGAAAAATGGTGCAACGGACACGCAATAAAACGGTCGTGTGCATGAGGCCTTAAAGAGAGCACTAAACTAGTTTTCTATTGGCTAACACGGTACTAGACTTTTTCCTTTTTCTTTTAGCTAACATCAGGCGTGTAGAAAAATACTACTGCACACTGGACAGAAACTGTACGATGTGCACAGAGCATCATGCATGGGTTCTGATCTAGTAACTAGTATCTCTCCATCCAGTTCCGCCTGTTATCTTGCAAGTTGGTCCAGAGGAAGGCAAAGAGAAGAAGCCAAATTTCCTCACTTTAGGGGAAAAAAAATTATTTCCCGACTCCAATCAGGCAATCAGACTAACTCCCTGGATCAACGACCCCTCTCTAGTAGCTATAGCCTGTAATATTATTACACCCCAGAAATACATCCAGGCCCCTCTTGAACTCTTTTAGTGAACTCACCATCACCACCTCAGGCAGAGAGTCCCATAGTCTCACTGCTCTTACCGTAAAGAATCCTCTTCTATGTTTGTGTACAAACCTTCTTACCTCCAGACGCAGAGGATGTCCCCTCGTCAGTCTATGGTGGATTATAATAGGTACTTTTGGGTCGGCAGCCCCGGACCCCACAATTCCAAGAGGCCCCTGGCTGTCAATCCAAAACACCCACTCTCTTAAAAGCCTGCAGTGTATTGCCAGTCTTCTTAAGCAGGCTCGGTTACGGAACAAACAGAATACTGGAGGGATGAATGAGAAAGGTCAGGTGACCTCTGGACGTCAGGTCACGTTCTTACGTCGGGGTCATTTTCACAGATTATTCCCTGCAATGTAAAGCTGAGCGTCTGCTGGCTGTAACTAAATGCAGCCACTAGTGTTGGAGAGTGAATCAGGAAGAATCCAAGAGACCGGTCTTCTGCTCCACCCAGAAGTTATCCCTGTATAAAAAATAAAAAAAGAAGCTCTGTCCTGGCATGGGGCAGTAAGGTAATAGACCCTTTCACCTAACCATGACAGAAGATAACAAGAGTAAGTGAGTGTGTGTATATAGAGGAAGGCTCTAGCACTGAGCCGAAACGTCGCATTGTCTTATGGGTAAATACATTTATTTTAATTTTATTTTCTGGAGTGCTGCCTGTTTTTCTGTTATATGTGTTTGTGTGTGTGTGTGTGTGTGTATATATATATATATATATATATATATATATATATATATTGTGTGTGTATATATTATATATATATATATATATACACTGCTCAAAAAAATAAAGGGAACACTTAAACAACACACTGTAACTCCAAGTCAATCACACTTCTGTGAAATCAAACTGTCCACTTAGGAAACAACACTGAGTGACAATCAATTTCACATGCTGTTGTGCAAATGGAATAGACAACAGGTGGAAATTATAGGCAATTAGCAAGACACCCCCAATAAAGGAGTGGTTCTGCAGGTGTGACCACAGACCACTTCTCAGTTCCTATGCTTCCTGGCTGATGTTTTGGTCACTTTTGAATGCTGGCGGTGCTTTCACTCTAGTGGTAGCATGAGACTGAGTCTACAACCCACACAAGTGCCTCAGGTAGTGCAGCTTATCCAGGATGGCACATCAATGCGAGCTGTGGCAAGAAGGTTTGCTGTGTCTGTCAGCGTAGTGTCCAGAGCATGGAGGCGCTACCAGGAGACAGGCCAGTACATCAGGAGGCCGTAGGAGGGCAACAACCCAGCAGCAGGACCGCTACCTCTGCCTTTGTGCAAGGAGGAACAGGAGGAGCACTGCCAGAGCCCAGCAAAATTACCTCCAGCAGGCCACAAATGTGCATGTCTGCTCAAACGGTCAGAAACAGACTCCATGAGGGTGATATCAGGGCCCGACGTCCACCGGTGGGGGTTGTGCTTACAGCCCAACACCGTGCAGGACGTTTGGCATTTGCCAGAGAACACCAAGATTGCCAAATTCACCACTAGCGCCCTGTGGTCTTCACAGATGAAAGCAGGTTCACACTGAGCACATGTGACAGACATGACAGAGTCTTGAGATGCCGTGGAGAACGTTTTGCTGCCTGCAATATCCTCCAGCATGACCGGTTTGGCATTGGGACAGTAATGGTGTGGGGTGGCATTTCTTTGGTGGGCCGCACAGCCCTCCATGTGCTCGCCAGAGGTAGCCTGACTGCCATTAGGTACCGAGATGAGATCCTCAGACCCCTTGTGAGACCATATGCTGGTGCGGTTGGCCCTGGGTTCCTCCTAATCCAAGACAATGCTAGACCTTATGTGGCTGGAGTGTGTCAGCAGTTCCTGCAAGACGAAGGCATTGATGCTATGGACTGGCCCGCCCGTTCCCCCGACCTGAATCCAATTGAGCACATCTGAAAAATTTGATTTCCATTTTTTTATTTTTGTGTGATTTTGTTGTCGGCACATTCAACTATGTAAAGAACAAAGTATTTCAGAAGAATATTTAATTCAGATCTAGGATATGTTATTTTTGTGTTCCCTTTATTTTTTTGAGCAGTGTGTGTGTGTGTGTGTGTGTGTGTGTGTGTGTATATATATATATATAAGTTTGGACACACCTTCTCATTCAAAGAGTTTTCTTTATTTTCATGACTATGAAGGCATCAAAACTATGAATTAAAGGGCTTCTGTCACCCCACTAAACCTTTTTTTTTTTTTTTTTTTTTTGCTTACTTATAATCCCCACACTGCGATTTATGCCTACATAATCAAATTAATCATTTTGGTCCTGTAGATTTTGTTTAAAACATGCTTTTAAAATATACAAATTACCTTGCTACCAGCAAGTAGGGCGGCTACTTGCTGGTAGCAGCCGCATCCTCTGATCCTAAAGACGCCCCCTCCGCATTGTGATTGACAGGGCCAGGGAACGGAATCGTTCTCTGCTGGCCCTGCCTGTTAGCATTCAAAATCTGGCGCCTGCGCCGCGGCCGTACCTGTCTTCAATCGGCGCAGGCGCATTGAGAGGCGGCCGCTCGCTCGGCATTCCATCCTCAATGCGCCTGCGCCGGGTGTAGATGTGACGTCATCGGTGCAGGCGCATTGAGGATGGAGCGGCCGAGCGTAAGGGCTATTTGACCATGAAGGAGAGTGATGGGGTGCTACGCCAGATGACCTGGCCTCCACTGTCACCGGACCTGAACCCAATCGAGATGGTTTGGGGTGAGCTGGACCGCAGAGTGAAGGCAAAAGGGCCAACAAGTTGTTTCACACTTGTTTGTTATGTATATAATTCCACATGTGTTAATTCATAGTTTTGATGCCTTCAGTGTGAATCTACAATTTTCATAGTCATGAAAATAAAGAAAACTCTTTGAATGAGAAGGTGTGTCCAAACTTTTGGTCTGTACTGTATATATACACAGGTTCATAAATATTGGGACATGAATGAATTTGAAATGAAACAAACAAGATGTGCTTTAACTGCAGACTGTCAGCTTTAATTTGAGGGTATTTACATCCAAATCAGCTGAACGGTGTAGGAATTACAGCAGTTTGCATATGTGCCTCCCACTTGTTCAGGGACCAAAAGTAATGGGACAAAATAATCATAAATCAAACTTTCACTTTTTAATACTTGGTTGCAAATCCTTTGCAGTCAATTACAGCCTGAAGTCTGGAACGCATAGACATCACCAGACGCTGGGTTTCATCCCTGGTGATGCTCTGCCAGGCATCTACTGCAACTGTCTTCAGTTCCTGCTTGTTCTTGGGGCATTTTCCTTTCAGTTTTGTCTTCAGCAAGTGAAATGCATGCTCAATCGGATTCAGGTCAGGTGATTGACTTGGCCATTGCATAACATTCCACTTCTTTCCCTTAAAAAACTCTTTGGTTGCTTTTGCAGTATGCTTTGGGTCATTGTCCATCCGCACTGTCAAGCGCCGTCCAATGAGTTCTGAAGTATTTGGCTGAATATGAGCAGATAATATTGCCCGAAACACTTCAGAATTCATTCTGCTGCTTTTGTCAGCAGTCACATCCTCAATAAATACAAGAGAACCACACTGTGACAGACTGAACTGTCACTGGGGCTTCTGGAGAAGCCTGAGGGTCAGCCTCCTTCCTACAGACTATGGACCGAGAACTATGGAGACCCCCTCAGACCTTTTGAGGTTACAAGGAACTATGAACCCTGATTTATGTGTGTAATTTATATGCCACATATTTCCTATTGACCATTAAAAAGGCATGGTGTGGATTCGGCAACACAAAAAGGGTTAACTCTGCACTGAGGCTCCCACTGATTGTGTTAGTGATGGGATTAAGATAGTTGATTATAATAGCAGCCAACTCCTATGATACACTCAGGAGATAATCCCATCACATGTGTCTCCTCTTCCCATTCATTCATTATGGAGGGGGTGAAGATATCTGTTTGCATGTTCATTGTTGATTGCGTCACAGACAATGCCATTGTGTTTGTTGAATAGGGTTAGTTTTGTGTTTAAACTGTACAGGATTGGCTGCTATGTCATGTCCTCAGTATGTCATGTGTATATAAGTCAATGCTGTGTGTTCAATAGAGAGTTCCTGTTTTACCCTTCATCATGTTGAGGCTGGTGTTTGGGTAACTGATCGACACTGGGGATTGTTATACGCTGAAGATTTGCTATACTCCCCTGGCTATACTATTAGCTCTTGTAAGAGCTGTTCCTGGTTCCTGTGGTGGTTTTGGTGTACAGTGGGAGAGCCGGTTAGGCTCATCAACGTGTACGCCTCCCCTGACAAGGGTGAGCGACGTGAGTTATTCCAGGCCCTACGACTGCAGCTCGCTACCACCAAGACCGTAGTGATGGCCGGGGATTTCAACTGCCCGATAGAGGGGGACGGACGCAGCTCCGGGACCTCAAGCAAGCTAGACGTCACTTCCAAACTGCTTATTGAGATGGTGACCGAAGCGTCCTTGCAGGACGTTGTGGGATCCATGGGGAACGACTCCATTAATTATACGTGGTGTCGGCCCGTTGGCTCACTCCGTTCTCGGATCGACTTTGTGTTTACCTCTCGGGCAGTCAGGCGGTGTAGGCACTCTATGGTCCCCTGCTTTTTCTCCGACCACAGGGCCATTCAGGTCCAGTGCACCCTAGGCATCGGGTTTCCCCCAGGCCGTAGGTCCTGGAAGCTGAACTGCGCTCTGCTGAGTCGGGGAGATGTGCTGGCGGAGCTTAGGGACACCTACATAGCCTGGCGGAACGACAAATGCTTGTTTAAATGTACTAGTGACTGGTGGGAGTATGTTAAAGTCCAGATCTGTTGTTTCTTTCAGGCCAACCAACAACATCAGGCGTGTGAGAAGAAGAAGGACTTCAGAGCGCTGCAGCGTGAGTTGCGGTCCCTGCAAGATCTTCACCGGTGCGGCTGGGACGTAAGAGAGGACCTGGAGGAGACCAAAAAGAGCCTGAAAAGGCACTTTGAGGAGGAATCCAGACGAATCGTCTTCCGGTCCAAAGTGGAGAACCTGGAGAAGTGTGAGAGGTGTAACTCTTTCTTTTTTAGGAAACTCCACGCCGGCCACATGCCCCTGAACGAACTGCGAGACAGAGACGGCAACATGCGCTTGGGGAAGGAGGAAGTAATGGGAGTCGTCACAGACTACTACAACGACCTCTACTCCCTGAAGAACACCGACCAGACGGCCGCCGATAAATTCCTGTCGGGTATCACTAACCATCTTGATCCGACAGGTACGGAGGCCATGGATGACCCTCTGACAGTGGGGGAGGTGCTCTCTGCCGCTAGATCCTTTAGGTCCGGCAGGACCCCGGGCAGTGACGGCCTCCCAGCGGACCTCTATGTAGCACTGGGGGATCTGATCTGTCCGGACCTGCTGGAACTCTATGAGGAGATGGTGGTGGAGGGTAGGATGCCCCCATCGTTGAGGGAAGGAATGATCACGATCCTGTATAAGCGGAAGGGGGAGAGATGTGACCTGAAAAACTGGCGTCCCATCTCTCTCCTGAACGTGGACTACAAGATCCTCGCCAAGGTACTGGTCAACCGGCTGAAGGTCGTCGGCGGTGGAATCGTCCACCCGGATCAGACCTGCGGCATCCCTGGCCGCATGATCGCAGACAGCCTCGCTCTTGTGAGAGACACGGTACACTACATCCAGGACCGTCGTGTTCATGCCGCCCTGGTCAGCCTGGACCAGGAGAAGACATTCGACCAGGTCTCTCACGAGTTCATGGGCAAGGCGCTGCGCAGGCTGGGTCTGGGCAGGAGGTTCTGTTCTTTTGTTGACCTAATGTACCTTGACATTTGCAGCACAGTGTTGGTGAACGGTTGGAAGACTGACCCCTTCCCTCTCTGGGGTCAGGCAGGGCTGCCCTCTTTCACCTCTCCTTTTTGTCTGTGTTATAGAATCCTTCGCGGAGGCTATCTGGCAGAACGGAGAGATCAGAGGGATCACCGCACCAGGACACTACGAGGTCAAGTGCTCGCTGTACATGGACGATGTGACCGTCTTCTGCGCTGATCGGCGTTCGGTGACTGCACTCGTCCAGACCTGTGAGGAGTTCGGACAAGCTTTAGGGGCCAAAGTCAACTGCGGCAAGTCAGAAGCCATGCTCTTCGGGGACTGGCAACTGGCCTCTTCTGCCCCCTTTCCATTCAACATCAAATCGGACTTCATCAAAATCCTCGGAGTCTGGTTCGGGAAGGAAGGCGCAGCCCTCAAGTCTTGGGAAGAACGCTTGGCCAAGGTGAATCAAAGAATCAGACTGTGGAGCCTTAGACTCCTCATGATTGAAGGGAAAGCACTCGTCCTGTGTAATGAAGTTTTGCCTGTGCTCCAATACACCGCACAGGCATGGCCCCCCTCTTGCCACCGTTTCCAAGGCCATCACCAGGACAGTGTTTCATCTGGGGATCTAAGATGGACAGAGTAAAGCGAGCCATCATGTACAAAGAGCCCCGCAAGGGCGGAAAGGGCATACCAGACCTGCCCACTTTATTGCGGATCGCCTTTGTTTGTGACAGCGTTCGCCGGACTCTGAGAACTGCCAACGGCTCTGCGGGCAAGGCTATGTCTCGCTTTTTCCTCCTGCCCCTCTGGAGGGGTCTGGGCTGGGACAAGTGGGACAGCTCCATCACTTACAACTGGCACGCTCCCTGGTTCTACGGGGACGTCGTCAGGTTTGTGAGGGAACATCAACTGGAGGGCCTCAAGCCCGACTTGTGGAAGCCAAAAACTATCCACAAACTCATCAGAGCAAAGGATGTGGTGGAGTCAATTCCAGGGATCCATGACGACACCGCAGAGACAGTTTGGACTAATGTGTCGTCAAACAGGTTGATCAACGGGCATAAGGACTTGTCATGGATGGCCATTCAGGGCGGACTGCCAATCCGGTCATTCATGCATGCCCGCAATCTGTGCAAAACCCTGTACTGCCCCAGGTGCCCTTTCGTGGAGGAAACATCTTATCACCTGTTTTGGGAGTGCCGTTTTGCACAGCGCCTGTTGGACGCACTGGAACATGAACTCAAAGGGCCAGATTTATCATTAGCTCAGGTCAGAATAATGGAGTGAAAAAGTCCCAAAAAAAGTCCCAAACGCTAAAACTGCGCACAAATTTGCGACTTTTTTCTGCTCTGCACTATGCTCACCAGTTTTCTGAAAGTGGGCGTGTTTTCTTATGTAAATTAATCTCTAGACAGATTTACTATTGGGACTATTTAAAAAGTCGCAAAAAAGTCGCAATTTCACTCCAGTGAGGACCATGCTTATCTTATGAGACTTTTTAATAGAACATGCGACTTTTTCATAAAAACATGCGACTTTTTCGTAAAGATGTGCGACTTTTGTAAAGCTGCTTACTGACGGATAAACTGCTACCGTCAAACCACATTTATTACAGTCTTAAAGGGCCGATCATAAATCTGACTTGGCTAAAACTGACTTTAGCCATATGTTAAAGGGGAGTGAGCTGTCAGAGTCATGATAAATCTGGCCCAAAGACTCTGTGCCCAGGAACAGCCTGCAATGCACTTCGGTGCTGTATGGACTATTTCCTGGGATTCATACTGTTGAGGCCATCCAGGAGGCCTGGCGCCTTATGAACTGTTTTAAGGACGCTATTTGGGTCTCCAGGAACCGGCTCGTGCTCAGGAGGGAGAACATGTCCGTCCTTGACTGCCGCAGACTTATCCACAGCCTGCTGCGGGATTACAACATCTCCGAGGACGTCGACGAAGAAGAGGACTGAACCCCTCTCCTTCCCCCACCTTCTCCCCCCCCGTGTGTTTTTGTCTCATCAATAAAGCTTCGGACATGTGATTTCCCCCTCCCTACCCCCTCCTCCCCACCACCTCACCCGCATCACTGTCTGTATGCTTTGTTGTAAGGCTTATTGTGATTGAATAGGTATGATAGTGTAGCATGCATTGCAATGTATAGCGTAGGTTAGCCTGTGTCTTTATATAACAATGCCATTCTCGCCAAGACGATTGTTTGTAATTTATTGAGTGCTGTGCTGCGTCACAGTACCACAGTATGCATGTATGACGATTGATTGTAATATAGACGTTTTCAATAAAAAAAAAATATAAAAAAAATCGACACTGGGGATTGCTATACGCTGAAGATTTGCTATATTCCCCTGGCTATACTATTAGCTCTTGTAAGAGCTGTTCCTGTTCCTGGTTCTCGTGGTGGTTTTGGTGTAGAGCGGAGTGCTTGGAGTCCTCGGGAAGCACTAGGAGCATCCATCAAAGGAGGTACCCGGTCGGGGTGCTAGGAGATCCGTTACCACCACCATGCTTCACTGATGAGGTGGTATGCTTAGGATTATGAGCAGTTCCTTTCCTTCTCCATACTCTTCTCTTCCCATCACTCTGGTACAAGTTGATCTTGGTCTCATCTGTCCATAGGATGTTCCAGAAATGTGAAGGCTTTTTTTTATGTAGTTTGGCAAACTCTAATCTGGCCTTCCTGTTTTTGAGGCTCACCAATGGTTTACATCTTGTGGTGAACCCTCTGTATTCACTCTGGTGAAGTCTTCTCTTGATTGTTGACTTTGACACACATACACCTACCTCCTGGAGAGTGTTCTTGCCAACTGTTGTGAAGGATGTTTTTTTCACCAGGGAAAGAATTCTTCGGTCATCTACCACAGTTGTTTCCGTGGTCTTCTGTGTTGCTGAGCTCACCGGTGCGTTGTTTCTTTTTAAGAATGTTCCAAACTGCCACGCCTAATGTTTTTGTTATCTCTCTGATGGATTTGTTTTGGTTTTTTTACTCTAATGATGGCTTGCTTCACTGATAGTGACAGCTCTTTGGATCTCATCTTGAGTGTTGACAACAACAGATTCCAAATGCAAATAGCACACTTGAAATAAACTCTGGACCTTTTATCTGCTCATTGTAATTGGGATAATGAGGGAATAACAGACCTGGCCATGGAACAGCTGAGAAGCCAATTCTCCCATTACCTTTGGCCCCTTAACAAGTGGGAGGAACATATGCAAACTGTTGTAATTCCTACACCGTTCACCTGATTTGGATGTAAATGCCCTCAAATTAAAGCTGACAGTCAGCACATCTTGTTCATTTCAAATCCATTGTGGTGGTGTATAGAGCCAAAAATGTTAGAATTGTGTCGATGTCTCAATATTTATGGACCTGACTATGTATGTATGTATGTATGTATGTATGTATGTGTATATACACTGCTCAAATAAAGGGAACACTTAAACAACACAATGTAACTCCAAGTCAATCACACTTCTGTGAAATCAAACTGTCCACTTAGGAAGCAACACTGAGTGACAATCAATTTCACATGCTGTTGTGCAAATGGGATAGACAACAGGTGGAAATTATAGGCAATTAGCAAGACACCCCCCAATAAAGGAGTGGTTCTGCAGGTGGTGACCACAGACCACTTCTCAGTTCCTATGCTTCCTGGCTGATGTTTTGGTCACTTTTGAATGCTGGCGGTGCTTTCACTCTAGTGGTAGCATGAGACGGAGTCTACAACCCACACAAGTGGCTCAGGTTGTGCAGCTTATCCAGGATGGCACATCAATGCGAGCTGTGGCAAGAAGGTTTGCTGTGTCTGTCAGCATAGTGTCCAGAGCATGGAGGCGCTACCAGGAGACAGGCCAGTACATCAGGAGACGTGGAGGAGGCCGTAGGAGGGCAACAACCCAGCAGCAGGACTGCTACCTCCGCCTTTGTGCAAGGAGGAACAGGAGGAGCACTGCCAGAGCCCTGCAAAACGTTCTGCTGCCTGCAACATCCTCCAGCATGACCGGTTTGGCATTGGGTCAGTAATGGTGTGGGGTGGCATTTCTTTGGAGGGCCACACAGCCCTCCATGTGCTCGCCAGAGGTAGCCTGACTGCCATTAGGTACCGAGATGAGATCCTCAGACCCCTTGTGAGACCATATGCTGGTGCGGTTGGCCCTGGGTTCCTCCTAATGCAAGACAATGCTAGACCTCATGTGGCTGGAGTGTGTCAGCAGTTCCTGCAAGACGAAGGCATTGATGCTATGGACTGGCCCGCCCGTTCCCCAGACCTGAATCCAATTGAGCACATCTGGGACATCATGTCTCGCTCTATCCACCAACGTCACGTTGCACCACAGACTGTCCAGGAGTTGGCAGATGCTTTAGTCCAGGTCTGGGAGGAGATCCCTCAGGAGACCGTCCGCCACCTCATCAGGAGCATGCACAGGCGTTGTAGGGAGGTCATACAGGCACGTGGAGGCCACACACACTACTGAGCCTCATTTTGACTTGTTTTAAGGACATTACATCAAAGTTGGATCAGCCTGTAGTGTGTTTTTCCACTTTAATTTTGAGTGTGACTCCAAATCCAGACCTCCATGGGCTGAAAAATTTGATTTCCATTTTTTCATTTTTGTGTGATTTTGTTGTCGGCACATTCAACTATGTAAAGAACAAAGTATTTCAGAAGAATATTTAATTAACTCAGATCTAGGATGTGTTATTTTTGTGTTCCCTTTATTTTTTTGAGCAGTGTATTTATACAGTTATTAGATCGCCTCTCAGTCTTTTTTCTACACTGAATAACCCTAATTTTGATAATCTTTCTAGGTCCTGTAGTGCCCTCCTCTGAACCCTCTCCAGCTCTGCTATGTCTGCCTTGTTCACAGGAGCCCAGAACTGTACACAGTACTCCATGTGTGGTCTGACTAGTGATTTGTAAAGTGGGAGGACTATGTTCTCATCACGGGCATCTATGCCCCTTTTTATGCAACCCATTATCTTATTGGCCTTGGTTGCAGCTGCCTGACACTATTTTCTACTGTTTAATTTGCTGTCCACTAAAATCCCGGAGTCCTTTTCCATGTCAGTGTCTTACTGAGTGTTTTAGCATTTAGTATGTACGGGTGACTTGCATTATTCCTTCCCATGTGCATTACCTTACATTTGTCAGTGTTAAACCTCATCTGCCACTTCTCTGCCCAAGCCTCCAATCTATCCAGATCCTCTGTAGCAGTATACTGTCCTCTTCAGTGTGTATGTGTATATATATATATATATATATATATATATAAATATATATACACTCACCTAAAGAATTATTAGGAACACCTGTTCTATTTCTCATTAATGCAATTATCTAGTCAACCAATCACATGGCAGTTGCTTTAATGCATTTAGGGGTGTGGTCCTGGTCAAGACAATCTCCTGAACTCCAAACTGAATGTCAGAATGGGAAAGAAAGGTGATTTAAGCAATTTTGAGCGTGGCATGGTTGTTGGTGCCAGACGGGCCGGTCTGAGTATTTCACAATCTGCTCAGTTACTGGGATTTTCACGCACAACCATTTCTAGGGTTTACAAAGAATGGTGTGAAAAGGGAAAAACATCCAGTATGCGGCAGTCCTGTGGGCAAAAATGCCTTGTGGATGCTAGAGGTCAGAGGAGAATGGGCCGACTGATTCAAGCTGATAGAAGAGCAACGTTGACTGAAATAACCACTCGTTACAACCGAGGTATGCAGCAAAGCATTTGTGAAGCCACAACACGCACAACCTTGAGGCGGATGGGCTACAACAGCAGAAGACCCCACCGGGTACCACTCATCTCCACTACAAATAGGAAAAAGAGGCTACAATTTGCACAAGCTCACCAAAATTGGACTATTGAAGACTGGAGAAATGTTGCCTGGTCTGATGAGTCTCGATTTCTGTTGAGACATTCAAATGGTAGAGTCCGAATTTGGCGTAAACAGAATGAGAACATGTATCGATCCTCTGATGGCTACTTCCAGCAGGATAATGCACCATGTCACAAAGCTCCAATCATTTCAAATTGGTTTCTTGAACATGACAATGAGTTCACTGTACTAAAATGGCCCCCACAGTCACCAGATCTCAACCCAATAGAGCATCTTTGGGATGTGGTGGAACAGGAGCTTCGTGCCCTGGATGTGCATCCCTCAAATCTCCATCAACTGCAAGATGCTATCCTATCAATATGGGCCAACATTTCTAAATAATGCTATCAGCACCTTGTTGAATCAATGCCACGTAGATTTAAGGCAGTTCTGAAGGCAAAAGGGGGTCCAACACCGTATTAGCATGGTGTTCCTAATAATTCTTTAGGTGAGTGTATATATACAGTATCTCAGAAAAGTGAGTCCACCCCTTACATTTTTGTAAATATTGTATTATATCTTTTAATTGGACAACTCTGAAGATCTGACAATTTGATATAATGTAAAGTAGTCAGTGTGCAGCTTGTATAATAGTGTAAATTTGGTGTGCCCTCATTGAGGTACTTCAAGATAGCATCTCTTAGAAAACCTTCAAACAGTTTACCCACGACAGATGTTAAACTTACCGGCCTATAGTTTCCAGGCACTGTTTTTGGACCGTTTTTGAATATTGGCACCACATTTGCTATGCGCCAATCCTGTGGAACACTCCCTGTCAGTACAGAGTCCTTAAATATCATAAATAAGGGTCTGGCTAGGACATTTCTTAATTCTCTTAGGAAACGGAGGTGTATGCCATCTGGTCCTGGCGATTTGTCTATTTTAACTGTTTTAAGATGCCGCTGCAATTCTTCCTGGGTCAGACAGGGCACTTTTATTGGGGAGTTTACTTTTACATTCTGCATTTCATCTGACAGTTTATTTCCTACAGTAGAGAAAAAAAATATTTAATAGCTTTGCTTTCTCCTCATCGCTCTCTGCATCTACCCCCTCCTTACTATGTAAAGGGCCGACACCTTCAGATTTATACTTTTTACCATTTATATAATTGAAGAACATTTTAAGGTTAGTTTTACTCTCTTTGGCAATTAATCTCTCTTGGCTGCTTTTATTTGTCTTTTCCATATTCTATTTTTTTCCTTATAGTTTTCCAATGCTTCCTCGCTACCCTCCTGTTTTAGTGATTTAAATGCATTCCTTTTGTCATTTATTGCTTTCTTTACAATTCTATTTAGGCCTCATGCACACGACCATATGTATTTTGCGGTCCGCAAAAAACTGATCTGTAAAAAATACGGATGACGTCCGTGTGCATTCCGTATTTTGCAGAACGGAACAGCTGGTCCCTAATAGAACAGTCCTATACTTGTCCGTAATGCGGACAATAATAGGACATGTTCTATTTTTTTGCAGAACAAAAATACGGATATACGGAAACGGAATGCACACGGAGTAACTTCTGTTTTTTTTTTGTAGACCAATTGAAATGAATGGTTCCACATAGTTGTTTTTTTTCTTGTTCCTTACCCTTTCAATAGGACCTGTGCAGGATACTTTTTGGGCACCATATGGTCCTCACGACAACTGTACCGACTAATGTGAAGTAGTACCATGTCCATGCCTGATGTCTTATCTAGTGGGAGATAAGTGGGAATGCACTTTAAGGGCACGTCCACACACAACATAAATTCACTGTCGATTTTGCTGTGAATCCGTGGCTAAATGGGAATGAGTTGCACGGGGATTTTGTGCAGCATACATTGACGTGTTGAAAATGTCAAACCTGCTGGTCAATTTCTGCTGCTTTGCTGATACTGTAAAAATGAGCGGTAATGTCTTTGCAGTGTTCCTTTTTCCCAATGATGTCTGTGAAATCGGCGTAAAAAAAAAAATCTGTATATGGGCTCATGCACAAGACAAATTGCGGATTCGCAAAACACGGATACTGGCCGTGTGCATTCTGCATTTTGTGGAACGGAACGGCTGGCCCCTAATAGAACAGTCCTATCCTTGTCCGTAATGCGAACAATAGGACATGTTCTATTTTTTTGCGGAATGGTCATGCGGACATACAGACATGGAATGCACAGAGTTGGTTCGTTTTTTTTTTTGCTGTCCCATTGAAGTGAATGGTATCGCATACCAGCTGCAAAAAAAATGGAATGGACACAGAAAAAAATATGTTCGTGTGCATGAGCCCTACATCTGTAGGTTTTTGGAGTTTAGTCAAAATTTTCAGGAAAAATGCAGCATCTTGTGCTTCCACTTCAATTCAAGCTCACCGACACCATGTTTATGCTGCTATACACACAGAATAATTGAAAGTCGTCCTAGCCATTGCTACATATAATTAGTAGAGCAGTTGAACTTGGAGGAGATTTAGAGGAAGATCATGGTAAGATGTGGGAGGCAGAAAAAAATTTGTTTGTGTCGCTGTGGAGCAACTGATTCAAGGATTACAAACTTATAGATCCAGTGAGTGAAGACGACTTTGGAGAGTTGTCCGTGATGAAGGGGACTGCCGGGCTGCAGGTCGTGGAGCGGTTGCTAGGTTACAGCCTTTGAAGATCGCTTTCATCATCACCTTTGTAAGGACTCTCACTATTAATGAAAGACTTTAACAGGAGCTATTTGAAGTCTTCGAATCCGATCGCATTCACATATAGCATCCCAGGGGGGACTTCCTGCGAGACCTGCAAATTGGAATCTGGGTTCCACTTTTAAGACGTCTCACTGTGCAATCGTCCATCAACATTCTGTAAAATTATCTTGACACTGACCATAAGACCAAGGAACAGGGTTCTTATACGAGGTGTCACAGTCCATAAATTTGTAATATGCTCCTATATAGATTTTCCGCACGGTTTCCTTTGGTTACTCAAGTTTCAGCCACATTCGCTACAAAACTAAAACCAAATTTGTGCTGCAAAATGGGTCAAGCCAAGATTAAACCTATCACCTGTGATCATACTCTATCATAGAAATTAATAGAGTGACATTGCACATGCTCAACCACCAGACCATCCATGCCGGGTGAGACAGAGCCCCTCTTCTCTTGATTCTGGGGGGCCCAGCAGTCACCCCTTTGCTGATCAGACTCAGTACTTTTTCTGTGGATAGGTAATAAGTTTAATACTTGACATAACCCCTTTAAAGCGAACCTTTCACCTGCATTTCACTTAATAAACTATCAAAAGTACCTTATAGATCATCCTCATTGTGTTAGCACACGGTCTTGTCCCGCTTTTCTGCCATGTATATGCATGAAAAAATTGCCTTATAAAGTACTCCTCTCCAGCTCCACAAGTCACGGTAGAAGTTAAGGGGGTAGCCCTTCCCTCACTCCAGGCTGTAACTCCCCTGCCCTAACCCCGCCTCTATGCAGTCTAATTGACACCCTGCTCAGTCGCCGGGACCGCGCTTGTACAGGCGGCGCATGCGCCGTCTGACTCAAGCGCGATCCTGTAACTGAATCGCGCATGCGCCGTCCCCGATGCCTGCCTGTCTTCTCTTCCTCACGCGCGATTCAGTTACAGGATCGCGCTTGAGTCCGACGGCGCATGCGCCACCTGTACAAGCGCGGTCCTGGCGACTGAGCCGGGTGTCAATTAGACTGCATTAGAGGATGATCTATAAGGTACTTTTGATAGTTTATTAAGTGAAATGCAGGTGAAAGGTTCGCTTTAAGGCTACTTTCACACTAGCCTGCAAAACTCTCTGGATCTGGAATGGCTGGATGCTACCTGACTGTCCGCCGGCCCCGTTAACTATAATGGGGACCGGCAGAGATCTGGCCGCAGCCTGGCAAATATGCCGAGAATAGCAAGACAAATATAGCTGCGCTGCAGAGGTTAATCATGCACATAATAAAACACAATGCATATTATAGAATATGTGGCCAACATTGCCAATAACAACACTATATAAAGGCCAAATAATACTGCTCCACCATGAGTCTTTCTTGTGATGAATACCGCACCTCGCTGCCGCCGGACGTCAAATATGTAGAGCCAGCGAGATATGGTATGGTCAATGGTTACCAAGACGTGACGTTACACCGTCCCTGAGGAGCAGGTAAGGTCAGCTTGGTACAGTGTTCACAGACTCCTCCTGTTCACACGGGCACAGAGAGGCAACAAGCTGAGGGAGCCTTTTCACTGCCCCAGTGAAACAGTGCTTCCTCAGCTTGGGTATACTGCCACCAGTTTCTTGTTTGATACAACCCGCGGTAGCGCACGAAACACAAAATTATGTTATACACTATACACACACAGAATATATACAGTGGTCGGAGGTTACAAATACAGATGGTGTGGTACAAACAGGGTTAAGCAGAACAAAAGTCAGTTTACCAGGTATAGGAGTCCTTTGGGTTGTGATGAGTTCTTAGCTGTGGTCACATGGGAAGCAGTGATGTCAGCTGGTTGCAGTTCCCTCTAAACACATGGCACGATGTGACCTCCCTTCAGAGAAAGACACGGCCGCTTGCTGGCACAAGCCTTTTAACCTGTAGCCGGCCCCTCTCCTCCCTGCCTCTGGGGGGGGTCCACTCCCCCTCTGCTGGGCTGGCAGCACATGAGCCACAAAACCGATTAGGGCTCATGGCTCCAGACCGGCATGTCGCAGGGAGGTGGTTCTGGGACCAATGGATCCGCCTAGGTTCCGGCTACCAGTAGAGTCCAAGCATGGTACTGTTATTTGGTTTCTGTGGGGAGATATGTATATCTCCCCTCCCTGGCATCCCACCACCAAACTATGTTCATCGTGGCCACAAGGACACAAATATGCATCTGGTTTATGTCTGTGATGGACGGGTGATTCATAATTCCTTATGAATCACCGGTTCTATGATGTCTGATAATGTTCATTGAACTGGGGAATGGCCTAGACCCCCTGCAGAGAGGTTTTTCCTGTTCCATTAACTGGGTTCCTGGCTGGCTGAATGAAGGTGAGAAACTGTGAACAACAGTGGCCTGCTAGAGGTTCTCTGCCAGTTAGAGGGCACTAGAGGCAGCACATTCCTGTGTTTCCCCATGCGCCCATCCGCGCCCTCTCTGGTGGCGAATGCAAAGTGTTACGGCTGGAGCGCAAGGCTTCCCCGTACCAACCTCCCATTCGTTCCTGGCCAATGGAGTCATCTTGACTGAGCATGATACTGAGGCCACAATTCCTGGCGTCAGTCGGTACTATAAGGGATCTCCCGGGCAATAAATCATGGGGTGCCACCAGTTCAGGCCGTACCAGAGTCATCTCAGCGCCGGAGTCTCTAAGTCCCACGGCCTGGCCCATGGTGACTGGTTGAAAATTGTCAAGGGACCTCCTACCACCCCCACCCCCACACAACTGAGTAGACGGTTTGCGGGTCGATGACTGGGACGGGTCCCTCAGGCGCTGGGGACACATGGCCTTGAAGTGTCCTGGCTGTTTACATAGGTGGCAAAGTCAGTGTTCAGCCCACTTGGGCCTAGGGGCAGAGTGTGTCTTACCCCCTCTCCAGCCGAAAGGTTTCCGGGCCTCTGAAGTCCTGTTGTTAGTGTACTCGTCAGCCAGGGCTGCTGTTGCAGAAGCCCCCTTTGTCTTCCGGTCACGGAGGTACTGCTGGAGGTCCTCCGGGCAATTCCCCAAGAACTGCTCTGTGGCGATGAGCTCCTTCAGCTGTTGGACGGTAGAGAGCTCCAATCCCGTGGTCCATTGGTCGACCGCTCTCATCGAGGCCCGCATGTAATCAGCCCAGCTCTGGGTAGGACCCTGCTGCAAACTTCTGAGCTTTCCGGTATGTCTCAAGGGTCAAGTTGTACTGCCGGACCAGAGCCTGCTTGATGTCCTCATAGCTCAGGATGGTCTCGCTGGGCAGGTACCCGAAGATTTCAAGGACTTTTCCCCTGAGATGTGGCGCTAGGAATCTGACCCACTGGTCCTCTGGCAGCTGCCTGGTCTCCGGTCTGTGGTTGGTCCACGGACGCTTTTAGGAGAGCAGCAGAGCCTGCCTGGCTGGGGGGGTGGGCAGGTGGAGCGCGGCTCCTTGGTGGGCTTTGGCTGTGCTCCCCCTCGCCTCAGAGAAAGTTGCCTTCCACCTCCTCTTGGCTCCTCATCTGCACTGCGTCCTCCCCGCCACCATTCATAGCATCGGCCATCTCCTTAGCTTTGCTCCTTGCGATACTGGCCATCATTGCAACTGATGGTCACTGACACAGACTGCAACCTGATGCACACACACACCTTATTGTATTTGCACTCAGACTGTCTAGTGTTGAGCTGATCTTAAGACTCCAGCAGCAAAAGCTACTGCAGGTAGTCTTTAGTGTCTGGGAGTAAGGGTCCCACACTCACACACACTAGTATCTCGATCCCACTTTGCTGCCACCAATATGTGACGAATACCGCACCTCGCGGACGTCAAATACGTAGTGCCAGCGAGATACAGTATGGTTACCAAGACGTGACGTTACGCCGTCCCTGAGGTGCAGGTAAGGTCAGCTTGGTACAGTGTTCACAGACTCCTCCTTAACCCTCAGTCATAACGCATTAACTAGATGTGATAACTCATCAAGTATGTGTGTTCACTTTGCTACACCTAAGGATCAGACCACACAGGATTTGTTTGTAGTATGTTACCATGGAGACACTCAAGCCTGCATTGAAGCTGTAGAAGAAAAACAAATCAGGCATTCTAAATAATAGAATATTGTGCATTGGAATATTCATTTTGGATGCAATGGAACGATAAAAAAAAAAAATGTTTGCGAAGACATAGCCTTTAATACATTAAAGGGGTTGTCCAAGTTATATTTATTGATGACCTATCCTCAGGATAGGTCATCAATATCAGATCGGCTGGCATCCGACACTCGGCAACCCCGCCGATCAGCTGTTTGAAGAGAAGGCGCGTGCCTTGCCAGCGCCACCTCTTCTTTACTGTTTACCTTCTCGCCGTTGCATCTGCAGCAGTGAGCAGGTGTAATTACACCCAAGCCGTCCCATTCATTTCAATGGTACGGATCACTCCTATACAAGTGTATTGGAACAATCCATCCCATTGAAATGAATGGGACGGCTTGGGTGTAACTACACCTGCTCACCGCTGCAGATGCCATGCCTAGTAGGTAAACAATGAAGAGGAGGCGGCGCTGGCAAGGCGCGCGCCTTCTCTTCAAACAGCTGATCGGCGAGGGTGCCGGGTGTCGAACCCCAGCTGATCTGATATTGATGACCTATCCTGAGGATAGGTCATCAATAAATATAACTTGGGCAACCCCTTTAAGGATTGTTTCACACTATGAACATCACTTTTTTTTGTCTATGTTTTTTGGGGGAGAAAACACCCCCCAAAACCAGATGTTACATGTTGGCCAATAGGAAATTATAAAATGCCCTACAAAAACTACATTTTTTTTTGTAATGGTGTTCTGAAACCATTTCCTTCTATTTTTTCTTTTTTTTCCTTTTTTGCAATCCCGAGAATGCTGTGGGTGTGGCAGTTTTTCAGGGATTTTCCCATCTCTAAAACATGCTACCCCCCCTAGAAAAAAAAAAAGCTTGTAAAAAAAAATGTGAAAAACAAATTAGTGTGAAATTAGTGTGTGGTAGCACCATTATGGTCATTGCTTTAGGCTGTATTCAACCTTGTATAAAAATAAAAGAAATCACAGATAATATCCAAAACTGTAAAAAAAAAAAAAAAAAAGTCTGTGCAGAACAGCAGATACATTGCAAATGTGAGTTCTTAGTTTGGGGAGTAGGGGAAATGGGGGACACTGCAGAAACACGTATTACTAAGGGCATGATACAATGTAAAATCTCTTTCCTTTGAATAATTTTTTTTTTTTTTCCCCATGTCTATATTTGGTGCTGTACTGTAGTTTTTCTTTAAAAAAAACCAAAAAACCACAACTAAAGGACCAGCTTAAGCTCCTCCAGTAATATTAATATTATATAATTATATTCCCCTCTATTTTCCTTATATTCTGCTGAATATGAAGCCCCAGTCCTGCTTCATTTCACTTCTCCTTCTTTTACTACCTACTTTCTTTGGCAGTGGATCTTCTAGGCTTTTGACGAACTTGAAGCTTCTGTCTGGAAATATATTTGGGTTGGCGCTTGCACCCGTGCATTAAGATGTGAGATATTCCTTAAATAACATTTACATATTTTATTAGAGGAAAGGAAACCTCATTTATAAGAATTCAATATTACAATGAGAATGAAGAGTCAAGAACCTTACTCTACAGAGAGCAGTAGCTGTGGTGGCACCTGTTGACCCATGGTGGTGCCCATCCCTGTTTTCAATGGAAATTGCTATAAGCAACTAATCCTGCAATAATATTACGTACAGGCACCGGTAGCCCCTATATTGTATAGGTGTGTCAAAACTAAAGTCTAGTGCTCTAAAAGTGAATAGCCAGATATATACATTTAAAAAAATATATGTAATAAAATAAAGTTATCAGCACTTAAAGGGACTCTGGTCAGATTTTCAAAAAATGGCCTGGTCCTAAGGTGTAAAAAGGCTGTGTCCTTAAGGGGTTAATGAAAAGTGTAATTTTATTGCACCAAAGTCTTGTAGAAAAAAACTGACACGGACGACATACCAGTTGTGCATCCGTTTTTTTTGACGGACCCATTGACTTGAATGGGTCCGTCCTCCGTTTTCCACTGACAAGAATAGGACAGGTTATATTTTTTTGACGGACTGGAATCACGGATGCGGAGAAAATACGGAGGACTATCAGTTTTTTTCGCAGCTCCATAGAAATTAATGGGACCTCCGCTAAACTGTGAAAAATGACGGAACGGACGCGGATGCACACAACGGTCGTGTGCATGAGGCCTTAGTCTATTGTGGATTTTGAGGTGTATTTAGGATCATTATCCATTTGTAGAAACCATTCTCTTTTGAACTTCAGATTTTTTTACAGTTGGTGTTATGTTTGCTTCCAGAATTTGCAGGAATTTCATAGAATCCATTCTTCCCTCTACCTATGAAAGGTTCCCTGTGCCATTGGATGCAACCCAACCCTAAAGCCTCATGCAGACGTCCATGGAACACGGTCCGTGAGATACCGGACTGACATCCTCCTGAGTGCAGGAGCGCACAGCGTCATTGGTTGCTAAGACGCCATGCACTCCTGCACTCAGGAGGATGTCAGTCCGGTATCTAACGGACCGTGTTCCGTGGACATCTGAATGAGGCTTTAAAGCATGATTGATTTACCCCATGCTTAATGGTTTCATGAAATTCTGTGCTCTTTGTGGCCAAAGAGTTCTATTTTAACCTCATAAATCCACAGGATTGGTTTCCAAAATGAATCAGGCTTGCTTACATGTTCTTTTGCAAACTTCTGACACCAATATTTGTGATGAGGACGCAAGAGAGGTTTTCTTCGGATGACTCTTCCATGAAGGCCATATTTGTGCAGGTGTTGCTAAACAGCAGAACAATGCACCACAACTCCAGGATCTGCTAAATCTTTCTGAAGGTCTTTTGCAGTCAAGCAGGGGTTCTTATTCGCCTTTCTAGCAATCCTACGAACAGCTGTCTCTGAAATGTTTCTTGGTCTTCCAGACCTTCTCTTGACCTCTACTGTTCCTGTTAACTGTCACTTCTTAATCACATTTGAAACTGAGGAAATGGCAACCTGAAAACTGTTTGCTATCTTCTTATACCCTTCTCCTGCTCTGTGAGCCTCAACCATTTTCAGAGTGTTGGGGTACTTTTCACATTTGCGGCAGGACAGATCAGACAGGCTGTTCACCCCGGCAGAATAGCGGAAGGACGGATCCGACAGGGTGAACAGCCTGTCGGATCTGTCCTGCCGCAAGTGTGAAAGTACCCTTAGGCAGTTGCTTTGAAGAACCCATGGCTGCTGTTTTTTGGGACAAGGTTAAAGGAGTCCTAATGATGATTGTGAACAAGCCTTAAAAGGGGTTGTCCTGCCATTTATATTGATGACCTATCATCAGGATAGGTCATCAATATCTGTTTGGCGGGGGTCCCATACCCGGCAGCCCCAGAGATCAGCTGTTTGAAGAGGTGGGGCTTCATGTGAGCGCTGCTTCCTCTTCACTACGCGTAATCTCCTATGGAGCAGTGCTGTAGTGTAATTACAAGTACTCGCTCCATTCAAGTGAATGGAGCAAGTACTTGTCATTACACTGCACCGCCAAAAATTCAAAGACGATGGGCAGTGTAATGAACAGGAAGCAACGCTTACATGGAGCGCCGACTCCTCTTTAAATAGCCAACACCCAGCACTCCTGCCGATCAGATATTGATGATCAATCCTAAAAATGTAATTAATATAAATGGCAGAACAACCCATTTAACCCTAACAGACTATTTAAGGTCTGAGAACTCGGTCAAAGTTATCTAAGCGCTCAAATCTACTTTTCCAAGGAACTCCTTTCCTTTTTTTCACTCTAAAATTGTACAAAACGAAATAATCCACAGATTTTGCTAAAAATTTTAAAAAGTGTTTCATCTTCAACTTTATATCTTTTGGAGATCATTTCATGTTCAACTTGCTTAACTGTTCATAGTAACAGTCATTTTGCCTAGAGGTGCCCAAACTTTTGTATGCCACTGTATATTTGTATACAGGATTTTAATTGTTTATGTTGGCTCTAATATTTATATTTTGTATTATACTTTTGGTTTGCTTTTTCTGTTTCTGTTCAGTTATTATTAATAATAGTAAGCCAGTATAACAATATTATAAGGGTTTTCCAGGTATTTTCTATATTGATGGCCGGTCAGTGACAGCACTGTTCATTGGTCACATGGCCTACTAGCAGCTCACTCCCAATCAAGTGAATGGGCCTGTGCTGCTATACCAAGCACAGCCACTATACAATGAACGGCGCTGTGCTTCTTAAGCTGTGAGAAGGTCACAGCGATCAATGGAGTGCAGCGACAGAGGTGGCTGTGCTTAGTGCACATCTATCAAGCATTTGTGGCATATTTTGTGGATGTGCCATAGATGGCTATGATATGCGGATACCCCTGGATTGTCATTTAAAGTGATCAGATTCAGTTTTATAAGGGTTGGGGGGGGGTCTTGCCTGTTTTCAGTGCCGCGCGCTCAACTTTGCTGCAAGTCCACTCTTTGCCATGAAAACAGAATACACAATTGATGACACCTGGAGCAGATCATTTCTTAGCAGTCTCATCTTAAAAAAAAAAACTCTCTAGTAATAAAACCCCCTTATTGTAGGGGAGGCGAGCTGCCTCTCTCCTCTACATTTAATATACAGATGTTGATGCCATCAGACTAAATTATATTCTGTAATCTTGGAAGTGGTAACCTGCCAAGCCCATGATTAATATGGTGCTAGTAATGTTAGGGCAAGGATTCCTGCTCTTTGCATCGTGAAATAAAATATGGTGTACTTTGATCTGCTTCTTTTAAATGCATTGCACATATGGGAAGACCAATAGCGCTGGTTATTGCAAAATCTTTAATAAAAAGTAAAATCATTGTCCCTGCCACATCATAAACTGCCAGCTTTACTGCGCGCTCAAAAGAATGTTTAACTAAGTGACAATGAACTCGAAAATTCCACGTTGACGTCCTTCGGCCAAGCACAATGTGCGTCCTATTCTGAGTTTTAGGGCTCATGCGCACGACCATAGCCTGTTTTGCGGTTTGCATTTTGGGGAACAGAATGTCCGGCCCATTATTGAACAGTCCTATCCTTATCCGGACAATAATAGGATATGTTCTATATTTTTGCGGGTGCCACTGAACGGACATGGACAGCACATGGTGTGCTGTCGGCATCTTTTGCAGCCCCATTGAAGTGAATGTTACACTGTTCATGGCACTTGTTACCCATGACGTGCTTAGTGTGGAGCTCCAACCCTCGTATCTTCAGGATAAGGCCTCTTGTGGCCCACATACGGCAGGTCTGAAATACACAGGCACCGGCCGTGTGCACTCCGCATCACGGATGTGGACCCATTCACTTGAATGTGTCTGCAATCATGGAGATGCGGAATGGAAGTGCTTCTGTCCGTTCCACCAGCTGTTTAAAGGTGTGGCAATGCTCCAGTGATCGCTGGGGCCTTTACACAGCATACCAAGCACAGCGCCATACATTGTATCGTGGCTGTGCTTGGCATTGCAGCCCGGGCCCATTGTCTTAGTAGGGCTGAGCTCTCCCTTGGTCATGTGACTGATAAACACGATGTCACTGGCCTAGGAAGAGGCCACGGCACTCACTGGAGGGCCATGGCCTCTTCAAACAGATTATTAGTGGGGTTTCCAGAAGTCGGACCCCCACCATTCTGAGGATAGGGTATTCATACTAAACTCCTGGAAAAACCTGTTTAATACTTTAATAATGTTGATGTGGTATTTAAAATATTGTATATCACAGACCACCACCACTAAAACAGCCTTTATTTGATATGTCTAAAAATAACCAATAAGTGTCTTAAAATAATTTTCGGACTTATGGGCCCTATGGCGAAGAGAAATAATGTCCCTAATCTATAGGCCCCATAGAGCAGAGATGAATAGGGACATTATTTCTCTTCGCCATAGGGCCCATAAGTCCGAAAATTATTTTAAGACACTTATTGGTTATTTTTAGACATATCAAATAAAGGTTATGTTTTAGTGGCGGTGGTCTGCGATTTATATTTCTATAGCCCCACTTCGAATAATTATCTGACAGGACTGTGACATTTTTCAATAATGGGTTTCTGCCCCTTTTGTCCTCCCCACGATCCAGCCAGGTTTCTATGATTGTTTTCAGCTATATAATCCTTTTACCTTACTATTGCTCCATTCCTTATCACCCGTAGCGCAGGTAACACAGCTTCATCCTGTACATTTCCGGAAATTCAGAGGCTTCTTTCCATTGCAATCTTCCAGATGGGTTTTGGCTGTAATGAAGTTTTGTCTTCGTGCACCTGAAGCCTAGATTCCTGATAAAAAGCTGCAGGCGTCGGCGTTAAGAGCTGATGACTCCTCATCTCCACCCACACAACTATCTGTGCACACGTGCAACCACAAAGCCCTGTGATCCGGAGCCGAGAAGATGAAGGGAGGACGCCATGACCTGCGCCGCCCTGCAATCACGTAGTAACGCAGCCAGCCTGTGTACATTATTAAAATTTATTCTAAAAACTCCTGTACATTTCTCTCGATACACATGGATTGTGACATCTAAGTAATAGAACAAACCAATTGGTTAAAGCAGTTGGTGACGATACAAAACTGGAACCAGGCTGCCTGCCTCTTACATACAAGCGTGTACAAAAATCACTTCACCCGGGTCTTAAAATCCCCCTGAAAATATAAAAATAAATTAACTTTAATTTGTATTTTATTCCATTTGTCGATTTGAAATATTACAAATCAAAATATTATTGTTTCCATATGAACTTTTCTTATTTTGTTATTAACAATACAAAACAGATTCACAAAAAGAGAACGAAAAAAAATAAATCCCTATGTACAGAATGAGGTAAGGGCTGAGCAGTAACCTGCAAGACACATTACTGGAGGAAAGCGTGCTCTCGTCAGACGCACAGTGGAGGTCAAATTGCGATGGGGTCCATTTCTCTATTACCGTTAATAATGCAAACAGTCAACTACAGATCAGCAGTCCTGCAAGCGATAGCTCTGCAAGCAGTGATATGAAGTCGGCCAGTAGGGTTTTAATGACGAGGACCGGAGCAACTCAAAAACCGATGCCGCTCTCCTGGACATATATGCCCCTTGTGTTCACACCATGGGTAACACAGATTTGTTAATGTTTTTTTATTTTTTTTGTATGTAGATAAAGAAGACCCCCCCCCCCCCCCCCCAATTCCTCACTTTTTTCAAAACCTTTGCTTGTGTCAGTGAATGGAATAACTCTAGTTGACATCCAGATTCTTGCCCGTACAGCTATGTGAGCAACACATTTTCAGGATCAGATTTTTTGCCTTTGTAATAAAAACTGATTATTTCTACTCAGTTACAGCAAGCAGAGATCTGCCATTTGGGTGTTCAGTGTCAATACTTATTTACCAAAAAGAGAAACAAAGAGAATGAGGACACGAGCCCCAAAACTTTCTCTGGGAATGTTTCTCCTCTGAGCTTGGTTTTGTTCCCATTTTCGGTAATTAAAGGGGTATACCCACCTTGGACACTGGGGGCATATCGCTAGGATTTGCCCCCAAAGTTTGATAACTGTGGCTCCCACCTCTGGGGCCCGCACCTATGCTTAGAACGGAGCCCGCAAAGTGCCGGAGGGCGCACCGCACATGCTCGGCCACCATCCATTCATTTCTATGGGACTGCCGAAATTAGCCCAGCTGTGGGCTTGACTATTTTTGGAAATGAATGGGAAGTACACCGCACAAGCGCAGCGACCGCTCCATTCACTTTTATAGGGCTTGTGGAAATAGCTGGACCAATGCTACGGTCGGGCGGTTGCATCCTCCAGCACTTTGCTGGCTCAGTTCTTAGTAATAGGTGCAGGTGCCAGAGGTGAGACCCACACCTATCAGACATTGGAGGCATAACCTAGGGATATGGCCCCAATGTCCAAGATGGGTATACACCTTTAAGGCAGTTCTCCGGGATTTACATACTGATGACCTATGCTCAGGATAGGTCATCATAATGAGATTGACAGGTGTCTGACTCCGGGCGCCCCCGCTAATCAGCTGCTTGAGGGGGCCAAAGCACTCCTCTAAGCGCCGCGGCCTCCTCGCAGACTACCAAAAACAGCGCCGTACATTGTATAGCGGCCGTGCTTGGTATTGCAGCTCAGCCCCATTCACATTAACGGGTCTAAGCTGCTCCCAGGCCATGTGAACGATAAATGTAATGTCACATGGCCTCAAATCGAGCGCCGTGGTCTCTTTGTTCATCTGATTGCCGGGTGTCTGACCCTCTGGCAATCTTATATTGATGACCTATCCTGAGGATAGGTCATCAATAAGTAAATCCCGGAGAACCCCTTTAAGGGTTTTGTTTCACCTGTCATACACCCTCCGTATTAGGACATACCGATGTAATAGATGAAACAGACAGGGAAACTTTCCAACCCAGATGGCCATACATTATACAAAGCTTATCAAAACTGTACATAAAACTGGACAACCCCTTTACCAATCGATCAGGACAGTCCGCATACCATCGCACCTCCCTAAGCATTTGGGGCATACTTAACAGCTGCAACCTTTTCTCTCCCTAATGTCAGCAGGGCTCTATAATGGGGGCAGATGCAGCATTCTACTAGATGAGAAAGAAGAAGCCTTTAAACTTTTTTGGAATAAATAGGAAAGGATATTTAAACTTTCTTTTCAGTTTCATTTTTTTTAAAGCAACATAAACGAGAAAAAAATATTTTCAAAGTGTGGTAGAATGACTTTAAATGTCAAGTTTTCAAATTCCTGCTGTATTTTATTCTCTCTGGTACTGTGTGGATCTACATGCCTTTCAGTTGCATAGATCAGCGGGTCCCTGTCATTTATCATGGGAAGAACATGCCCAGTGTGCGATATCATATTAGATAAGGTAACTATCGACCAAACCCTCCAAATTTGGGCAACTGGCCAACCATCTAATGTGTATGGGGGCTGAGCTTACTCTACCCTGACGGCAGATGTTGGAGGTAAAGAAACATAGGCATATTGGATGTGACCGTGCTTGTTTTCAGGAGATAAGTTGGCGTCAGAGATATCTGACAACAGGCTATGCTCATCTCCATAAAAACACACCGCAGAGCTAAGCATGCATGTGTATGGGGGGTGTCGGAAGGAATGGCTGGCGTATCAACAACAGCAATCTAATGTGTATGGCTATCTCAATCCATTGTCTCATCGCAGACAACCCTTTTAATCAGAGAAATGCTTGGTTTTGAAAGGGGAAGGTTTGCCCGGCTATACATTTTTCCTGCAGCAGTACTATATGGTGGTTCATCGAGGGGGTCGCGATCAGGACTACCCCTCTCAATGTCTGATGGGTGCAGGTCTCACCTGTGCGACTCGATATTATCTCTAGAACTGAGTCCACAAAGTGAAAGCGAGCGGACTGCGCATGTGTGTCCGCCCTACATTGATTTCTATGGGACTGCAGAGCGCTGGCTTGGCTATTTCCGTCAGCCCTATAGAAGTGAATGGACCAGTGGCCACGCTTGCGCAGTGTGCTTCCCATTCATTTCTATGGGACTACCGAAAATATTTTCGGAACCCCCATAGAAATGAATGGAGGACAGACACACATACGCAGTCCGCTCTCTTTCACTTTGGGGACTCCGTTCTAGAGATAGGTGCAGGTTCTAGAGGCGAGACTCGCACCTATCAGACATTGGGGCATATCCTAGTGATATGCCCCCAATGTATGACATGGGCCAACCCCTTGAAGCCTTAATTGGACATGGTGTTGTCCTGCATGCACCGCCCCTTTAATAACTCTGAGCTTCAGCAATGAGAGGAATATAAAACACAGCCGGCATGGTGCATGAACCAGGACATTGCTGAACTAAGCAAATGCTGGTATTCCAAGCTGAAGAGTAAGAACATCAAATGCAGTCACTCTCAGTCCTAGGAAACCTACATGACACGTAAACCTGGCTAATTCCACAGACTAATCTCGTAACTGTCTGTTTTCATGTCCTACAAAAAAAAAATCAAATGCTGCCACAGAAATGATCTTAGATAAAACAGCCCAAAGTGTCGGGAATTCTCCCCGCAGTTGCATAACTCATTGCTCAGAAATAAATAAGCGTGAACCACGGCCAGTATTAGTGGCATCGAAGACAGACCCAGCCTCTAGTGCAATGTGAATGCTTCTGGCACGTCTGCTCTGGGAACCTCAGCCACAGGCACTTTCAATGGAATAACATGGCGCTGTCCCCGCACCAACCCTTCCGCAATCTCTTACTGTACATCAACTGCTGGAGAACACGTCTGGTAACACGTACATTGTTCATTAATACCGTTAAGTGACCGGTAATAAAATTGCACCAAGGTATCACGAGCGCCCCCCCTAGCAGTCGGGAGTCACCAGTGTTTTTACCTTTCTCAGACTCAATACAGCAAAAGTTTCAGTGCAACAAAGCGACAAGTAAGTTACAATGAATAAATATCTGAAGCCTTGTCAAGCTGCCGCCATTTTCTCTTCGCTCTGAAATAGCGAGCCCATCGACGTGCAGCAATGTGCTACTTCCCCGTCTGTCAGAAGGACAAGGGAGAATATGGGGTCAAGTCAATGGGTCTTCATTTGCATTGTTTCTTTGCTACAAAAAGGAAGACGTTGGTTTTGAGAAAGTCAAGTGCCAGGTGGATGCATGGAGCCGTTCCTCTCGCGCATCAGCTCTTATCTTGCATAACTGGTCCATTCTTCTCTCCGAGTCTCTAAGGAGAAAGGAAACGTGCAGTGCATTATTTTTGGGGCACTGATGCAGCAGCGTTCTGTGCTCAATGTGAGTTTGCCATTTGGCACAACTGATCATATAACAAGCTCTTCAAATGACAAATCCAGCAGTACCGCATCAGACTAGCCTCTAGAATGAATAGAGAAGTAAACTGTAGACCAGAGGCACAAATGCTCTCGCCCGAGGAACAGCCTGGCGTCTGCTAATTTTTCACCAATAACACAATAAAAAATAAAAAAACACAAATGCTTAGCTAAACATTGGTTTTCAAAGAAATTCTCAAAATCTCCTAATCCTTCTAAATGCAAGACAAGGCTCCCATTCACATTAGTGAATTGCTGGTCAAACACACCGTTTTCAGCAGGACCAACCAACAACCTAATGTGTACAGGGATCTCCTGACTCTCTCTGTCGGAGGAGAGAAGGATCAGGCAAATTGAATTTTTTGGCCTGATCCTTTTGTCCTTCCAAGACATAAGCTTCCATAAGAGGTGTCTGGCAGCAGCTTTCTCCTCTCTCCCCACTGAAAACATATATTCTCAGCCAAGCTGGCCGTCTATGTGTATGGGGGAGTTGGAAGAGAGAGCTGTTGGTCAAACGTTCAGCCGACAGCTACTGATGGTGTAGGGACCCTTTTACAAAAGGTTCCCTCCTAACAATCGTTTATCTCCTAAGCCACCTTTCCACCTAAACCCTACTTCTATTCTTTTATATAAGGCAGGCATGCTTAACCTGCGGCCCTCCAGCTGTTGCAAAACTACAACTCCCAGCATCCCTGAACAGCCTACAGCAGGGCATGGTGGGAGTTGTAGTTTTACAACAGCTGGAGGGCCGCAGGTTGAGCATGCCTGATCTAAGGGAATTCTGACATTCCTACTCACCATCATGACTACTGTTTTTCTGGAGTGAAGATAGAGCACGTGCATTGACAATCCAAACAGCAGCTATGGCAGCTAGAAACAGCCAGGTGTGATTTTCTATAACTCCCATAGAGTTGATCCTTTGGAGGAAGATTAGGACCCCTGCAGTGATCGATGGGAACCCCAGTGGTGGGGAACCCAAAATATAAACCCTGTTAAAGGAGTCATCTCATCTGAGACATTGGTGGCATATCACTAGGATATGCCACCAATGTCAGATAGGTGCAGGTCCCAAGTCTGGGAACCGCAGCGATCTTTAGAACGGGTCCCCGAATGTGATGGTGGCAATCTGACTTTGTTTGTACCCAAATGTAATGGCGATTGCACCATGCATGCGCGGCATGCTCTCTATTAATTTCTATGGCAGTCCTGAAAATAGCTGAGCGAGCGTGCCTAGCAATTTTCAGAACTGCCATAGAAATTAATAGAGCGCACTGCGCAAGCATCACTTCTAGCTCGGCTGTTTTTGGCAGTCCCACAGAAATGATTGGAGGGCAGCCATGCATGCTCGGCTGCTCCCCGCTCACTTCAGGGGTCCTGTTCTAGACATAGGTGTGGGTCCCCTACCGTATCTGATGTTGGTGGCATATCCAAGCGATATGCCACCAATTCCTCAGATGATACAACCCTTTTAAGGTCAACAGAGTGCACATTCTTCCGAGGAGGGCTGCATTTACCAGGCTAAACACTTAATTCCAGATTTGATTCCTTTATTAACATGAATATTTCTTTAGGCTATAAGTCACACGCTTGCTCCACTGCTGACACACAGACACTTACTCCGACTTTGTGAGCTGCGTTGTCGGCGTGCATGGCCAGGAAAGGGTTGGTAGCGGCGGAGTGCAGGGTGGTGGCGTGTGCTCCAACCAGAAGGTTGTTGAGGGGTAAATGAGCTGTGGATGGGATCTGCAACTGCTGAAGATCAGGCTGGTGGTGGTGGTGGTGGTGGTGCTGTTGCTGTGAGTGTTGCTGCTGCATGATCTGATAGAACAGGGCGTGGTGCTGCTCCTGGGGGCGACAGACAACATTCAAATGAAGACATACAGCTTGTCAGCTGGGACACTGCAGGCGATAGTCACATGTGAAAATGCATGTTATTTATATGAATAAAAAACTCAGCGTTCTGACTGCATAAAAAGCACCACTGGGGGGCAGGCTGCTCTGCCGTGCTCGTCTTATCATAAGTCCCTTCTCATTAAGCCTCAGAAATCAGACCTAAGATGCAGGATGTGGACATGATTATTGGAGATTCTTATAAAAACCTGACTGGGGTAAAATCAAACAAAATTCTAATGGAAACAGCAATTTTTATTTTGTAGTGACTGCCTAATCTTTCTCGACAGCGGATAGAGCAGGCCCAGAGTCTGCAGCAATGTCTTTTGGCATAGCAGCTTTAAAACTCCTGCGATCTAACAGGAGCAATACTGTGGCCTTGATTGCACCCGGCGATCATGTGATCACCAGATGCTCCCCTGGGATGGCAGAGCTGCTGTGTCTACCTGGATCAGCTCTGCCAGAGACTCATTTCCACAGGGGACTGGCGGCTCAAAAAATATTTTGTTAGCCCAACAAATAAAGTTAGGTTCTGTTAAACCACCCCAAGGGAAAAAAGCACTAAGAAGTGCTCAATCATTTAGAGCTAAAGCACCCGGCTCATTAAAGGCGTTGTCCCATCTTGCCAAGTTGCTTTTATTCTGTTCCTTTTAGCTTAATAATAAACTTACCCTATTCATGTTATTTCCGCTATGGCCTCCTCCTCTACCTATTTCTTACTTATTCTTCTTACCCTTTGTTTATTGCTTGTTGTGAGGGGATATGGCCACCGCTGATATATCGTAGCGGTGGCTGCGCTTGCCCTGTGTCTTTGTTTCAGTGTTTTTGCCTGTGTTGGCCAAGACTAGATGAGAGCGCATATATTTGCACATGCGCAGCATCTCCCAATCCAGCCATCGCTCTGCATTGCAATAGTCATCAATGGAACAGCTCCTGAGCATAGGCAATAGCCCAGGAGCTATTCGGTGAAGCAAAGTAGAGTGCAAGCAGCTGCTGTAAATGCTGCTAATAGGCTTATGGCGTGAGCTCGTACAGAACATTGCTTGCCTGTACTAATAGGCCTCATTCACACGTCAGTGGTCCACGGACGTGTGCTGTATGTGTTCTCCACGGACAGCAAGCGTCCCCATTAATTTTAATGTGTGTATTTAAACATCAGTGTGTTAGCACTGTCTGGGGGTCAGTTTTTATTTTTTTTGCCCGGATGCATGCTCTAGTTTGTCTGTGTTCACAGATCCATCACGCCCATTATAGTCTATGCATCCGTGATAACCACGGATGCCATCCGTGCTGCATCTGTGTTTTACGGATCATTAGGAAGGGATGCTTTGAAAATTATTTTTCCACTGTGTAGTGTCAGCGAAACACGGATGGCACACGGACAGCAAAAAACGGACACAATGACCCAACACGTATCCGCAACACTGACCACCTGCTCACAGATTTGAGCACGGACACGGACCTGTGAATGAGGCGTTAATCAAAGTGGAAGGTACTGCCCATGCATAGGACAGGAAGCAGTGACATGCGGCAAGGGAAAGGAGCTCAGAATGACAGATGGGACAACCCCTTTAAGGAGTTAAAAACCAACTGGTCGATATGAGGACATTTTAAGGTCTGCTTTACGGATGCAGCATGCGAGACCTCATCAGCTTCTACTTACAGACCATAAAACTTAAGAAGAACCAAGTTCCTTCAGTAAAACCAAGGGATCCAAGTGTTGTGGCTGTAATAGGGACCCCAAGATGCATCCATACTTGTACGGGTAAAGTGGTCCTAGACCTGCAAACTCTTACCGGAGTCAGCTGCTGGGAGCTCAGAAGCTGCTGGAATTGCTGCTGTTGCTGATGAAGGAGCAGCTGCCTTTGCTGGTCCGAGAGGAGTCCCAATCCAGAGGCACTGTAATAAGGAGCAGCTTTAGTACAGACCACTATGCAGGGTGTGGGCTAAGCTAAAAAGCAATAGGAAGCCACTGTCTCCACAATATCGCACAGGTGACAATGGTCAGCCCTTACCTGTTTGTTAAAGTAGAAGAGATTGGGTGTGTAACGTTGGGCAATATTGTCCCGTGAGTAAGAGCAGTAGTTTGGGGTAATGTCGCAGGAGTCTGAATCACTCCGTTCAAAGCCCCAACAATCCCATTAATCGCCAGCTGGTTTGCTGGAAGAGCTCCCATTATTGCACCCACTCCCGGCACGGCAGGAAGAGCTGGCGTGACTGACTGAATGCCACTTGTTAGTGTTCCCATGGTGACTCCATTGATTCGCTGAACCCCTTGGACTTGTTGTGCTGGACTCTGACGATCGGGGGGCGGAGTGGAGAGTGAGGAAGAACTGCTGGTGCTCTGCCTACTTGATGTGAGTTCCTTAAAAGGGTTAAAACATAAAAACAAAAATCAAGATCACTAAAATCCTTTCTGCAATATCTACTCAACCTATACGCAGACCGCCCGCCCTAATCTGACTTTTATTACAGTCGGGGATGGTAGAAGCCCCTTAAATATTGATTCATTGCAGCCAAAACACATTCACGTTGGCATTCAGAAAAGCCTTTGTCCATCCCTCAAAATGGCTGCGTCTGGGGTGACAGGTCTTCATGAGGTTCTGTGACCTTTAAATTGACAGAGCCTGCCGAGGAAACGCAACGCCGCTGCCTGCACTTGCTGTGTCACATACCAATAACATGGGCTTTCCAGGGAATCTATAATATCAGGTCACTATATACACTCACCTAAAGAATTATTAGGAACACCTGTTCTATTTCTCATTAATGCAATTATCTAGTCAACCAATCACATGGCAGTTGCTTCAATGCATTTAGGGGGGGTGCTCCTGGTCAAGACAATCTCCTGAACTCCAAACTGAATGTCAGAATGGGAAAGAAAGGTGATTTAAGCAATTTTGAGCGTGGCATGGTTGTTAGTGCCAGACGGGCCGGTCTGAGTATTTCACAATCTGCTCAGTTACTGGGATTTTCACGCACAACCATTTCTAGGGTTTACAAAGAATGGTGTGAAAAGGGAAAAACATCCAGTATGCGGCAGTCCTGTGGGCGAAAATGCCTTGTGGATGCTAGAGGTCAGAGGAGAATGGGCCGACTGATTAAAGCTGATAGAAGAGCAACGTTGACTGAAATAACCACTCGTTACAACCGAGGTATGCAGCAAAGCATTTGTGAAGCCACAACACGCACAACCCTGAGGCGGATGGGCTACAACAGCAGAAGACCCCACCGGGTACCACTCATCTCCACTACAAATAGGAAAAAGAGGCTACAATTTGCACGAGCTCACCAAAATTGGACTGTTGAAGACTGGAAAAATGTTGCCTGGTCTGATGAGTCTCGATTTCTGTTGAGACATTCAAATGGTAGAGTCCGAATTTGGGGTAAACAGAATGAGAACATGTATCCATCCTCTGATGGCTACTTCCAGCAGGATAATGCACCATGTCACAAAGCTCGAATCATTTCAAATTGGTTTCTTGAACATGACAATGAGTTCACTGTACTAAAATGGCCCCCACAGTCACCAGATCTCAACCCAATAGAGCATTTTTGGGATGCGGTGGAACGGGAGCTTCGTGCCCTGGATGTGCATCCCTCAAATCTCCATCAACTGCAAGATGCTATCCTATCAATATGGGCCAACATTTCTAAAGAATGCTATCAGCACCTTGTTGAATCAATGCCACGTAGAATCAAGGCAGTTCTGAAGGCAAAAGGGGGTCCAACACCGTATTAGTATGGTGTTCCTAATAATTCTTTAGGTATATTCTTGAGTGTATATTCCTGAATGTTAATCTCCAGTTCTATAACGGCTGACGTACCTGGTGCTGGGCAGGATGAGAGCTCTCAGTCTTGAAGTTTCCGAGGTGAGGGCTTTTGCTGATGCTCAGTCGGTCTGTGCTGGATACTACAGACAAGGAAATACAGCAGATTAGTATATAATGTAGAGCTGGCCATACCCCCTTAGTCAACAGCTATTCCTCCCGACCCTCCACCACACCATACAATCTGCACAGGACGACACATGATCCTATTTGAGGATAGCATCATCCTTCGTGGTGCACGGTATAAGCTTAGACCTCCATATAAGCCCAGCTATTTTTTAATACCCACCATCTACCTAAAAGCACTAATGAATGTGGCAGTGTGAAATTAACCCTCAGCATACCCTGACAGATGCTGTGAGTTTTAGTTTTACAATAGTTGGAGAGATGTTGGTTGAAGGCTGTGGCCGTAGAGCACGCTCCATCTCGTTCTTTACTGCGGGGGCTTGCACAGGTGCAAAATCAGACCACAGTGGATCATAAAGCGTCAGTCATGTCTGTTCTGGAAGCCATGATGCCAATATGAACAATGCGCATGAACAGAGGAAGAGGCTAGACTTTGGGTTTCTTGACCAAACTAGCAGAGACAGTGGGGGATCATGGCCTCTACGTCGCCTCCGTCTTTCGCTGGGAACTAACTAAGGAGGCAGGACCTACAGAAAGACGTAGGGGTTGGACTTTAATTGTAGATAAGACAGTGAAGCGGGCAATGGAGGAGAAGGGGAGACTAAATGAAGCCTCCATATGGAACAGGATTAACTTTAGGAAAACGCATCATGGGAATATCACCTCAAACTTTACCGGATATTAAACTCAGCTCTCCAGTGCTCTTACCATTCTGCAATGGGTATGAATGCACCTGAGAAGATGCCGCATGGTTGGAAGATATAGTGGGGAAGGGAACAGACAGCTGTGCATTCAGAAGCTGCAGCCGCTCCTTTCTGGCAGTGAGGTTCTTGATCTGTTCTTCCAATCGCCGGTTCTCCACTTGCAGCTGGTGCAGGGACTTTAGCATACCTAAAACTGGAAGCAAAGGAAGACGTCAGCAGGCACTCTGCTACACGAGGGTGAGATCACAGGAAATAATACTACGCTGCTATGTACCTTTCATCCACCAAGGATTCTGTGCTGGATTTTACCTTTGACGGAGGCTCTCACAGACACCAAAACATCACCGGTGGTACAGATCGAATGACAAGTCAATGCTACAAAGCTACATCTTCTAGTTATACGGGAGCAGAGGATAGGTCATTCAGGAGTCTAGGAAAGCTGGGTGACTAGCCATTTATAAACTGTAATGGCAGCCACCTTGGTCGTCTCCCAGCCTGTCACACATCTATGGGGTCACACTTCTGCACATTTAAAAGGGTTTTTTCCAAGATATTAATACTGATGACCTATCCTTCGGATAGGTCATTAGTATCTGATCGGTGGGGGTCAGACGCTTGGGAAAACCATTTTAAAACTTGATTCCGAAGTTGGCTTCAGTACCAAGATGACAGCCGGTACTGAAGCCAACTTCGGATTCAAGTTTTAAATAGTTTCCAAGTTTAAAAATCGAAGTCTGAAGTTTCGCAAGACTTCGATCATAACGAATTTCACCTCACCAGAGCCCGTACATTTAAATGCTGTACGGAGACGGATCTCCGTACAGCATCTAAACAAACTCTTGACCGAAGCTACTTCGGATCTATGATCCAAAGCTTGCTTCGCTCAACCCTAGTTCTTATGACTGATGTAAAGGTAGATGCTGTGTGATATTTCCTACAGTGTCCTCATTGACCAATGTACTGGATCTGGGGCTGATTTAATGACTGATTTAATGTTAGACGGTATCTCAGTATCTTCTGCAGTGTCCCATTAACCTAACCTCTCCTGTGTTAACAGTGACTGAACTACTGTCTGTCACCATCCCAGTCAGAATTTTTCGACCATCCCCTGCACCTGTGTAGGCGCCCCCATGTCTTCTTCCTAAATAACCCTGGGATCGCCCTTGTCAGGGTGGCAGTTCTGCTCCTAGGCAGGGAGAGCACAGGGATACCCGTAGGGTGTTTTACTGGGGTTGTCTTCATTTTGGGAGTTTTATAACAACAATTAAAGGTTACGTTTATGGGGTAATTCTGTTTTTGCTGTGATGATATTTACAATACCTAATATTTGATATCCCGACTTTGCTGACAAGTGATTGGTCAGATCTGTGATAATTTGATTGATGACCAATCTTCTCCTTCCATACTATACGTATAAGCCGGGCGATAGAATACCTTGCTGATGAAAGGGCTTGTCCAGCATAAGGAATTTATGGCTGCTTTCTTCCAAAAGCAGCGCCCCATCTGTCTAAAGGCTGTGTGTGGTACTGCAGGTCGGTCCCATTCGCTTCAATGCAGTGCAGCTCCAATACCGTACACCAGCCATGGACAGGTGCGGTGCTGTTTTTGGAATCCTCGACTAGTACCTATCCATCGTCACTGAATGTCACGTTGATGCCTTCGCTTACCTTCTCATGCAACGTTTTCAGATCCTGCTGTTTTATAGTCTATTACAGGCGTGCTCAACCTGCGGCCCTCCAGCTGTTGCAAAACTACAACTCCCATCATTCCCGGACAGCCTACAGCTATCAGAAGGGCATGGTGGGAGTTGTAGTTTTACAACAGCTGGAGGGCCGCAGGTTGACCATCCCTGGTCTATCACAATCCTTCTTGCCTGCTCAATGCAAGTTCTAGATGTTTTACTAATTACAATGGGGACGCCGTTAGCTGCCGAGCTGCTGCTTGTGTGTAAATGCCGGCGGCTGGACAGGAAAGTGTTAATCCTCATCCTACAATGCACAGCCTAAACCAATATTAGGAAATGAACTACGCGTTACGTCATACGTTTCCTAGGCTGGGATGCTTTTCTTCTCTGCTATGCCCGGCATGAAGTCAAGGCAGGAGAAGGGTCACTTCTAATCAGATTCTGACCACCGAGATTCCTGGACCAGAAATTTCCTGCTCTTTGATGAAATTGTAGGGAGCAGATTTTCCCGGCAGGCCCTCGTGGCGCCACATGAGTGAAATCTGCACTGGCAAACGTCACCTTCACTCCGATAAACGCCGACAAGCAGAACGTAACCTGAGCTTTGGCTGTAGGAGAACCGGCTGCAGGTTTAACCAAGCGCCATTGTTCTGCATTCATATATGCACAAATGTCTTCCGCCCCTGCAGCCGAACGGCATTTTTATTTTCTTTCAGTTTACAGCGGAGAATTTCCAGCCGTTGATTCGATACCTTTGGGAGAATTGTATTCTGGAGCTTTCACTCCCGATAGAGGAAACACAATACTGATGGGATTACCGACAGGACCCTGGAAATGGCAGCCTGCTTACTGATTCCTCCGACGTCCAAGGCTCAAATGGTTCTGCTGCTCCACAGCTTGTCTGTAGAAAATCGGACAGCGTGCAATAAAGTTTTCTTTGTTTGCTTGACCTCTATTCCAGAAGATAAATCTGGATCAGGAATAGTCACATCTGGTCATTTCCCAAGGATTTCACTTGACCCCCCCCCCCTTTTTTTTTTTTTTTTAAGCCAATACAAAGGGGATCTTAGTGCATCCAAATGAGATGCAGGACAACGTGGGTAAACCTGTCCTCTAGCTATCATGTTTAAAGGATTATCCCTGCATGAATTTCCTTGCAATTAGCATTTTCGTCCAGGATACCATTAATATCACATATACGAAGGAGGACATCCACTTTAGCGGCATGGAAAACTTTTAACCTCTAGTTCTCCATTCTGAGAGCATAAAAGAATTTCAAGTTTTGGCTTTCTTACTAATTTTGTGGAGAATGAAAAAAATAAAGAAGAACTAGAGCAGAGTCGCTCCAGACAAGAAGCAGAGATGGTCAAAAAAGTGTAATTTTTCTCCACCAACTGGTTGTCTAGGGGCGTAAAGATGGTGGAAAGCTGCCCCCAAAATGGAGAGCCGCTCTGGCGGACCTTGCCTCTCCCTGCATTACACGAATGTCCATTCATCTTTAACATTAAATCCCTCTGTACAGCGCCCTCTGCAGGAAAATGTCTGGCAAGATGCGACTGCCCCAGGGGATAACAGCTGATCGCCAAAAGTTTGAGAATTTTGGTTCCATTTGAAAAATTCCCATCAGATAAAGAGAAGTCATATTGCTAGGATATGCCATCTCTTTATGATCGGTGGTGGTCTGATCTCTGGGAACCCCACCATTACTGAAAATGAAGGGATTGCAGCAGTGGTATTACACTGGGCTTAGTGGGTGCCCCATTCAAGTGAACAGGACCAACTGCAGTTCCCTGCACAGACTTTTAGCCGGGGGGCGCCACTCTGCAGGAACTGTGCTCCTTTATTCTCAGGATCATTGGGATCCCAGAGGTCGGACCCCCGCCAATCAAAGAAGCTTTAGGACATGTGCACAGATTTTGCATACAATTTAAGTGCAGAACAATCATCCTTGTCACATGTGCTTCATACATTGCGGGGGGGAAAATTACCTGTTCATTCTTGCCCGGTTTCCATGTGGAAAATGCACACAATCCTATTAATCCCACTGAATGGGGTGAATCTGCAGGTGGATCTGGGGCATATACTCAGCAGAAAAGGCTCAGCCTTGAATTTTTGGCTGAGGATTCTGTAGCCAATGAATCCCGTGTGTGAACATGGCCTAACATTTGTGTGCTTTCTACTACAGGTGTAGTGACTTTCATTTCTCAACCAAAATATGTTCCCACTGATTGTTACCAGCCTACTGTATAAGGCGACTTTAAAAGTGCCCATGGCATAGTATGAATAGGCAGGGTGACCAGGGCGGTACTTACTGTCACTAGTTGCCCCTTGTTCTTGCAGAAACTGCTGTCCTTCACTCCACTGTTTCTCTAGAAGCTGCTCTATACTGGTAAGCATCAGGGGGGCGCTCTCTGCATTGCCATTCCCAGACTGCTCGTAGCGGGTCGAGAGACTGTTCAGAGGGGACCTGCCACAAGGAAACATTTAGGTCAGAAATTCGTACCAAAAAAAATAATAAATCAGATCAGACCATATAAAGTTGTAGAACCACAGAAAGTGACATGGGTACAAACAAGCACATTCTCTCCAGTTTGCAAACAGTTATGACAATTATTAATGACAATTATTACAGGATTCAGAAAAATGCCACAGTAATAAAATAATAATAAAATGAATCAATTTATATGACTACAAAAATACAATTTACCAGCTTAAAGGGGTTTTCTGGGGTGTTACTACTGATGGCCTATCCTCACGATAGACCATTAATATCTGATAAGTAGGGGTCCAACACCCCGCCGATCAGCTGTTTCAGAGTAGCTCTGGCAAGGGCAGATAGAAAGAGGGTTTCTTGCTCTGGAGGACCTTGGGCGTCATGTAATACCTCATATCTCCTATGGCGGTGCTGCAGGAATTTTTAACAGCTGATCACTAGCAATTCCAGTCTGATTCGCTTATAAAAAATAAAAAAAGGAATATCCATAGCTGAGAACTTAGGGCACTTTCACACTTGCGGCAGAGGATTCCGGCAGGCAGTTCAGTCGCCGGAACTGCCTGCCGGATCCGTCAATACGTATGCAAACTGATGGCATTTGTCAGACGGATCAGGATCCTGATCCGTATGACAAATGCATTGAAATTTTTTTCCACATTTTTTGCGGTCTGAGCATGCGCAGATCCGTTTTGCCGGAACACTCGGGGCCAGATCCTGCATTAATGCAGGTCAATGGGAAAAACGGCATTCTGGCAAGTGTTCCGGAATTTTGGACGGAGATAAAACTGCAGCATGCTGTGGTATTATCTCCGTCCTGAAAAGTCAAAAAGACTGAACTGAAGACGTCCTGAACGGATTTCTCTCCATTCAGAATGCATTAGGATAAAACTGATCAGTTCTTTTCCGGTATTGAGCCCCTAGGACGGAACTCAGCGCCAGAAAAGAATAACGCTAGTGTGAAAGTGCCCTAATATGTTAGCAGGCACAACTTTCTGAAAATCTCCCGAAACAAATACAAATCTTCTTTGAACCATTGACATTCAGCAACTGATCAAGAGGGAAAAGTCACTATATATATATATATACACCCACTAGATTCCAACAGTCAGCAGGTAGCATTGCTGTTTTTGTTATTTGTTTTATGTTGAAGTGTCCCCATTGGATTCCGATCTTCACCAAAGAGCAGTTCTGTTTTTGTGATTTTATTTTTAATGTTCGCTCCCCTTTAATAGGGTTCAGTTTCCATCCCCCAACTACTAATTGCATGGAAGAATGCTGAACATACTTTTCCAGCATGTAGGACTGGTAATTGGTCTAATATTTACATAGTTATTTAGGCAAAGTACAGGTTTTTCATTGCAAACACACAAGGGCAGGGAACAGGTGACTCTCCCAACGCTCCTGGTAATGGGCAGTCCAAGCCGGATACAATTTCCCTAAAAAATGTACACAGGATTAAAAAGCTGTGATCAGTCTTTCAGCTGTCAGCCGGCCTCCTTCACAGGAGAATCCCATACTGAAAAACAAATGCAAAGTACTCTCGCTGGGACTGCGAGTCAATCTGACTTATGATTGCAGGTCTGCTGGCAGGAACCTGGGGCCCTCAAATGAATGCTGGGACCATGATGGACGAGCACTTCCAAGGAGAGAGAATTGAGAACCACGGGGAACGAGCTCAAGTTGCTGAATAGAGTTCACTTATTTCCCGAGCTCGGGAATTCCTGCCCCCCCCCCCCCCCCCCATCTCCTTGCCTTATTTATTTGATTAATTATCCTTAAAAGGGGGTCGGAGACGCACACTGGAAGTATACAGCGTCTTCTGCGCAATATTGAAAGATCGTCAATTAATTAATGACATATTAAGTAAAATCTGCTTATCCTGGACCTGTCGCCTCTCCGGACATGTCTGTTTCAGTCACTACTTACTCCTCATGAAATAACTATTCTGGAGCATCTTTTATTAGATGTTCACATTGTGTTTTTCCTCTGTTATTCCTTCTGGAAAGGTATGGCATTCACAACTGGGTGTTACCATTTCCCTTGCCATAGGGGTGCGTCCCTACAGAGTCTTCGAGGTGTCAGCACTGGCTGGACGGGGTGCTCAGGGACACGCTTCTTTCACAAGAGGAATGGACACCTCCAGTTGCCAGTGAAGTGATTAATTTCTAAGAGGAATAACAGAGCACCAGCACAATGAGTTCTAAGAGTGGATTGTTATTTCATGGGGAATACAAGTAGTTACTAAAACAGACCTGTCAGGACAGCAGACAGGTCCTCGTTAAATAACGTCTCACCCAATAACCGCTCTTTATATTAAAGAGGTCCAAGTGATGGCTGCTCGGCCAGGATCAGTAATCCTCAGCAACTGGCAGCTCCAGCATCTCCTACGGTACATGTGGTTTTACATGCCAGTCAAATGAACCCCCAGAGATGTAATACATGGGCAGTCCGGGTCCAGAGTGAGAGCCGCTGCTTGCTGCAGTTCTCCTCATTCGCTGGTGCAGGGGGCGCCAGGTGGCAAACCCAATTCTATGATCATTGATTGAAGGGGTTGTCCACCTTTTTTTAATTGATTAATGGGAGCAGCACTGAAGTGATGAGCTCTGCAGATTGCTGGACTCCCGCCGATCAGCTAGTAAAGGCCTACACTGAAGATAGGCTATCCCTGAACAAAAGTGGACAACCCCTTTAAGGAAAAAAATAATAATAATATTCAATGATCCAGCGAATGCATGGTTAAAGGTATATTACATTATCATAATTACTGCTGTGCTAAACAATTTATATATTGGTTCAGTAGCTTCATTTTTGCATATTAAAGGGGTTCTGCACTTTGTTTAAACTGATGATCTATCCTTTGGATGATCATCAGCATCTGATCAGCTGGGGTCCGACACCCGGGACCCCCGCCGATCAGCTGTTTGAGAAGGCAGCGGCACTCCAGCAGCGCCGCGGCCGTCTCACTGTTTACTGCCGGCCCAGTGACGTCACAACTAGTATCAACTAGCGTGGGCGGGGCTAAGCTCTGTTCACTTGAATGGAGCTTAGCCCCGCTCAGTTGATACTAGTTGTGATGTCACTGGGCCTGCGGTAAACAGTGAGAAGGCCGCGGTGCTGCTGGAGCGCCGCTGCCTTCTCAAACAGCTGATCGGCGGGGGTCCCGGGTGTTGGACCCCCACCGATCAGATGCTGATGATCTATTTAAAGGATAGATGATCAGTTAAAACAAACTGCAGAACCCCTTTAATTAAAGGGTTTATCATTTAAATGATTTAATCTCTTTCCGACCTTTTTTATACTGATGACCTGTACTCTTGATAGGTCTTCAGTATCTGATCGGTAGGGGTCGGACACCAGACAACCCCACCGATCAGCTGTTTGAGAAGGCTGCTGCACTCCTGTGAGCTTACCCTTGGCCAGAGACGTCACGTTCCAGTGAGCTGCAATACCAAGCACAGCCACTATACAATGGATGGCACTGGGAGGCGGCAACTGCGCTCACCGGTAGTATGCAGATATTTGACCTCTGCTGATCAGATATTGATGACCTATCCTGACCATAGACATTCAGCTAATCGAGGACGGCAGCATTATTCTCCATCGATTCTTTATTGTTGGTTAATCCATGATGTACATACAAAAACGACCCAGAAAAACAGCAACGTTTCGACTACGGAGCTTGATAAAGACTACACAGTAGTCGAAACGTTGCTGTTTTTATGGGTGGTTTTTGTATGTACATCATGGATTAACCAACAATAAAGAATCAATGGAGAATAATGCTGCCGTCCTCGATTAACTCAATGTCTATTGGCGGGCTGCTGTGGGCCCAAGACTGGCTGATGCATATCTCCTGAACAGAGTCAAGAAGGTACAGAAGTGCTGCTCTACATATAATTTTTCTCTATCCTGACCATAGGTCATTAATATAAATAACTCAGAAAATCCCTTTGAACAATTATTTTAGCCCTGAAGTTTTACTAAGCTGCGGCCTAAATAGGTGTGGCGCCCTCTGGAAGCAAAATTAAATGTACAAGGCTAGTCTTGAGGTACGAGGCCTGTAATCATGGGGGAAGGAGAGAATTTATTGTGGGTGGGGGCCTGAAGCGATCACTGTAGGGAGGGAAACCTTAGAACAGAACATCCAGTCCTAATAAAACGGGAAGCACGGTGGCTCCTTGGTTCAAATCCAGCCATTGGCATGGAGTTATTCAGGCTCCTCTCACACTTTAATAAACACACTAATTTGGATTTTAACGGGGGCAATGACGATCTCTGTAGAGCATTACAGCCCTATATAAATGAATAAAATCGAATGCATCCCTCCATGTGGTGTACTAATACACGGACCTACCTACGGCATGGCCTCCTCTAAGCCTTACACATCTCCCTGCAACCCCTTACTGGAGGGGCACTGTCCAGATCTCAGTGACGGATGACCTAGAAGTGATCGGATGGTTACTTAGCACCTATCAATGGATACATGTTTATGTGAGGTCATCTCCTGCTGAGCCAGCACACCGCTCAGCCCTCTTTCCATTACGCTTATTGGCTTTGGTAGATGGATGCTATAGACAAAGAGTGAACGAAATAACAAATTATTGGCTCTAAGTGCTGTACAGTTAGTTAAAGGACACCAATTACTCCGCTAAAAGCTCCGCACATTTCCTCTCCTGTGTTCTGGGACTCTGAAACCATTTTATAACCAGATCAGTTCCAGGACAATCTGCAAGGTTTTTATGGTTCCCCTCCCCAACAGAAAATTTTGTCCAAACCCATAAGGTGTAGACACCCCCTTTAAACAATGTACAGATTTCTATACAATGCTGGATCTAGTAAATTTAAAGGCATTATGAGTATCATAGAGGAGATGGGGGGGGGGGGGTTCTGTGCTTCAGGAGCCTCTTCTGTACAAGGGGTTCCCATTCAAGACAAACTTGTATTACATTGACGGTCATACGTTTAAATGGCTGTCGTGTAAAAACACATGTCCTCTGCAGTGGCCACCTCATTGACCACAGCTTTTCTCTGCAAAGGTGGCTGCATTTTTTGAAAGCAGTTATGTTTCTGATGAGACAACCCCATAAATTCAATCTTTACTTTTTTTATTTTTATTGTTTCAGTACCTCTAAAATGAAAAGCTCCATCTTTTTGTCTTAATTATAATTCTATATCTTTGTGTCTATGGCTTCCATGCAGACTGGTGCGTCTCCACGGTAACAGACTACAAACAAACCCTGTGTCGACTGATCCTGTGGTCCTCTCCGTCCACATGTCCTCTACATCTTACCAACCTATGGAATATAAAGTAGTACGAAGTAGTGAACTGATGGATCAGACGATGCAGGGTTTAGCAAAAACTCTTCCGTTAGGATAATACAACCGTCTGCATCCGCTATGAACGGATCCGGTTGTGTTATCTCTAAAAGAGCCATGACGGAACCATCTCTAAAATCATTGTAAGTCAACGGGTGCTAGATCCGTCTTGTTCCACATTCCACGCTGCTTGCATCGTTTTTCTGTCCGGTATGGGAACACAACCAGATGGAACAGAATGCACTCCGTCCCCCTTCAGTTCAGTTTTGTCCCTATTGACCATGAATGGGGACAAAACTGAAGAGTTTTCCTCCGGTATTGAGACCCTATGATGGATCTCAATACCAGAAAGGAAAAGAGCGGATGTGAAAGTAGCCTCTTATAGTGGAGACACCTAGTGCCGCGTAGAAGCTGTAGACCACAATTTACTGATTTGTAATTAAGACTACCAGCAAATGTAAATCATTTTTCAATTTTAGATGCCCAGGAACAAAGAAAAAAGGTTGCAAAGATGAACCTAGCCCAAAAAAATACACCGCCAATCCAACAGATCTGCCAGATCAGGATTTCTTATGTTGGATGAAGACGGTATACAAACATCAACTTATGGACAACTGGTGATATTACTCCATCCCATTCTCCACCCTTGCACGGTGAGGAAGACATGTAAGCAATGAGAAGCTCAGATGAGAAGATAATAAATGAAGGGTGTCACCCATGGCATAATGAGGTGCTAATAAAGATGAGCAGCAAACTAGAAGAGCTGTGTCTGCCGCTGCCAGGGCCGGCGATGCCCCCCAAGGGACCCTCGAGGAAGCTGGACAGCCTTTCAGCACATGTTTTAATATCGTACAAAAGCAAATTCCTGCTCCTGGGAGACTACCGGCAGCCATTTCTCCACGTCCACAGGCTGTCTTTATTATTCTTCCAAATGTCAACAAAATCACCGGCCTCCGACGAGAGCTTTCTTCATTTCCGAGGTGCAATTCCGAGGAAAGAATACTCACCGCGGAGAGAGGCTTCCTCTAGGGGAGGCGACCTTCACGGCCAGGCTGCGACTATTGTCTCCAAGATCTTGATCTGCTGGAAAACAGGTCAGAAAAGCAGATGTGTTACTATAAAGGCAAATAATGACCTGTCCGACCAGTTCTACGCTGAGGAGAAGACCTCTACTGTCTACCTTGTCTCCATCAATCCCTTTTCTGGTTGTCAAAGACATTTAAGAACAGTTTGGGACGTTTCCCTCAATCGTTTCAGCCTCGTCGAAGCAATTCCTTTCCAAATAAGAGTGCAATGACCTAATTTTACATAAACTATGCGTTGCCAATTAATAACTCCCAGCTTCCACTGTGCAGGGGGGGATTTTGACATCACAAAGCTTTTCATGCACCGCACAGCAGGACGACTGGGACATGTGATCTGGCTTTCCTCAACGTAAGCTACATCCGAAATTTTACAAACAACTGGAAAATGAAAGAGGCTAAGTGCAGGCAGCAGAAACATTACAGAACACAGCCCGATGTTACTGCCAGCAGCCATTCCCCTCTACTTGTGGGAGATGACTTTCTATCCGTGACGATGGTATCTAGTGAGATGTGATTGTTCAGTGATACAAAGACAAGGCAATGGATATACAAATTGTTATGATGCTGGCTTACCGACGACCCTCCAGCACTCTACTATCTATATGTGCACGCACAACCTCATGTGAAGTATAATTTTTTTATACGAGGGCTAATCTTGATTATGGAAGCAGAAATTAATGGTGCACGCCACCTAGAAATAATTCATAAACATCGAGGACATTCAGCGCTTGTCACAGAAAGAATAAATTATTTACGATCCTACAGAGAGAGAAAGAAACAAACTGCAGTTACCCTACTAGGCCTCTCAGTAGTCCTGTGTTTGTGTAGGGTCCTCATAAAGCACAGCAAACACTTTTCAAATAGCATGAAATGCATACCAATATACTTCAACAAGGTCTAATCAGAAGAGTAAAATAATTTTGAATACACTTGATCGTACACCGCACATCTCATGGAGTCGGAGAGGGGGGGGGGGCTGACTTTAGAGTGAACGGTGGGCTTCCTCACTGTCCCTGCCCAGCACTGATATGTATGATCAGGGCTGGAAGGAAATCAATCTAATTCAGCCCTAGACCACCGGGTATAACAGTCTACCCCCGTCCTTGACCACCAGGGATAATCGGTTTACTTTTAACAGAAAGTAACCTGAAAAAGCCGTCAATTGTAAAGAAAATGGAGGGTGACAGAGAAGTGACCGGGTTTAGTCAGAGAAGGAGTAATGTGAGAAGGTCAGTTTCTAAAGGGTTACATGGCTGCCTTTTAGCATATGTAGCTGCCAACACCAGATTAGGCTACTTTCACACTAGCGTTCGGGGCTCCGCTTGTGAGCTCCGTTTGAAGGCTCTCACAAGCGGCCCCGAACGCATCCGTACGGCCCCAATGCATTCTGAGTGGAGGCGGATCCGCTGAGAATGCATCAGTCTGCCAGCGCTCAGCCTCCGCTCCGCTCAGTGAGCGGACACCTGAACGCAGCTTGCAGCGTTCGGGTGTCCGCCTGGCCGTGCGGAGGCAAGCGGATCCGTCCAGACTTGCAATGTAAGTCAATGGGGACGGATCCGTTTGAAGATGACACAATATGGCTCAATCTTCAAACGGATCCGTCCCCCATTGACTTTCAATGTAAAGTCTGAACGGATCCGTCTGAAGCTACTTTCACACTTAGAATTTTTTCTACAATATAATGCAGACGGATCCGTTCTGAACGGATCCCAAGTCTGCATTATATGAGCGGATCCGTCTGAGCAGACATCAGACGGACCCGCTCTGAATGGTAGTGTGAAAGTAGCCTTAGTTGACAGAGCTTGGTAAAACTGCTGGGGCGGAGGGAGTCTTCATGTTACAGCCTTAGGCTAAATGCACACGACTGTATGTGTTTTAAAAAAAAACAGATGACATCCGTATGCCATCCCTTTTATTTTGGCGGATCAATTGTACCAATGCCTAAAACGGACAAAAATAGGACGTTCTATTTTTTTTGCGGAGCTACAGAACGGACATACTGATGCGGACAGCACACTGTGGATGCAGACATAAAGGAGGAGTAAAATGTACTCCAGTCAGGGGTCGGAGTAGTTTATACTACAGGCACATGGACAGCTGGCGGTACGCCTGAGCCTAGTCATAACTTACACGCTTTCTCCACAAGCGCAGGGGGGAGGGGGGGAAACACGGCCAGTTTTTGTAAATGAACCCCAATGTCCTCCCCCCCCCCCAAAAAAAAGGACTACATACAGATATATAGATATTAGAGATAGCTTGTACTTTAAAGGGGTTGTACAGAGAAACACGGTTGCTTTCTTCCAAAAACAGCACCGCCCCAGTCAACAGGCCGTGTGCAGTATTGCAGCTCAGCTCTATTGACTCCAATGGAGATTAGCTGCAATACCAATGACAACCCATAGACAGGGGGGTGGGTGTTTTGGGGAAAAAAGAAGTCAAGTTTTCGGAGGACTTGCTATCATTTTTTATAATCCTGGATAAACCCCCCCCCAAAAAAACATTTTTTTATAGTATTATTTTTTTTTAATAGCACAAAAAGCTTACATGCCGGCCAACAGGAAATTCAAAAATGTCGACAAACATTGCTTTTTTTTTATGGCAGGTTTAGTCTTTCGGAGGACTTGCTATCATTTTTATCTCCGATAGGACTCCACAGACACATGTCGCCGTAGCTGCCGGGCCCGCAGCGGAGGAGGAGTGTGCTTCCCGTTTGCTGTACGCCTCCCCTCTGCCACTTTTAATTTCTCCAGTGAAAGTAATGAATCACAGCTGTGAGGAGCTAATCTGTATGCTTATCACAGCAAATCCCAATGTGTTGGGCTGTTTAACACTTTCTACGCTGCGGCACACCACAAACTCCAATCCCCCTGGGGCGAATGCTTGGAGGAAGGGAGGTCTTCGTGTGTGTCAGTCAATGGGTGTGCAGGGGGGGGGGGGGGGGGGGGGGGTCGAACTTAAATTTCTGCTTGTTGCACATAAAATTGTCAGATCGTCTCCGGCCCTGAAAATGGATCTCCTTGGGAAAGAAACAAGACCAGCCTATACAATAACAATGCGCGGTCAAAACAATAATCGTGAGCGTAAGAACTCGCCTGTAGCCAGAAACAAAGGCTCCATCCCCGGCTGGCCCCTCTCGAGGTTATCCCCCCCCCCCCCCCCTTCCCCAATTCTGAGGAAAACGACCTCTGACCCTCGGCTGGCAAAGACAAGGCTGATCCATGCTTGGTGCACTGGTTAAACCATCCCCCCTCCTGCAAATAGTGGTGACAGGCAGGACATGTCAAGGAAGCTCTGAAAGCAGAAACTTCTCCTCAAGGAAAGGACAAATGGATGGAGACCAGAGCCTGCAGATGTGCGAGGACAATGCTGGCTCATGGCTTCCTGTCAAAGTCCAGATAGTGAGGGGTCACCGTAAGTCTGCGGGCAGTGGTGACAATAAGGTAGGCATTTGGTGTTCTTGTGCGTTGGTTGATGTGCTTTATTAAAAATATGGAAGGGAAATGGATTTGACTCGCAGCAACTTACCCAAAAATCAAATGAGGTAAATGTAATAAAGGACCTATGTGTCATAGCGAACCATGGCAAAGGCAACACTGCGTATAGGGTCTGATTTAGAGGAGACGTCCACCTCCAGAAATATATATAAAAAGAAGCAACTTTTTAATTGAAAATGAGCTACAGCTCCTATTTAACCTATGTGTCTCCATGGTAACAGACCGCAAACAAACCGTGTGGTCTGGTCCTGCAGTTACAGTATCTTCCCTTCCAATACACAGATTTTTTTTTACCATGCAGACACACAAGGAGCTGTAGCTGCTCATTTTCAATTAAAAAGTTGCTTCGTATTATATACGTTTTTTTTTTTTTATAAAAGCAATTTTGCAAAGTTGCTTCACTTTTTGTTTTACATTGGTATTGGTATAAAAAATAAAAAGTTGATCATCGATATCAATATCTGAATGGCGGGGGTCCGATTCCTGGCAGCTCCGCCAATCAGCTGTTTGAAGAGGAGACGGCAAACGTGAGAGCGCAGCTTCCTGTTCGAGATTACACCGCACATCGTCTCACTAGTAGCAACGGCGCAGTGTTATAAGTGAAAGGGACGAGCAGGAGCGAGACGACGCGCAGTGGAACCTTGAGGCGGCAGAGCTCTCACCAGTGCCGCCTCCCCTTCAAATAGCTGGTGGGCGGGTGTCCCGGCAGTCGGACCCCCGTCGATCAGATATTGATGACCTATCCTGAGGATAGGTCATCTATAGGTACTGGCTGCACAACCCCTTTAAGCCTATCGTCCGTTTCTCCTAACTCCAGTCCACAACAAATCAAATTTTAAAGGTTAGGGTTTTCTTAAAGGGGTTTGGATCGACAAGACAAACTTCTGGTTATATACGTTTTCAGGATCCCCTTCCATTAGCAACAGCGGGGAGCCACTAACAAAGAGGGGGTCTTGCTTGTAGAAGACCTGGGCCATCCATGTACTGCATGGTCGGCCATTCACTTGCAATGTAGGGTGGTTCTACAGATCTATAGGGTGGTCTTTACCTGTCTGGCTGTTTTCAGTCAGCCCTACAGACGCGGTGAGATTTTGCCTATTTCCGCTGAGATGAGATGACGTCACCGTCGCCGAGGATCCAGGAAGAGAATTTACCTGCAGTGAAAAGACTTGTTAGTGTATTCAGAAAGTCAGAAAACAGGTGAGAGTTGACACGATATTCATAACTATTAATGCAGCAGGCATATACAATTATATTCAGTCCATTCTTCGTACTATCTGTTCTTGGGAAAGCTGGGTGACCCCAAATGACATGACAGCACCGACAGGGGATCTCACCTGCCTTTACAAGTCCTCTAAGGCTACATGCACACGAACGTTGTTGGTTTCAGTGTCCATTCTGTTTTTTTTTTGCGGATAGGATGCGGACCCATACATTTCGATGGGTCTGCATCAGTATGTCCGTTCCGTAGCCCCGCAAAAAAAATAGAACATATCCTATTCTTGTCTGTTTTAGGCATTGTTACAATGTATCCGCAAAAAAAAACAAAAAACAGATGGCATACGGATGTCATCCGTTTTTTGTTTTTTTTGCAGATCTGCAATTTGCGGACCGCAAAACACATACGGTCGTGTGCATGTAGCCTAATGTGCAAATTTGCCCGCCTATATTGTGTTGTTGTACTGGCAGCTATGGTAGTAGCCTAGTTTGGGCCCTGTTCACATCTGCGTTCACATGCTGTCATTCTGACCGATCTGCATGCAGTGCAACACATTGGTTATAACACCACAGAGTCAATGGAGTGCAGTGGGCGTCACCGGTGTCTATCGTGTGTCAGATCCACTAGAGAAGGCATGGCCAACCTGCGGTCCTCCAGCTGTTGTAAAACTACAACTCCCACCATGCCCTGCTGTAGGCTGATAGCTGTAGTCAGTCTGGGCATGATGGGAGTTGTAGTTTTGCAAAAGCTGGAGAGCCTCAGGTTGGCCATCCCTGCACTAGTGCGCCTTTGTAACATAAACCATGACACAAACGTGAACAGAAACTTATAAAGATCCTATCATCTCTCCTAAAAAGTCTAATTTTTTAGTAAATTATTGTATTCCCCATGAAATAACAATTCTGGAGCATCTTCTCCACTCCTCAGTTATTCCTATTAGAATCTATGAATAAGCTGACAACAGCTATTCCTATGGCTCTATGTTTTACTTTTCCTCCATTATACCTGCAAGAAGTTATGAATGGATTGCATTAAAGGTCCAGCTGGGTGTTCCCAGGGTCCCTGCACAGTCTGTCACCGATTGGATGTTGTCAGACTGTGCAGGAACATCTCCACCCCCAAAAGGTAACACCCATCTGGATCTTCACTGCAAATTTCTAGCAAATCATTCATAAATTCTAGCAGGAATAATTGGGAAATGGCCCAACATAGAGTCATAAGAATAGGTGCTGCAGAACCTATTACATGGGGGATGCAAGTAGTTACTAGAACCGACATGTCCGCGGAGGTGACGGCTCCTCTTTACGAGCTGCTTTGGAGGAATGTGGGGCAAGACATGCACATCGTGGTCCGCAGATCAATGCACGTTCACTGACATGGGAACGATACGAGATGTGACATTTTGCCAATAGATGACAAACACGAGCTGCTTCTCTGAATACATGATACCAGCTCAGCAATGGCTCGTGCCCGTGCATCCCTTATACTGGCATATAGGAAAAGACTGGAGGACTCCCCTGAGGTTAGGACACAACCAGGGGCATTAATCAAGACTATGCCAGCAAAGAAAAAGTTGCAAAATGTGGTGCCCGGAATATTTGTGCCACAATTTGGTGATTTTTCAGCTTTTCACTTTTCTAAGGTGGTGGGGAAAGGGGCGTGGCTTAGCAGAGGGGACGGAGTCTATCGCGACCCGCCGGATTTACTGTATGCATAGCCCTTCTCATATGCAATGAATGGCGCTTTAATAATAAATAATAATACCGCTGTGGCCACGGATTTCGCTTTCCTGTGGACAGCGTCTATAAACCAAATCAGTCAGCAATCCCATTAGCCACAGTCAATGTATTTACCTGGTTTATTCTTTGCCCCAGAGGCTAACAATCTAATTTCTTAGGCTGGACAACATGCCATTATGAAGGGAACCTACTCAGCACGGTAACAGGAGACGCCACAAATGTGTGCCAATTCACAGCACCATACATGTGGATACGGTATTAAACACCCCATCCACACACACTGGGAAAAAAATAAATCTGTGAAAAAATGTCAGAATGCCGCCGACAAGGATTCTGCAGACGAGAATGCCGCCAACAAGAATGCCGCCGACAAGGATTCTGCAGACAAGAAAGCTGTGCATTCCCACACATTTTCAAAGCAGGATGCACCCTCTGTGGCGAAATCTGCATCGGATAATTTACCCTTAGGATGACTGCACATGGTGCAGATTATGCACTGTTTTGCCACCGGAAATACCGCAGTATAGTCCACTACCAGCAAACTGTATGAGAAGAGACAAATCTAATGTACACTTTTTTTTTAATCTTTGAAGTATAAATTGGCCTGCCGCGCAGATTTTTAAATCCGCAGCTCAGTATACCGTATCCAATATGGAACACGTCACTGTGCGCATCCCTTCCCCATGCAGTCCAATGACAAGAATTCAGGAATTTCACTCCACCTCCAGGAAGACTGGACCAGCATGGAGGACGGATGTTATAAAATGAGTTAATTGGCCGATATAATGCAGCCCCCCCTGCTTGTAATAGTGGGGAACTAAAGTAATTACACAGTATGAAGGATTGCATTCACCCCCAAAGTGCCCTGCCAAATAATGGGACCTTGGGGTATGGCGACCATGTGGTTATCCTGTTAATGATTTAATCTTATTAAACCCTTCAGAACGCAAGAACAGGTAGACAACAGATGTCTCGCCAACAATTGGCCCGTCTAACATCTCAAGCCGGCTGCGGGGGTCAGAGGGCTCAGTCTTCAGACGCACCGTTCAATCCCCGCATGACGGCATAGGACTGTGCGCCGTCGTCCCTCCGAAATCTGCACGCTGTCTGATTGCTTCCTTTTTCTGCCTGGCTCCATGCTCCTCGAGAGGAGGAGAGCAGGAGAAGGAGGAGGAGGACGTGTTCGACACAATAGACAGTTCCACAAATAGGCGCTTTGCCCTGACCTCAAACAAGGAGCTGGATTTTTTGGCAGCGTCCCAGCCCTACTTACTGAACAGCCCTTCAAAACTTTTGTATTCATTCATGTCGCTAACCACTGCTCGAAAAAGGCCTGTACTGGGACCTGTGCCAAACACGTGAAAATGACCCCTCCAACATACGCAGCCAAAGTCTTGCATAATCCGCTGCAATAAAAACGCTCTCCCTCCTTGGCCGCACACACCACTGCCTTTCTAAGAACATTCCTGTGTCTGTCATCCTGCAGGAACAGAAGCAACTTGTGCACCGCGGCCACAAAGGCATCCTTAAAAACCAAACAAGTTCAATCGGGGGCAGCAGAACGGTCCTTACCCCAGCGCGGAGAGGAATGGGGGAGCAGACCAAGAGCCGCTTACCCCCGGGATCTGCCTGTCTAATCGCCCAAAGTCTGGTGGAACACATAAAGGGGCTAAAAGTAGAAATACACAAATGTACTGAAAAAAAGGGAAGCATACAAGAAATAAATGGTTAGATGCAATGGGTATGAGTAAGGCTCTGTTCACACTGCCACCACAGGCTGCACTGCTCAAAATGATGGAAAACATGTTGGAACCCAAAGGACCCCATTAATAAGTCCACATGGGTCCAAAGGGTGCTGATGGTGTCTGACATGACCGGGGGGGGGGGGTTTAGCGGGGAATTGAGGCTTCAGTTCTAAACAGAAGCTAGAATGATGTGAATTCAGCCATACGTCCTTCTATTAGGCCCCATGCACACGAACCTATTTTCGGTCCGCGCCTGATCCGCATTTTTTTTGGAACCTCTCATTTCTAAGGGGCAGCAAAAAAATGCCGGCAGCAGACAGATGTCATCGGTCTGCTGTCCGCATCTGTGCAGCCACATGTCCGCCCTGGAAAATATATATATATATATATATAAAAAAAAGGGCGGGACATGCAGGATGAACACGGCTGGTATCCGTGTTTTGTGGAACTGCGGTTAGCGGACTGCAAAACACATACGGTCGTGTGCATGAGGCCTTATGCTCTATATGCAGTATTCCCTTTGAGGACTACATGTGCTGGATCTATTTAAAGGGCAAGGCAGTCCAAATGATTTTAACGTATGCTATTCATTTTCTGTAGGCTACACACGTCTGCCCCGTTGAGGCTGACAATCTAATTTCCCTATCTTAGACACACGCGCACATTAGGGATGATTTAGCAGGAAGTCAATTAGCCTATCAGCATATTTTTGGAATTTACAAACTCCATCCAGATGTTGGTCGCACAAGGTGGACACCGTATATAGGAGAAGTGGTCTATTCCAAACGATCAAAATTGTGTCAGCTTCTCTGTAATAGAAATCTCTGAGCAGTGCCAAAGGGGTTCAAAAGGATTTGAAAAAATATATAAAAATAAATTAAATATATATATATATATCTTTGTTACAGAAACAGTGTCACGCAGTCTATATGTTGCGCCTGGTACTACAGTTTGACTCCATTAATGGCGCTTTCCAGTACATAGATATTGATGACCTATCTTCAGGATTGGTCATCGATGCCAAATCAAATCAGTGGGGCTTCAACCGCCAGTTGTTTCATGCACTGTAAACTATACAGTGGATGGAGCCGGATGCACTGTGTAGTGGCCGTGTCCTATTCACGTGAACGGGAGATGACCTGCAGACGCCAGAAACTACACGGTGGATGGAGCTTTCCGTTTCTGCATCTACAGTATAGTTTTCAGCGGCTGCCTGATCGGTGGGGGTGCTGTGTCTGAAGCCCACCTATCTGATATTGAGGACCTATCCTGAGCAGATATCTAAAGCAGCAGCATTATCCAATACATTCCAGACCTCTAAGGGTTATATAGCATCATAAATCAATATAATGCTAACCCCGGCAGTGCTGGGAGGTCAGGACGGGAGCTGTCTTATACTCACGCTCCGAGTCTCGTGTGAAAGCGGCCAGAAGGTTTGTACCTGATTTCCCCTTCTCCCTACCAGGCTGAATGGGATGGGACGGGATGGGGACCCCCCCCCCCCCCCCCATTGCTTACTAAAACGGAGAGGGCGGACAGATCTTCTTCAACAGGCTACACACCGGGAGGTTAGTGCAGAGATTTCCATATTTTTTTTTCACTTTTAATGCCGTGGACCCACTCACCGTTTAGCCCCACTGACTGCAGCTAAACCGTCTTGGTGTTGCCGTGGTTTTAAGCCCCCGGATGCGTGTACGGCAGCGTGGCCTCCCACAAAAAAAAAAATTGGAGACAGACACCAGGTGGCTACCAGCAGAATTCTGGCATGGGATCTGACAACATTTTTAAGATAGTTTCTTGGCCCCCTTTGCATTTTTTTTTTTTTTAAATAAATTGGCACCATGGGCATGGCATTTTTTTCATAGACTTCTCTATAGGAAAAAAAAAGTGTGAAAAAAACTGAGTACTATTAAAAAAAAACAAAAAAAAAAACGTAAACAATATAAAAAATTGCAATTTTATGGTGCGTTTTCCATGCCAAAAAGAACAGTCCCTTACTAGGACTGCAACCCGAGAGGTCAGTGCATACACCTATATTAGAGGGATGGGCGTCCTGGACACGAGGCCGTGATCACCACTCAGAGACGCTCGCCCCTTTTTGCCATCATGTCTCTCTGACCGGCTGTACGCTAATTCCTAGTGACTGTCCTGACACTTGCCGGTGAAGAGAATGGTAACAAGCCCCTGCTGTTCGGCGCAGCCATCACTTTTGTCCGAGTCACTACTTCTGACTGCACAGCGCTGCTCATCTCTGCCGGCCCAGGGTTCAGCCGCTTAACCCTTTCATGGCTGGACGTGGGCGAGCATCCTATGCCTCGATCATGTCAATGAGATCCTAAAGAATAAGAACATTTATGACAATTCTGCTTACACCCCATTATAAATATATCCGATTACCTGGTGGAGTCTGCAAGGGTCTGAACAAGACTGTCAAGACGTGAAGGAAATAAATGATTTCACAACAGGCAGGAAGATTCATCGCTCTACATTGCCTGCTGATCGTCACAAGTGATTTCTCCTTCTAGAATTCAATGCTGGACAAATCCCGGGAGTCAGGCAGTCAACTTTTTGGTAAGTTTTGCCATGCAAAGAAAAAAATTGGTCTCCCAGAAGAGTCTAACTGACTTCTTCAATGTTTGTCCAGTCTACTCAAATAAAAGGGCTTTTGGACAGGTTTCAATGTGTTCTAAAACACTTAAAAGGTCACTGTACTTTCAACAAACCTTGTATAAATCAGTAGTGAATATGAAAAACATTGTAATATATTTTATCAGAGAAAAATGCCTCTTTTGACATCTTGCAGCTCATTTCTCCTCTGCTTCGTCCATGGACATGTAATCTGATTCAGTCAGCCAACAGCTCTCTTGTCTCTTAAAATGGGCATCAGAAAAAAAATGTTAGTTTGTGTGGAGGGGATGGGGCGAAACCTCTTCTCTGATAACGAATATTACATAGTTTTTTATATTCACCTGTACTATAGATTTATGCAAAGACTGATGAAAGTACATGGACCATTTTGGAGGTGCCAGAGACCATTTCCAGTTGTGTGGTCCATGAAGACCATCCATGATACAGTCATCTCACCGCTACTTGCCTATTCTTGGTACCACAAGCTAAATGCCAACTGCTTTTCTGCCCATCTGCTGAGGTCATAAGATGTCATCCAGTTTCCAAACGGTCCCTATACACAGCAGCTACGTTACAATATGGCAGGTCTTGTAGGCCACACCTGAGATGCAAAATGGCTACCATATTGGGTGTTCTCCTGAAACAAGTAGAAGCTTAAGGACTTAACGTGATGATTGGGAGCTAGTGCTTGTACAAAATTTGTTCGGCTGATCGTCAGCCCTTGTAGGCAATATGCAAACTGCATGGGGGATGAACAATCGTACTACCAATCAGCCCGTGTAAAATCCCTCTAAACAAGCAGCGATCAACCTGCTACATGGTCGATCTCTGGTTGCACCGGGCTGTTAACGCCCACTTTAAAAGGACCCTTAAACAATACTTATTAGAAAGGCTTGTTAAATCAGGCAAAAATTATAAAAATGTATAAAACTAGACTTGGCAACCATTACATTAACATTTTGCATGATATAACGGTGGCAAAAATACAATATCAAAAACACGTAATCCACTGGCAAACAACTAGTTACACAGACCTAATGTGTAATTCACAACTACAAAACATGGAATCCACAAAAAGAAAAAAAAGAAGAAGAAGAAGAAGAAGAAGGGTGCAGCCAAACTGCGGCTCACTCCAGCCTCGGCAAGAAGGAAAAAGTAATAAATATTTAAGTTGCGCATTATTAACACCTTTGCATTGCGGGGCTAATGGCAGCGCAGGGATTAAATGTGAAGCGGGAGATTCATGTTTCACTCCCGGTAAAAACAGGCCATAGCAAGCATTTATTAAAAAAGTGCAATCATCCTGTCAATACACATTAAGGGCAGAGGATTCCGACAAGCCGGAAAATTCCACAGCTGAAATCAGCTTTCGCTGGCTCCCAAGAGTGGACGCCCCTTTATGGCGAATGTTCTGCAGAATAGAGAGAAATTCCAGGACCCTGCAGCGTCACCCAGGCCATTGAAACCCACCGGGCAAGGATCCACAAATGATCAGTGGGCTGTAATCACTGGCAAAATGAAAAGATGCCAAAACAGATGCAAAAAAAAAAAAAAAAAGAAGCAATGATATTGTCTATTCTGTGGAAAAGCTGGGTAACCACTGTGGGACCTGAAAGGCCATGTTCACACGTGGTGGATACACTGCCACAGAATTGCATGTGGAAAACCGCATTGTTTTACGGTATTAGCAAAGTGCACGCGATTGTAAAGCATTGCATCCGCCGTGCGAATCCTACATCCACAATCCAATTAATGCTTAGAGGAAAATCTGCAGGAAATAAATGCAGTAGAATCTGTGGCTCAGATTCCGCCACATGTGCCCGTACCCTAGGGGTAAGCCATTTACATGTGACTGGTTTGAAACGGATGACAGTACAGTGTACGGTAACGTGTATATAAAGTGTTATATATACAAATAGACAGCACTCCAAATGAAAGATATGCAAATGAGTGTATTTATTCAGCCAGAGATGGTGGCGCACAACAATACAACGTTTCGGGCTAAAGGAAAGCCCTTCATCAGGCTGGTGTGCAAAAAAGAAAAATGTGTCTACAAAGTGTTGATGTTGGAATGATGAAGGCGGCATTCACACGCTGCTGGTTTTTGGTGCGGATTCCACTGCAAGACGGCAGTGAATTACAGAACCATACATGAATAAGGGTTTAAAATGTCTCAACCACAAGCAGCAGAAAATATCTGCGTGGAAAAATTCATCCATTTAATGTATAGGAGTGATGTACACAACTAATTTGCAGCTCACGAACGACATACGGATTTTGCTGCAGAATCGGGACGGAGATTCAATGCGGCAAAACTTCCACCACATGTGGACCTAGCCTTAAAGGAGATATACAACTCTTTACAAATGGCTTTATCCACAGGTTAAGCCATCACTCTCTGATCAGTGGGGGGTCTGACACCATGCTGATCAGCTGTTCTACACTGATCCGTCCATTGTGAAGTGGACAGAGAAGGTTACTGCCATGTTGCTCCTACTGAAGTGTCCAAACTCTGTCCACTTCACAGGGACAGAAACTACAGGGAGTGCGGGACATCGGACTAAGATACTACAGGGAGTGCGGGACATCGGACTAAGATACTACAGGGAGTGCGGGACATCGGACTAAGATACTATAGGGAGTGCGGGATGTTGGACTAAGTAACTACAGGGAGTGCGGGGTGTTGGACTAAAACTACACGGAGTGCGGGGTGTCAGATTAGGAAACTACAGGGAGTGCGGGGTGTTGGACTAAAACTACAGGGAGTGCGGGGTGTCGGACTAAGTAACTACAGGGAGTGCGGGGTGTTGGACTAAAACTACAGGGAGTGCGGGACATCAGACTAAGATACTACAGGGAGTGCGGGACATCGGACTAAGATACTACAGGGAGTGCGGGATGTTGGACTAAAACTACAGGGAGTGCGGGATGTCGGACTAAGATACTACAGGGAGTGCGGGACATCGGACTAAGATACTACAGGGAGTGCGGGATGTTGGACTAAAACTACAGGGAGTGCGGGATGTCGGACTAAGATACTACAGGGAGTGCGGGACATCGGACTAAGATACTACAGGGAGTGCGGGATGTTGGACTAAGTAACTACAGGGAGTGCGGGATATCAGACTAAGATACTACAGGGAGTGCGGGATATCAGACTAAGATACTACAGGGAGTGCGGGGTGTTGGACTAAAACTACAGGGAGTGCGGGGTGTCGGACTAAGTAACTACAGGGAGTGCGGGGTGTTGGACTAAAACTACAGGGAGTGCGGGGTGTCAGACTAAGTAACTACAGGGAGTGCGGGACATCAGACTAAGATACTACAGGGAGTGCAGGGTGTCGGACTAAAACTACACGGAGTGCGGGGTGTCAGATTAGGAAACTACAGGGAGTGCGGGGTGTCAGATTAGGAAACTACAGGGAGTGCGGGGTGACGGACTAAAACTACAGGGAGTGCGGGGTGTCGGACTAAAACTACAGGGAGTGCGGGGTGTCGGACTAAAACTACAGGGAGTGCGGGGTGTCGGACTAAAACTACAGGGAGTGCGGGGTGTCGGACTAAAACTACAGGGAGTGCGGGGTGTCGGACTAAAACTACAGGGAGTGCGGGCTGTCAGATTAGGAAACTACAGGGAGTGCAGGGTGTCAGATTAGGAAACTACAGGGAGTGCGGGGTGTCGGACTAAAACTACAGGGAGTGCAGGGTGTTGGACTAAAACTACAGGGAGTGCGGGGTGTCGGACTAAAACTACAGGGAGTGCGGGGTGTCGGACTAAAACTACAGGGAGTGCGGGGTGTCGGACTAAAACTACAGGGAGTGCGGGGTGTCAGACTAAGTAACTACAGGGAGTGCGGGGTGTCAGACTAAGATACTACAGGGAGTGCGGGACATCAGACTAAGATACTACAGGGAGTGCGGGGTGTCGGACTAAAACTACAGGGAGTGCGAGTGTCAGATTAGGAAACTACAGGGAGTGCGGGGTGTCGGACTAAAACTACAGGGAGTGCGGGGTGTCGGACTAAAATACAGGGAGTGCGGGTGTCAGATTAGGAAACTACAGGGAGTGCGGGGTGTTGGACTAAAACTACAGGGAGTGTGGCGTGTCAGATTAGGAAACTACAGGGAGTGCGGGGTGTTGGACTAAAACTACAGGGAGTGCGGGGTGTTGGACTAAAACTACAGGGAGTGCGGGGTGTTGGACTAAAACTACAGGGAGTGTGGGGTGTCAGATTAGGAAACTACAGGGAGTGCGGGGTGTCAGATTAGGAAACTACAGGGAGTGCGGGACATTGGACTAAGATACTACAGGGAGTGCGGGATGTTGGACTAAAACTACAGGGAGTGCGGGACATCGGACTAAGATAGTACAGGGAGTGCGGGGTGTTGGACCCTTAGGCTTCTTTCACATTATTGTTATTAGTTCCAGCAGAGAACAGCCTGTTGGAGCTATCTGGACCCGGATGTTACCGCAATGCCCATTGGTCCTATAACCCATTGACTATAATGTGGTCCGGCGGAGATTCGGATGCTACCCGGAAAAAATGCAGGCATTCAGCCAGACAAAAACTGCTGCGTGCCTTACCAATCAGATAGTGATGGCCTATCCTGATCCATCACTTGCAAAGGACGACTCCTTCAAGCTATGCGTGTGCATGGAATCTGTATGATCAGTACAAAGCCACAGGGTCTCTGTATATAAGGAGCTATCCTCCAGTGGAGGCAGCACTACTAGGGTCCAGTACCTCCATACAGTACATACAGCATGTGATCAAATTTGTATGAAACGTGAAAGAGAAAAACCTGTGTGTGCCTCAGTAGTATATTGGGAACGGGAGCCCTGTTTTGGCTCTGTACAATATAAAGTGGTAACACGACCATGTGCATGAGGCCTTACTGTTCTAGAGACCTGCGCGCCCGCACCTCTAATCTCATCGTGTATAAGCACCACTCGGCTCTGGTGGAATAGTTCCCTGTACACATATTATTAAAGGATCAGTAAAACTAAGAAACTACAGGGAGTCACTTGAAACCACTTAGGAAATTATGACTGTACATTACCTGATACCCAATAACAAGCACAATTATCTCAAGATCTATCCAGGTATAGTCACATGGACACGTCTAGGAAAGATGGCGCTTTCAATTATCAACCAAGCAGGATGGAAATCAGCTAAAAAGTTATTAAAGGGGTTGTATAAGATTACAAAAACAGAGTCTTCCAGAAACAGCGCCACTCTTCTCATTGGCTGCATGCAGTATTGCAGCTTAGCCCCATTAATGGTGTTTTTTCTGGAAGAGGGGAAGTATGTTTTTGTAATCTCATCCAATTTCTTAAAAGGGTTGTCCAGTTTCACTTATAAACCAGACAACAATGGGGAATAGGCTGCAATAAAGAAGTGAGCTGCTCTCATCTCCGCACCTCAGATGCAGCTCCGCAACTCAAATTCTCCTAGCCGCGCTCTGTTTACCGCTGCAGCGGTGATGTCACAACAAGTGACCACTGCAGCCAAACACTGGCCTCTGCTGAGGCCAGAGATTGGCTGCAGCCATCACCACTGCAACTGGGTAAGGCTACTTTCACACTTGCGTTTGGTGTGAATATGTCATGGATCTGCACAAACGCATCCGTTCAGTTAATACAACCGCATGCATCCGTTCAGAACGGATCAGTTTGTATTATCTTTAACATACCCAAAACGTATCCATCTTGATCACCACTGAAAGTCAATGGGGGACGGATCAGTTTTCTATTGTAGCATAGTGTGTCCCTATTGACTTAAATTGTGTGTCAGAACAGATCCGTTTTGTCAGACGGACAACAAAACGCTGCATGCAGTGTTTTCGTGTCCACCTCCAAAGTGGAATGGAGACGGAACAGAGGCAAACTGATGCATTCTGAGCGGATCCTTATCCATTCAGAATGCATAAAGGGCAAAATTGATCCGTTTTGGACCGCTTGTGAGAGCCCTGAATGAATCTCACAAACGGAAACCAAAACGCCAGTGTGAAAGTAGCCTAAACGGAGTCCGGCCAGGAGAACCGGAATGGTAGTGCTGGATCTATTAAGCAATAATAAAAGGACAATCGCCACAGTGCTCTCCCTGCAGCTCAAAGGGTTCAGTCAACCGCAGACCACCGGTCAGAAATCCAATTTCAGAACATTTATTAAAATCGTCCAACTTTTATTTCATCTTCTGAATAAAATTAGCGGTACAGTAGTAGTTCACCCATAACCATTCTGTACCGCTAATCCTATTAAGAAGATGAAATAAAAGTTGGATGATGTTCACAAAGGCTCTAGATTTGGCTTTCTGAAGCTGGATCTGATAGGCAGGCACAGCTCAGATCTTTTTTTAACCTTTATAACTGTATAACACCTATAACTCGGTGACAACTAGACAACCACACCAGGAGCCATTGGATTCTTATAAATGCCAGTGAGCAAAAAAATTAAAAATTCCAACATCATCGGTAGAAAACCACCCAAAAAGTTAAAAGACTGGTTAACTGGCTCTTGGGAAATGTTCAGTCTCTGATTATTACGATGATGTGCCATCCAGCTGATTAAAAGGTTTTGCCTAGGAAAAAAGGAGGGAAAAACAGTAATAAAACAGCCTTGACAAGATAAATAAATCTCCCACGGCTTCAGATGTCCCTGTTGGCCTTTGTGGATTCACTTGAGCCCAGCAGCCAATGACTAGCCTCAGTGCCCTTGTGGTCCACATGGAAGAATCCACCGGCAGGGACCATAGGAACAAGACACACTGAAATGGTAAAGGTTCTTTCATTATGGTATTCCCTCCATTCTTGAAAAACCCCTTTAAGATCTCTGGAAATCATATGAATAGCTGTTTTTCAGAATATGCTTGGGTCCATCTTGTTCTGGATCAGTCTCCACGTCTGGTTGTTCAACTCTTCCGGGCACAAACGCCTCTTCCGTTGCGAAGGAGACCGTAGACCTAGAATCTACTCTCTGCATTGAGTATATTCTCTAAAAAAAAATATACTAGTAGATCAACCAGATCTCTAAGAAAGTGGACCTAGTACTGGTGTGGAAGCACCATGGGGCCACAAACGTATCTATGGCTAAGAACCACAGTGAAGGGTGGAAAGATCTCGAAAGACAACCAGCTCGGAAGAGAGGTGGCAGATTTAGGTGCACACCTGGAAACTTGACATTTCTTCTAGATCTACAGGAAGTATCGTATATGGGGGGAGGTACCGTGGGGTTAAATAAATTTTTAGCTTTTTTCGGAAAGCCCATTTTTTGTTGTTATTTTCTTCTTTTTTTTTTGCCTCAGCTCCCGACAAGTAGGGCTTTAATACTCAGCGTGTGATGAGAGATGAAACCAAGTGTGAACAACTTTCAGGTCCCATGAGGGGGCTGACTGTTCAAGCTGTCAGGTTCAATTGCATCATTCGACATTATTCAATGCCCCAAACTGCTCCCTAATTGTTAGGGGCTTAACATATTCAGAGCCATTGTTTAGGCTAATGCTGAATGCCCACAAGTCGAGTTTCCATAAAGAAGGGGGTGGGATTTCATTGTACTTAAACCATACAGAACCCACTGCCTCCGCAGTCTTTGGTGCCATCCCGTGTATGAAAAACCGACTGTGAGACGGCTTTAATCAGTTTATATACTATCAATAAGCCTCTTATTTTATGACTACAGATATATAGCAAGAGAATTGCCGAGACTGATGCAGGGACAGTTCACTGGCTCGATACAATCACAGGAGAGAGCGCCGCTTTCAATCCTCCGCAGCTACAAGTCATTGTAAGTTTTTTTTTTTTTCTGTACCTAATATCAGATGTGACACCTCGTAGAAAGCCACGCACAAACCCTTTTACATTCGTCTGAAGATCCGTTGCCTCGGCTGACAAACGATTATTTTTTCAGTTGCATTCCTTATCCTGCTGATAATGAGATGGGGTCAAGCAGATTATTCGCTTCCTGTTCTGTCACTGCTTTGTATTGCTGAGAGAGGAAGTGAAAAAACGAAGGGGAGACACCGGGTAAACAAACCAAAAAGGAACGCCGACGCTACAAAGCAACGGAGAAATCTGTATGATCTGGAAAGTGGTACAGATTATTGTGCTTCCGAAATTGTGATTTCTGCATCTGTGTGTCTGTTCAAAGGCAATAAATAGACAAGTTGCAAAAAAAAGATTCCAATTCTGCAGTAAAAAAATAATATATATATAAACACCATCTCAATATAAAAAGTTACAAACGCGGGTAAAGTAGCAGGAATAGAAGAGGCAGCAAGGCTGAAGCAAAGCTGGCAAAATGTGATGCTCCGACAGGAAACAGCAAATAGGTTTACAAATCACAAGATAGCCGGAGGGCGCGGACCATATGCTCACTTCTCAGCAGTAATGAAGCCATGTGGGTTAAGATTGGAAATACCAATATGGAAACAAAACAAAGAATAAAAAACTGAATAAAAAAAGGAAATATATTGTAATTTGCCTGTGTGTGTATATATAGTAAAAATATAGTTAAAAAAATAATAAAAAATAAATAAATATATATATATATATATATATATATATATAATAAAAATTTACAGAATTTTTTTTATTATAAAATTTTGACAATACAAATATTTTACATACACATACCTAGGATAATTAAAGTTTTAGGCTACATGCACATGGTGCATATTAGGCTACTTTCACACTCGCATTTTGGCTTTCTGTTTCGGAGATCCGTTCAGGGCTCTCACAAGCGCTCCAAAACAGATCAGTTTTGCCCTAATGCAATCTGAATGAATGGATAAGGATCCGCTCAGAATTCATCAGTTTGCCTCCGATCAGTCTCCATTCTTCTCTGGAGGCCGACACCAAAGTGCTGTTTGCAGCGTTTTGCTGTCCGCCTGACAAAACTGAGCCAAACGGATCCGTCCTGACTCACAATGTAAGACAATGGGGACGGATCCGTTTTCTCTGACACAATAGAAAACGGATCCGTCCCCCATTGATTTTCAATGGAGTTCATGACGGATCCGTCTTGGCTGTGTTACAGATAATACAAACGGATCCGTTCATGACGGATGCATGCGGTTGTATTATTGTAACGGGGAGGCGTTTTTGCAGATCCATGACGGATCCGTAATAAACGCTAGTGTGAAAGTAGCCTTACACACAAATTTTCCACATGGTTTTACGTCCAGAAAATGCACAGCATAAGGGCTCTTATGCGATCCGCAAAAAACGGATCTGAAAAAAAAATACGGATGGCGTCCGTGTGCATTCATATTTTGCGGAATGGAACAGTCCTATCCTTGTCCGTAATGCAGACAATAATAGGACATGTTCTATTTTGTTTGCGGAACGGACATACGGAAATGGAATGCACACTGAGTAACTTCAGTTTTTTTCTTGAGGACCCATTAAAACGAATGATTCTCCATACGGTCCACAAAAAAACTGAAAAATACGTTCGTGTGCATGAGCCCTAATACAGTAGCAGCTACGTATAATCTTCCGTACAAGGTGCAGAAATTGACCCGCGGTGCGGATCTTTGAAATCTTTAGCACGTCAATTGTTTTGCACGGATTGTTTAGCGCAGATTTCGCCCTTTGCATCTGGGGCAAAAACGCGAGTAACATTTGCTGATTTTGGTGCAGATTTCCTGTGGAAATCAGTGAAACCTTCAGCAAATTCAGAGCGGAAAATCTGCATAAGGGCTCATGCACACAACTGTATGTCTGGTCCCATTCATTTCAATGAGCACACAGCACGCCGCGCGCTTTCCGCATCCGCTCGTTCGTTCCGTGGCCCTGCAAAAATTATAGAACATGTTCTATTCTTGTCCATTTTGTAGATAAGGATAGGACATTTCTAGGGAAGTGAAAAAGAAAATGGCAGCATGCACGTGGCCAGGATCTGCGATTTTGCAGACCATGAAACACATACGGGGTAACTGCACAAAGTGCAGATTTGTGTGCAGAAAATCCACATGAAATCTGCATCAAAATCGCACATAAATCCGCCTTACCTATCGCATTTTTGTACAGTTTTTATGCGTTTTTTGGGGCAGATTTAGGTGAACAATACCATAGAAGTCTATGGGGAAAACCACTCTACATAAGGTGCGAAATCACACAAACAATTGACTTGCTGCAGATTTCAAAAACCACACGGCAGATCAATTGCCTTTGCTGGCACTGTATTAATCTGCCACGTGTGCAGGTACCACTAAACCTGACTGCTGTGTGCACATGCCCTTACTCATTACTATACAATTTAAACAGCGCCACCATGCAACTTTGTGATGAAAAATAAAATAAAAAAATAAATAAAAAATAGACAAAACATAAAATACCAGAGCAATTATTAAAGCAAACAAACCTGATTCTGACACAACGACGAGACCTATTGGGGGGGGGGGGGGGGGGGGGAGACAAAAACAGCTGTACGGAAGGAGAAAAGAATCAGTACTAGATGTTTGCACTATGTTCCTGTCACAGGCAATGCTACACGAGCTATAGCAATAGTTTTGATATTATTTTTTTTTATTTTTTTTTATTACAGTGGCTTTTATTTTTAGTTTATTTAAAAAAAAAAAAAATATATAAGATCAAAATCTGCAGAATCCAGATATCCACCAAAAATGTAGACCTGACCCAGTGACACGTGGATTTGAATTGTTTCTTACATTAGTGAGTATGTTGTTCTGGCAAAGGAATTATCTGTCAAAAATTAAGAACTTGACAGGCTATTAAAGTGATCTCGATGACATCAGGAGCGGCGAGATTTCTGGAGAGCAGACAATAGAGCTGACAGGCACGCTACTTATACCAAATTTTAAGGCCACAGACAGCTTGTGCCTGGTTCAGTGTCATTTCATCAGCGACTTACTGCAGAGAGAGGACTCCATAAAAGAGCTCCTAACGCTACTCATCGGGCGCGTCTGCCATTTTAATGCAACCAGTCAAACGCTAATACAAAAAGAAATCCAACTATTGCATTATAGCTGGATATTGCCTGCAGCCATCAATCTCGCAAAATGGGCAGTAGACAACGCGCCCGGGTTATTTAAATCAACGCAGTGTTAAGTCTCAATTCCTCCTGTATTTGCATAACTCCGTTTCTGCAAAGCTATGCCGCCGCACATTAATATCCCACTTCAATCCCACGCCAAATGTTTGTCTCGTTTCTCATTGCAAAAGAGGAAATGCACCATTTATAACCGCAACATGACCAAAAATACTGCAAAATACTGAAATAACAGGCAACATTTACAATGTAGCATCTGTTTAAAACCGCATGTGTTTTGGGGGGGGGGGGGTGCAAGACATTGTATAGATTAGATTACGATAGATAGATAATGAGATAGATAGATAGATGTATAGATAGAAGGATAGATATGAGATAGATAGATGGAGATAGATAGATAGATAGATAGATAGATAGATAATAGATAGATAGATATGAGATAGATAGATGGATGATAGATAGATAGAAGGATAGATATGAGATAGATAGATAGATAGATAGATAGATAGATAGATAGATAATGGATAGATAGATATGAGATAGATAGATAGATAGATAGATAGATAGATAGATGTAAGATGGATAGATAGCTAGATAATAGATAGATAGATATGAGATAGATAGATAGATAGATAATGGATAGATAGTTTTTAATTCTTTTATCCCACACTCAAAACATGTTTTCACTTTTCTAGATAATTGTTAACATCCACTTTTTCATTATTAAGATTTATCCAATAACATTTTTCTTTTATAATTTTTTTTTACGCATTTATTATTTACATTTAGTACACATAAAAATGCTAAACCATATATATTTTTATAGTATAAAGTCTTCAAAATAATAATCAACAGCAACTGTATCTGAACACAAAGTTTTATCCAACTGTTCACAAATCCAATCCTACAATCGAAAAAAAAAAATCAAAAAGCAAACTTCAGAGACACCGACCCCAAGGTCTCCTTTACAGACCCTTTTATTAGGTGGTTTTTTTTCTGCTTGGTTAAAAAAAAAAAAAAAAGATGCTATGAATTTCATGTTTTTTTTTTAATGCAGACCTTTTTCACAATGCTTTTTTTTCTCTCCTATAGAGAAGCCTAAGGAAAAAGGGACAGAAATAAGCCCATACTTAAAGCACGCTGCTATAATGCTACAAATTAGTGCATTTAATATTGTCCTACTGACCGCATATATCTTTAAAAAAAAAAAAGAAAAGAAAAAAATCGCCATGAAAAATGTGGCAAAAAAATAAAAATAAAATGGTGTTTTTCCTAAACTAATTAAGAAAATCCTTAAAGTTAAGCAACAAGAAAACCAAAGGGAAGAAAAAGAAAGAAAGGACTTGAGCTCCTTCTATCAGGCAACATGGTCTTCGAATGCGGCTCCGTCACTATTGTTTTAGGCAGCTAAATGAAGGTCCTGCTACACTCAGTTCAATGAAGAGGTCAATGCGGCTGGGTTGCCTGGAGACTGATGGCTGCTACAGGAGCACCAGATAAGCCACACTAAATAAGCCTCAGCTCCCAGGCAATAAGCATTCACTGCTAGGAGCAGAATCGGAGATGCAGCTGTCTCGGCGCGCAGCGCTGTACCGGACCATGCAGCGGCCGCCACAGCCGCGTCCCTCTGCTCGCTCAGGATTTCAATGTGAAGCCAACCTCGCTGGGACAAGGGATGAAATAAGATTGGAAGGATTTTAATTCGAGCGAATACAGGATTACTCTAGTACTGGGACTCCTTTGTTCTTCCTGTTGGGTCACATGTTACCTAAGAATTTCCCCCCCGAGCTGTAAATTCCTTTTTTTCCCCCACCCTCTGACCTCTTCCTACTTAAAACCCACTGCTTTCCCTTTAAACGCCAAAGGCTCGGCGCGTCCATCATCTCGTGCTTGCCTCAATCAATCAAACGATCGTCAAGGGAAACCATAAAAAAAAATAATATATATATATATATATATATATATATATATATATATATATATATATATAATGGGTGTTTAGTAAATATTAATAATAATACTGACCAGCTGGGGGCACTAGAGCTGTGTGATATGTCTTATAAACAGGGATACCCCACCAAATGCAACACGATGAGCGTATACAACAATGCAGTGCAGATCATATACTTCCATATCAGCTACAGAAACTGTACAAAGTCATGGCTTTTACACCAGAAAATTAGTAATCATTTTGCATGATAAAAAGGCCACTAGGGGGCAGTGTTCTGTAAAATCGACAGAAACACGATTTAATTTACTTTAAGGGTCCATTCACACGTCAGTATTTTTACCTCTCCAGATAAACATTCCTTTATTCTGCGGATCCGTTATTCAGTACAACCTTCCGTTTTTTTTACTAAAGTGCTTCCGAATCCATTCCGTGTTTCCGTTATTTTTTTCCATCCATTTTCCTGTCAACGGATCCACAAAATCGGATGACATTCGGATGGTTTTTGTACATGTCATCCGCATTTATGCGGATCCATTGACTGGAATGGACAACGGACCCGAAAAACGGACAGAAAGTAGGACAAACCTAATTTTTTTTCAGGATCCGCATACTCGAAAATAGGAAAACGGAACGGATTCCGTGATTCGGACAGCACTATGATTGGTGTCCGCATTTTTGCAGAGGCAATTGAAATTAATGGATTCGAAAAAAAAAATCAGATTTAAATCGGAACGGAAACGGAGTGTTATAACGGACGTGTGAATAGACCCTAAAGGGAAGGCGTCACCAATTTTTTTTTTCTTACAGTTAAAACCAGATCGTGACACATCTCCTTTTTTTTCTAATCCTTTTTTATTTTCTGATTACAGGTTTATTTATTCTATTCTCTGCACATGATTATGGGGGCGGCCATCTTGCCTGAGCTGTTCTTAACAGCATTAGAAATATGCTTTACGGCAGTTCTATGTCCATAGACACAGTGGTCTGAAGGGGACCTCATTGACTTCTATGGAAGAGTTTTCTAGGCCGCTCTGTGACCTGTGCAGAGGTCAGGAGGGAGAAGATGAGCTGTGATGTCATCTGTTGTGAATGGTGGACCTACAAAGTTTCAGCGCCGTCAGGAGCAAGCAAGGTAATTTTTTTATTATATTTTTTTTTTATATATCTCATCTGAGGTCTGATCCGAGGTTTGATTTTTCTTATTTACCTCCTCTAAATCCTAGGTGCGTCTTATAGTCTGGTGCGAAAAAAACTGTGTGTAGTATATAAAATATATATACACACACACACACACTGTGTTACAATGTTACTTCCACCACATATCTCAATCGTAGATAGTAGGTGGGACCACACAAAATGTCCCTTTATGACCCTAGTGGACAAAGAAGCATCTGCTTGTTAGCCTTCATCAGAGCAATGTTTGGAAACAACAGTCCAATAGACGTTGGCTTTTGGGTGGTCTTTAGCCAAGACAGCTATCAGGGTTAGGGTTAAGAGGGCCTCGATACCTCCATCTCATATGTGGAGTGTTTGTGGCGTTATGTTTTTTTAGAGTGTGAACCTATAAGTCTTATCTTGTGCACTGCCTTAAAGCTTGCCAGCTGACCATACACATTAGATTTCAAAATGGCCAAACCTGTCGATTTCATCTGTGCATGGGGACCTCTTGACTTCCTCCCCACTGTAGATGTCCATAGAAGAATTGGGTCCATCTCTCTGCCCCGCTACTCTGATGCCTCCGCCCTGTACCAGTCATTGCACTGGTTGCCCATACAGCACAGGATTTAATTTAAACTTCTCACTCTCACCCCCAAAGCTCTCCACAGTGCTGCACCCCGTACATCTCCTCCTTAGTCTCTCTCTACCACCCTACCCATGCTCTATAAAACATTTAAGACTAACATCCACCATAATCAGAACCTCTCACTCCTGTCTCCTGAGCTGCCCCAGTTCTCTGGAACGCTCTACCCCAAGAAATCAGGTTAATTCACAACATCCACAGTTTTAGGGTCTCCTTAACAACACGTCTTTTTAGGGTGGCCTATCACATCCTCTGATCTGACTCTTCTCCATTCACCCTCTTCTTCCTGATTCTTTCGAGCCTGATCCATAATCCAACACTATCCACCACACCCCATGCCCTCAGAAGCACTACAGATACCAGCTAGCGACGGCCCATGCAGCTTTATATCTACTCTCCTATTCGGATAAGATGGCTGGACTATTGTACGGCACAAGCACTTCTTACCTTTTGTCTTGCCCCTGTCTCCTGATAGATTGTAAGCTCTTGTCAGCAGGGCGCTCATTCCTCTTTAGTTATTGACCTGTTTGCTGCTCTGTTATTTATGACTGTTTGTACATGAACCCCTGAACTGTGAAGCGCTGCGGAATATGTTGGCGCTATATAAATAAAGATTATTATCATCGGGTTGTTGGATTTCAACATGTCCTATCCTATTGTTCTCAGAAGATAAACCGCCGCCAGAGGAGTCTGACAGCAGCTTACTCCTATCTACCAATGGAGAACACCTGCAAGAACGGCTGAGCCAAGTGTGCATGTGTACGGAGGGGTTCAGAGACAGAATGTATATGGCTAGCCTTAAAGGGATTTTCTGACTCTTAATAACTGATGCCCTATCCTCTGGATAGGTCAACAGTATCTGATTAGTGGGTGTCTGACACCCGGGACCCCCACTGATAAGCTGTTTTAGAAGGCACCGGCGCTCCTGTGAGTGCTCACCAAGCACAGCGTCGTACACTGTATAATGGTTGCGCTTGGTATCGCAGCTCAGCCCATTCACCTCAATGGGACTAAGCTGCTCCGAGACCAAGTGACCAATGAACGTGTTGTCACTGGCCTCGGGTAAGCTGCGAGAAGGCCGTAGCGTTACTGCGAGCACCGCTGCCTTCTCAAACAGCTGATTGGCCGGGGGTCCCGGGTGTTGGACCCCCACCGATCAAATACTGGTGACCTATTCAGAGGATAGGTCATTAGTTAAAGAGCGTCAGAAAACCCCTTTAATGCTACCATACAGACTAGATCATATTCTGTTAAACCCGCCAACTTTGGTGAGGTATGCCGACTATGTAATATCGGAACCAAGCATGCATGTGCACAGGGGGAGTCAGGGGGATATCTATCAGACGTATGCTACTGGAGAGGTATCAGCATCTTTACAAATGTCATCAGTTTTACAAAATAATGACCGATTACACATAAGCCTCGAGAAAAGCTCGCATTTCTGCCCCCGATCTCTTCCGACTGATCTGCCGACAAACAGACGATGTTATCACGGCCGGTGTTTGCCGGCTTTCGTCTCTCCAGCGATAGCGCTGAATGTAAACAGCTCCATGTTTTCTCTGACAAATGACTGCGCCGTAATTAGTTTAAATAGACAGAGCGGAGAACAACGATCCCCAGATAAGATTCAGATGAAAGGAACCAGAGCAAAATACGCGAAGAAGAACGGCTCCATGTAATCTGCGGCTGCAAATTACAGCGCCGGCAGATTGTCTGTGACTTGGGAGACGTCCTCCATGTGCCGCTCCTGGCTTACTGCGGGAATAAGCCTTCCAAGACCCGAGTGGCTCTAAAGACCAAGCATCCAAATATCCAAGTGCAATAATATTAACCCTCACATAGGCAACAGAAAGCTAACGTTACGTGACCCCTGGCAGTCGATATGCTCATACCTAAACACACACATTCAGCAAAACTAGAGCTAGGGAAAAGCCCCGAGCAGCCAGACTACAACTCTCATTTTTTCAGAGGCTCTTTGGAAAAGGAAAGCAGCAAATTATTGCTTGCTACGGACAACTGCTCCATTTTTCTGTTGCACAATACATCTTGGGTAGAAGATACAATATACGAAATGCAGCACTTGTGCCAAGTCATAAAAACCAAATTCTTTATTGATGGAAGCAGCAAAAATCTCTTACGCGTTTCAGGCTACACTAGCCCTTTTTAAAGTGAGCTGGTTGAGGGTGGAGACCCACTGTGTGCAGGGTAGAAGATGGTGATGAATAGGGTTAGAAAAAGATAGCTGCCTTCCACCAGAAACAGCGCCACCTCAGTCCAAGGGTTGGGTCTGGTATTGCGGCTCATCTCCACTGAAGTGACTGGGGGTGAGCTGCGTCACTAACCACAACCGAAGGATAAGAGAGCGTGGCAAGAAAGAGGTCATATCTTCTAACCCTGCACAATCCCACCAGACATAGCCTCTCGACCGACTGAACATTGGGCGTGGAGAGACTCGCTACATGCGCCAAAGCAGCTGACACCCAGCGAGTATTATGTACGGGCCCTATTCTAATTGATAGAACCCATCTACAATACTCGATGGGTGCCATGCGGCGGCTTCAACAACTGTACCGCCCAGCGTGCAATTGTGCCTCTCCATGCCTGATGTCATATGGGGTGGTTATGCTTGGTCCAAAGGCGTGCATGTCCACGTTCTTTTTCCACTGACCCACGGCCACTGGAAAACCACTGAGGTGTGAACAAACACATTAAAAACCAATGGAGAGTTCAGTAGAGAACACAGACGGCACACGTCCATGATTCACTGAAGTGTGAACAAGGCCTTAGTGGACAAGCCAGTGGATTTTTATGTTGCAATAAAAAAATTTTTTTAAAAAGCCTAAAAAGTGTCAGGTTTATACCATGCTCCCAATGAATTCAATGGGAAAGGGGTAACATACACTGAAGTGTAGTTGGCACCATTTACTCCACCAAAAATGCCAGCTTACCTTCTGACCTGCCACGTATTTTGTCACGTGAACATAGCCTTACACTAATGTGTCAGGCCACCTTGAAGGATCCTGGGGATACAAGACTACTTATTTTCCAGTCTTGGCAGCAGCTGAGTGATGCAAGCACGATATGGCGCCTCTTCCACACTGTACGGGCACATGGCAGCTCCATAACAGAGCGGGGGGAGAGGGACATTTTTCAGAGCCTCGTTATACCAGATGCCAGAAAGAGACTGGAGTAAACGGGGATGAATCCCTGCGGACTGGGATACGACGGAGGCAGTAAGAACCCACCAGTGATGCAACCCCCACCGGCGAGCGTTGCGTCAGTCCCGCAGTTCTGGCTGGGTTGTCTATTTGCTTGCGACGTGTTTATTGCTCTCGAAATAAGCCCTCATTAGTGTAAATTGACTTCTCATTCCTGAGAGGATACTTTGCATCACAGCTCCGAGCCTTGTCACACTGCGCTGGATGTCTCATTTCATGGTAGTGCTGAACTATAAATTGCATCCAGAATGGCAGAGGACGCCCCGGGCGTACGTGTACCTGTCCTACTAAAGCATGCCCCTACCGAGCTGATCATCAGACAAAGGGCTGGATGCCATGCCAGGTCTACCGGGGTCTTATGGCTCCTTCACCTGGTGCATGCCTCGATATATGAGCTTCTCTACACTCTTCATAGGGCTTAATGAGCCTCTGATGTAGGTGCGCTGCAGCTGGCAATGACAGCGCAGACACCAGTGTACACGAGTCCTCCCTGACCAGTCATTACTTTGTCAGTCCTGAGTCCACATCTTATTGCATCGTCACTATATTCGTGCCCTCCCCACTTCTCTGATCAGAGCCAAGTGGAAAAGATCCAACTCCAAAAGTGGCCGCTGACACACAGATTCATTAGACCCGTCAGCACTTGCCACCTCCTTGTCCCAAGCAATGTACCAAGAGTTCCTATGCTTAAGGGCTCATGCACATGACCGTATGTATTTTGCAGTCCACAAAACATGGATCTGCAACAAAAAAAAATGGCCAACATCCGTGTGACGCCAGTGTTCCATCCGTATTTTTTGCGGATCCGTTGTAACAATGCCTGTCCATGTGCACAAAACGGACAAGAATATGACATGTTCTACTTTTTATGCGGAACGGACTTGTGGACTTACAGATACAGAATGCACACCGAGTCATTTCTGTTTTTTTACTTTTGTGTGGCCCCATTGAAATGAATGGTTCCGCATACGGTCCGCAAAAATAAAAAAATAAAAATACAGAACGAACACGGACAAAAAAATTTGTTTGTGTGAATGAGCCCTAAAGGGAAGGTGTACCTTCATGTAAAACACTCATTAGATTATTGGTCCTATGCAACTTTGCAACATCTCCTCTGCAGCTCTGTGTCGCCATGGAAACAGACTACAAAAAAACCCGCCCTGTGGAGTCAGGTCAAGCAGTCATAATCTTTTTCCTGTATCCCACACATATTGCTAATCTACACAATGAATGTTAGTAAGCAGTAGAGGTCAGATGGAGGAGTGTATGGTTGGAGGATCTGACCACACAGGGTTTGTTTGTAGTCTGTTACCATGGAGCCACATTAGCCTGCATAGGAACAAAGTGATAGGATAATTGGGGCTACAGAATATCCGACCTCTGCAACCTGAGAATGAAGGGGACATAGTACTGTTTCCCCTCTGCACAGAGGCTCACAACCTCCTGGATGTGCAGGGAACCCCAGCACTGCCCATTAAAGTCAAAGGGACTGTGCCACAGTTTCCTGCACCTGTGGATGGCTGGCAGTGAAGCTGTGCAGGAAAAACTAGAAGGGGCGGCAGTGTTACACCAGGGATGTGCCCCCTGTCAGATTCGAACAGAGCATAAGGTGACGGCATATGATAGCGATATGCCATCACTTTATTAGAAGGGAAACCCCATTTAAGATGCAATGAAATTTGCAAATCACCACAACAACAGGACAATAAAGCAGCATTATCAATACACTCAGAATGGCTCTATGTGTAAATGTGAACCAGTTGCATTCCACCAGAGGACCGCAGGACATAAAAATAGGGGGGTGTCAACATTACATGCCACAAATCTCCCAACACAACTTGTATACATCCAGAATAGAACAGAAGACGTAAAAAGCATGTCTATGCCAACATGAGGACGATAGAGGAACCGTCTTACCTGAGTAGTAGTAGTGCTGGCAGGGACAGTAGTTGAAGTTGAGGGCAATGGGGATGAGGATCCTCCAGGCTGTAGATGGGCCGTGGAGCATTGTGATACATGGGTACTGGAAACGGGTGTACTGGAGCCTGACAAAGCACTGGGAAAGGACACCGCTACGTCATTGCTGCTGAAAATACCTGTAATAAAAAAAGAGCATAAAATAGATTCTGTTCAGATACTTAGAAGATAGGATTTACAAAGAAATAAAACCATTTGGAACCGAACCAGAGTTCGGGAAATGTTTTTTTACAGTATAAATCAATTTCTGAAGTTATTATGCGAAGTTTCGCGAGACTTCACGAAGTAATAACTTCGGCTCATCGGAGCCAATACATTCTAATACTGTACGGAGCGCTCGCTCCGTACAGTATTCAAACTTTTATGCGAAGTTTTATGCGAATCGACTTCGGATGTTACATCCGAAGTCGATTCACTCATCCCAAATAGTATCCCCCGAATCCTGACCTAGGCCTCTCAGCCAGTACTACTTTGCACTGATGAGAGGCTGGCTTATGTAATATCCAAGTCATGTCTCAAGGCCTGTTTAAAGGGTTGAACATTGACTTATAGGATAGCTGCCTTACATCTGGTGGCACCAGAGGCAGAGCTGGCCTATAAGACTCTCCATAAGGAGATATAGTACCCCCCGATGTATGGAGCAGTGTAGCACACTGGACAGATTTGTGGATATCTTTTTAATGGGGCAAAAGGGAATAAGCTACTTCCAGACACCTCCAGCATCTGCTTATTTCCCATATGAAGAAAGGTTAGGGCATGTTGAAATCCAGCATGCCCAATCCTTCTTTCTTATAACATCTGGGATTGGTGGACTGTTGGGACGCCCTTACACATACAGTAGATAGTCCGATCCTGCCACAATCAGTGGATGTGATCTCCTTTCATCTAAGGTGTACGGGGCCCCTTTAGAATAAAATAGTGCAAAGGACTAAATAATATTGAAATCACAAAGATTTCCTGTGACATTGGGAAAAATCAGGGAACTAATCATGACCGTTTTTTCTTACTGCCGTGACGTTGCTTCTGACTTTTATCCCCATGAGAGATCACAGTGGCTGCATAGAAGAATTACAGTGGTTTTACTGTGTGGCCCTAAAAACCTCTCCTCCTCTCCACAGTACTAAAGTCCATCCACTGCATATGAATAAGACACAAGGAGATTACCATCTGGGGTAAAATATAAAAGACTAACAAATAAAGAGAATTAAAAAACAAGAAAATTGGGGGCAGACTGAGAACTCAAAGAAGCCATAGAAAAAAAAACAACCTAAAAAAGTGGCCCCATGTTGTAGTCAAGTCCAAACTGACAGAAGGTAAGACAGAACAAGTAGGCTGGAATAACAGGAGTGGGCAGGGCCAACAATACTGTAGTACAGAACAAAATACCGCCCCCGCAGAGCCAAATACCACAGTGCAGCACAAAATACCACCACCCCCAACTGCAGTATTCAACTATATCCCCTTAATTCTGGAGGGCAGTTGTGGCTGCCGGCCACGGGCATAAGTACCTGATGCTCCTAGCATTAATGCTGAAGGCATCAGATCATTATGTACCAGGCCTGTGTTGTGAGGAAGGCATGGGCGGCCCCCTGGGCATTGGCCCACCAGGATATTTCCATGTAGGGTCTATGGCCAGTCCGCCCCTGCCTTATATGCCTGCTTAAGTAAATGCATGTATTCCCCATAAAAATAAGCTTTTTTTTTTTTTTTTTAGGCCTCTGCATTAAGTTGTTCATCTGTTACTGCTGGAAATGTACAACTAAACTGACAACTGGGTGTTACCTTACCCTTTTTCAGTGGGTGTCTCCCTACGGAGTGTAATACAGTCAGCCTGATTGGACAGTGTGAAACTGTACAGGGACACGCCCCCGACTGGTAACACCCAGCTGTCAATTTATTCTTAAACTTCTAGGAGTAATAAAAATTATCCTTTACCAGCAACATAAAACGATAAATGAAAATACAGGAATTCTTGATTTTTCAGTGCTGGTCACTGCAACAACCAATATGATGTAAATACAGAGAAACCACACCAAAAGACCAACCCCTCATCGAGACCAGATTCTCTCATGTGACAGATTTTCAATTCCCCTATCTTCTGTGTATTATTTATTTTATGCACTTATATAGCGCTACGTCTTTGGAGTGTGTGAGGAAACTGGAGCAAACGCACGCAAACACGGGGAGAACATACAAACTCCATGCAGATGTTGCCCTTGGTCGGATTCGATGTTGGTATCTTTTAGGAACAATTCCCCAAGAATATTTTTCACTAAAAATTTTGGGTGGCTGTCTCAAAATACTATAAACACTAGCAATTCAAAAAGCTCAACATGCAAAATCATCACCTAAGATCCTAAAAACTCAGTATAAAAGCAAAGTAAAAAAAAAAACAAAAAAAACTAGCAAACAGTTCAAAGACATAACAAACCTGTGAATGTCATGAGAACAACCCAACAAAAAGTCATCATCACCCCCCCCCCCCACCCCGCCAAAAAAAAAAAAAAAGTGACAAATAGAAAGCGTTCAAACACAACAGACATATAAAGACAAACAGAAAAAAACTCAAAGAGCAACAGAATCTCTTATTTATCTTAATCTCACGCTGGACTGACGCCATCCGTGAAATACATAAGGTCTCCTAATTTATCCACCGCGTGCTAGATTAGGACATTTCAGATCTAAAGAGGAAGATCACTCAGGAGAGAGAGTGACGGAGAAGGTTTTCAGCTCTTGAATAAACCCTGTTGGGATGCACAAAACAGATCAATCACAACATTTGGAGAAAGGTAGGAGCCTTTTCACAGGGCCTCTGTGAAGTTGGCACCCATCCGTCTTCTGGTGAGAACACAAAGAGGAGCATGATGGAAGATTGTGAGGTCGAATGTGCGCTCCCTTTCTCCTTTGACACCTAGTGCATGAGGAGGGTGAACAACAGGTCAAAGGCTGCTTGGTGCGCCCACCGCTACCAATTCACTGAGGGAGCTGGGCTCGAAAGGGCGATTCCCCTGTTTTTGTTTCCAGTTATTCAATCAGTGCACATAGACACAATACAATAGATACGAGCAGTATAGATAAAGATATAGAAAACCATCAATGGAATAAAGAAAAGAAACAAAAGTCCTGATAAAGAGAGAAATAGATAGATATGAAAACGATAGATAGATAGATAGATAGATAGATATGAGATAGATAGATACATAGATATGAGATAGATACATAGATATGAGATTGATAGATATGAGATAGACAGATACATAGATATGAGATTGATAGATATGAGATAGACAGATACATAGATATGAGATTGATAGATATGAGATAGACAGATAGATAGATATGAATGAGATGGATACATAGCTATGAGATAGATACATAGATAGATATTAGATGGATAGAGATTAAATAAATAACAGATAAGAGAAAGATAGATAATATAGATTAGATAGATAAATATCTCATAGATACATATTAGATAGAGATTAAATAGATAATAGATATGCGATAGATATGAGTATTACACAGACTGACTTCCTCTGATAGGACAGGAAAACACACAGAGGTTAAATACCCCGCCCCTTCCCCTCATCACCAGTGTATTTTAACAGAGACCAGGATAAAGGGTAGAACCCAAAAAATATATGTGCTGTCATGGAGACTTCCAGGAAATCGGATTACCGGTGAGTGTAATACTCATTTCCCCAGTCGTCTCCATGACAGCACACACTGAGAACTAACAAAGTGAAACAACTCAGAGAGGGACTACAGCACCCAGGACCTTGCGTCCAAAGGCCATATCCTCATTGGCAAATACATCAAGCCTATAATGTTTGGTAAAAGTATGGGCCCTCTTCCAAGTGGCCGCCCTGCAAATCTGCTCTAGGGAGGCAGAGGCCCTTTCGGCGGCCCAGGAGGTAGACACTGCTCTCACTGAATGAGAGATGGAGGAGGCTCTTTACCAGAGGCTGTATACGCTTCCGTAATAGCACTTCTTATCCACCGGGATATGGAGCTCTTCGCTGTTTTCCTACCTTTATTAGGGACAATACTGCACAAAAACATTTTTGTCTATCCTCCATTCCCTGGTAGCATCAATATAACGAAGAACTGCCCTTCTTACATTTAAATTATGGAATTTTGCTTCCTGCTCGTTCCTGGAATTAGCACAGAATGAGGGAATGACAATATCTTGGGACCTGTGAAAGGTGGATACTACATTTGACAAGAAATTGGGGTCCAACTTAAATATTAACTTATCCTCTAAGACTCTAAGGAAAGGCTCCTGGATGGATAGGGCCTGAAACTGGCAAACTCTCCTAGCAGAAGATATTGCTACCAGGAAAACGGACTTAAGAGTAAGCCACTCGATAGACAGAGAATCTAAAGGCTCAAACGGGGAATCTGACAAGCCTAAAAGAACTGTGTTTAGGTTCCATGGGGCTACCAAATTCTTAATTCCCCGGTTTAGCCTATCTGCAGCTTCCAAAAACCTAGCAACCCAGGGGACATCATACAGACTAGTGTTGTAGAGGGTACCCAGGGCGGACACCTGCACCTTTAGAGTGTTTAGGGAAAGACCCATATCGAACCCATCCTGGAGGAACTCCAAAATGAGAGGGCTATTGGGAGTGGACTGGTTAAACCTGTTGTCTCTGAGCCACCACTGTAAAGAGATTTTTACATCCCTGGGTAGATCTATCTTCTGGTCCAGAGTTAGCAGAGACCTGTTCCATTTCCTGAGGATCAGATCTTGCAGGGGTCTCATGTGGTGTTGAGCCCAGGCAACTGCAGGGATACATGACGAGAGATGACCCAGCATTTTCATGCCTTCTCTTACGGAGCAAGCCGGACATCTCAGGAATTGCCTGATTTTGACCTTCAGATCCTGGACATTTGGGGAGGGTAGGAAAGATTTCTGGAGGATGGAATCTAGAAGGATGCCCAGAAAAACTCTCCGATTGGCTGGAAAAAGGCTGGACTTTTCCCAATTGACTATCCAGCCAAGATCCTGAAGATGAGCAAGGACCACCTGGATATGTGATTGAAGCAGATCTGTACTTTCCGCTACGACTGACAGATCGTCCAGATATGGAACTATTAGTATTCCCTTCCGGCTTAAGGAGGCCACTGCTTCTGCCATGACATTGGAGAAGATGCGAGGGGTAGAAGATATTCCAAAAGGAAGGCAGTTAAACTGATAATGATGAACCCTTCCTTCCAGCTGTACCGCAAATCTTAGATACTTCCTGGATTGAGGATGGATCGGGATGTGGAAGTACGCATCCTTGAGGTCTATCGTGACCATCACAGCCCCTTTCTTGATAATATTGAGCCTTTTACCTTGAAAAGTTGACTTCTGCTGTGTGACGTCACTGGAGCTTAAAGGGAAAGTGTCATCAGAAAATAACTTAATTGTTTAAATTAAGTTTTAAAGAATTTTTTGTTGATGCGATTTTCAATTTTCCATTTCCCTATCTATAGTTAATAATAAAAAAAAAGAATCCTAAAATACTGCAGATTGCACACTGGCCACTAAGCCTAATAATAGACTCCACTTTACTTGGACTGTACAGATCACTTTTCAGTAGTCATCTCATTGTCATCACATGCAGGATTGCACTGACAGATCTCAGCTTTTATATAGATAACACAGCATCCACCATTCCCAATAGGTGATATCACAGCTCATCTCCTCCCTCCTGACCTCTGCACAGGGCATGCTTAGAAAACTCTGCCATAGAAGTCAATGAGGTCTTCTCCTGTCCATTTTGTCTAAGTGCCATGAAGGGTGTTGGACGCAATATTGCATGGATCAAGCGTTTGAAGCTCCGTACACTGGTTTGATCCTGTGTGTGGATCTATGACAGTGGGAACTGCACAGTCATTACATCTGGGAATCTGATAGCGCTGCCGCCCTACTTGTCTTAAAGGGGTTTTCTCGCAATAATTATATTTTATCTAATGCCATAAGCCTGCCTCCAGAAAATTCATACTTACCTGTTCCGCACCACTGCGGTTCTCCGCGCTGCCTCTGCTGTGTCCATGTTTATATCCGGCGCTGTGTGGGCATGGTCACATGCTCCGCTACAGCCAATGGTTGGCTTCAGCAGTGATGTGCCACTTGCGGCCATGTCACCGCTGAAGCCAGTCAATGGCTGGGGGTATACAGTGCCGGACGTAAACACTCCGGGGATCGGAATATGGACACAGAAGAGGCAGGGCAAAGGACCCGAGCAGGCACTACATAACAAGTAATTACTCCTGGAAACCCCTTTAAGAATCACATCATTATGGTGGAGCGTTAACAAGGAGGCCACACAGGTTAAATCATATTAATGGAAAGATACTCTAAAGACAATTATAGGCGTCCCTCCCCACATAACGATTAGTGAAAACGCACACGGACGAGGTCTCCAGCATATCTACACTTAATATAAATGGGATAAGGCATGAGGTTTCCTTGGCAATCGGCAATAGAGTCTCGCCCCGCGACTTTAAAGGCACGGTGACCCAGTAATCAAATTAAGGGTAGAACCAGGAATACTTGCCTCGTTGTAATTACAGAGCGCCGTACGCAGGCTCCATGGAGCACACTGTCCTGACCCTACTTACCGTACAATCTAATTTGGGCATCGAGGGTACGCTGAGATAAAGTGACCTGACAATTCCTAACAGCCGACCCCGGGATGAGAAACAGGGGTCTCAGCGATATTTTCATTGTTATTTTTTAATTCCTTTGCCAGGTTTTTATTTATACAGAAATAACTTAGTGAACATGGAAGCACACTGCCGCTGATCCTGATGAAGAGCGGCGCCTGGAAAGGACACTGTCCGACAAAGAGTAATCTCTGTATTACCAAGTGTCGGTAGTATCATGGCTACAGCAATGCATTTTGAGATTTGTTTGCATTATCAATTGTGTTTTTTAAATTGTTTTATTTTTAATTTTTTACATTATTTTTTTAATTGTCTCATCACAGACAATGGTGGCATATCGCTAGGATATGCCCCCATTGTCTTATAGTTGCGGGTCCCACCGCTGGGACCTGCACCTATATCGCGAAACGGAGCCCCGCAAGGTGGTGGCTGGAGGACACCGGTCCAGCCCCCACCAAGCGCGCTCCCCATAGAAGTGAACGGGAGTGTACCGCTCATGACCGGCCACCGCTCCCATTCACTTCTATCGGCCCGACGGAAATAGCCGAGCCAGCGCTCAGATTTTTTTTGACGGCCCCATATACCCCCATTGTCTGTGATGAGACAACCCCTTTAAAAGCGCTGTCCACTACTTTAATATTGACGAGCTACTCTCAGGACAAGCCATCAATATATCACCAGCGGTGGTCCGACACCCCGCACCCCTGCTGATCAGCTGTTGGCTCCAGAGCCAGAAGAACACAGCTAGGTCCACTGTGTAATGGACAAAGCTGCTTACTGCAGCCCTGCCCCCATTTAGGTAAAAGATCCAAATGTATTTATAGGGGTTGTGCCAAGAATGAAAGCTATCCCCTATGCAAAGGAGTATAGCGCTGTACTCGCCTTTCTTTGGCAGGCCCATGGAGAAAAGATGCAGAGCAGGCCTGCCGCTCCATGAGGATGGGGACATGGATGGTGAGGGCCCCAATGGTTGGAGCCACATCAATCAATTAGTTATCTCCTAGCCTGTGGACAGGGAATAACATTAACACTTGGCACATCCCTGTTAAACATATCCATTAGGGCTCCATTCACTCAATAGAGGAGAGTGCAGTTTCTGCCCCCGTTGGGGTGGTAAGCATCGGCATATCTGTGCACAGGAGACTGCATGTTCCTATACAGAGGACCACTGCAAATAAAAGTATACAACCCATGGGAATGAGGAAGCTCGGTCGCTTCAGTCTCATAGAACTTGGGGCCCCCCGTTCTCAGGGGTCAGACATTTATCCTATGGATACTCTTTAAGAGGGGGGGCGGGGAAGGTAATTTGCTCTGATAAATATGCATCGACGCCACTTTGCTGGAAATCCTCCCATTTACACCCGAATCTTTTCCCTGGGATGTTTGCTCTGCTTTGCATAACAGACAGAAAAGTAATTAAAAATTCGACGCCATCCCATTTACTACGGCTACTGCCATTTGCATAGTGTCAGGCCGGTTTCCCCTTATATCAGTATGAATTGGATTTCTATAATCTCGTTAAACAAATCAGCTTTTTGAATCTATTGCCAAAAAAAAAAATGCAAACCACTTAACCAAGCAGCATGGAAGCGGTGCCCTTCCTTGACGCGTTAACCCTTCCACATATCCGGCCGCATCCTTTAGGTAATAGACACTTGGATGATACAAGGTCCCGGATATGTGCACGTACTGTATATAACAAGATCTGGTCAGTGCTTTACATTTCTCTACACTATACTCAGGCATGTTAAAGGGGGTTTCCGGCACTAGAACATTGATGACATCCTCAGGATAGATCTGCATTATCTAATCAGTAGGGGCCCAACTCCCAGCACCCCCGTCGATCAACTGTTAGAAGGGGAGGCCGAGGAGGAGTTTTACGGCCTCCTCTTTGGTCTGTGACGTCACTTTCATCAGTCACATGGCCTTCTGTCTCTCAGTCCTATTCAAGCTGCAATACCAAGCACAGCCACTACACAATGTGCGGCGCTCTGCCTGGCACAGTATGAAGAGGACACAGCGCTCCTTTGAGCACCGCAGCCCCTTCAAACAGCTGATCGATGGGGTGTCTGGTGTCGGACCCCCACCAATCAGATAACGATGACCTATCCTGAGAACAGCTCTTCAATGTTTCGGTCCCAGAAAATCCCCTTTAAAGGTAACCTATCAGGTCATTTTTGGACCCTAAAAACAAGCAATAGAATTGACAAAGTTGCTACACATGCCCCTGTACGCTAAGTTTAATGCCGCCAAATCTCACAAATCACTATATATGAAAATAATTCCTGAAATTTAAGCTTTTTTTTTTTTTTACAAGCATTTAAAAAACGTGCGAGAAGGAGGCTTTATGTAATGTCAAACCCCCCCTTCCCGCTCAAAAATAATGCTGCCTCATAGAGGTGAAGGAGTAATGTTAGTGTTGATATTAATGGTCTCTAAATGACAAAAAGCCCGGAAGACCATGGGCGACCGTATCTCACGAGTGGGCACTAAAAGCCTCGGCTGTTCCATAGAGCGTCGTGCACTTGCCATTAAATGTCTATATGTGTAGCACTCTATTGTGAAGCTGAATAAGACCCCCGGATTATTTCCAGACTCGTAAAGCGCCACCGTGTTTTATTCTACAGACGTCGCTCGGAAAGATGGCACCCTTCTTCTTTCTCCTTGAAAAGGAGCCGTTCCATGCAGACACGCGGAAGAATGAAATGTCATTCAATAACCAGCGCGCGGCTTAAAAGCCCATTTACATCCAGGCTTGTGGGTTCTGCTTGGTTCAAGGGAGAAAATGGTCTTTAGATGTAAAGACCTCCTACCTAGCCATTGAATTAATGCAGTTCCACTATATAAAGACGGAGGTGTGGGTATGAAATCTCGTCAATATGGCATTGGGAGAGTTACGTAAAGTGCACTTATGTCAATTTATTTCCCACCTCAACCGAACTGTGACTTTCATTCTCACTACAGATACCGACATAAGAGCACAAAGGAGAGGGGAGGGAGCGCTTTAAGAGAGGAAACAGGGCTGCGGCACGGATCCTGCTTGTTAACCCCTTAAAGGCGTCAAGACTAAGGGCCCTATTACACAGGCCCGCGTCCATACGAACGCTCATTTCCGATAATCAGTCCGCGTAAAGGTGCCGCAGATCACCCGATATATGAGCAAAGCGCTGCACCTAAAAGCAACGTTTCCCACCAGCACGTTGCCCTGTGTAGGACAGGGATGCGATATCGACAATGTGCAAAGTGAATGGGGGATAAATGAATGTATAAATGCCCATTCGCCCCCTTTCACTGTGTACTGGGCTGTGTGAACTAGCGGCAAGCAACCTGCCCTGAGTAAGAAGAGACTCGGGCCCTGTGCACACGGCGTCCGAGGTCTAAAGGCGGGTTTACACTGCACGATGTAAGGGCGTTCCTACCCGACAGTCGGCTGCTTGCTCAGTGAAGGAAGCCTCTGTATTTACATGCAGAGATCGCCTTCACTGTAGGAGGACGAGGGGTTGCTGTTGCGATCGCTCGTCCCCATACAGAATCATTGTTTCTGGGCAGCAGATCACTGTTTAGACCACACAATCTGCTGCCCAGAAAAGATGAAAAGATGATTGGAGTGCCTGCATGACTGACGGGATCACCCGGGTGATCGGCGGCACATTTACATGGGCAGATTGTCGGGAAGGAGAGTTCCTTTCAGATAATGTGCCCAATATTCGGGAAGTGTAAATCCACCTCAAGTCTTTCATCTCGAATCTATGTTGGGAAAATTTCCCTGACAATATAAGGCTCCAACGTGGCCACTGCAAATATCAACCATAGGCTCCCACGTGGTATACAAGGCTCCCACGTGGTATACAAGGCTTGCTGCTGCAGTGGTCCTCTGCATAGGAAAGTACTATCTGCTGCAGTCTGCTCCAATTTACTATGCATTCGGGGAAAGTAAAAAATTATATATATATATATATATATATATATATATACACACATACATATATATACACACACACACACACACACACACACACATACGGTACATACATACTGGGGTTAATAAGTTGAATGGGGGCTTATGAATATATGCTTCTGCGTGTGATAGCTACCAAAAATATCTACAGAAAAGGGATCATAAAAAAAAAACCTCAATGACAGCGCCCCTACAGGGGAAGTGAAGCATTACACAGCGGTCACTAAAATAAATGCGGTGGCCATTCAATGCAACTACACACTGGCCAAGAGACAGCCACACATCCCTCTGGCTAATAGATGAGGGTCCTGAAGAGCCTCACGTAAGACCCCTACTACACAGCCCAAGGTTCAGCATGACGAGTGCTTGTCGACACGAAATATGGCATCAGTCAATGCAAAGTATATGGGGGAGGAACGACTGTTACTGCGATCATTCCTCCTCCACCAAGTCGTGTCGGTTATCGTCAGCACATCCCTGACTGCACAGGGTGACGTGATGACCATAATCGAGTGTTTGGTTGTATGTCAGCTGATTTGCAGCCCAATTACAATGGCCGATTACCATGAACCAGCGTTCCTATGTATACAAAGGTAACCATCCTCTCAGAAGAGTTTATCTTTGGCCTCAGTCTTATAAACATACAGTTGCAAGAAAAAGTATGTGAACCCTTTGGAATGATATGGATTTCTGCACAAATTGGTCATAAAATGTGATCTGATCTTCATCTAAGTCACAACCATAGACAATCACAGTCTGCTTAAACTAATAACACACAAAGAATTAAATGTTACCATGTTTTTATTGAACACACCATGTAAACATTCACAGTGCAGGTGGAAAAAGTATGTGAACCCCTAGACTAATGACATCTCCAAGAGCTAATTGGAGTGAGGTGTCAGCCAACTGGAGTCCAATCAATGAGATGAGATTGGAGGTGTTGGTTACAGCTGCCCTGCCCTATAAAAAACACACACCAGTTCTGGGTTTGCTTTTCACAAGAAGCATTGCCTGATGTGAATGAAGAGCTCTCAGAAGACCTACGATTAAGGATTGTTGACTTGCATAAAGCTGGAAAGGGTTATAAAAGTATCTCCAAAAGCCTTGCTGTTCATCAGTCCACGGTAAGACAAATGGTCTATAAATGGAGAAAGTTCAGCACTGCTGCTACTCTCCCTAGGAGTGGCTGTCCTGTAAAGATGACTGCAAGAGCACAGCGCAGACTGCTCAATGAGGTGAAGAATAATCCTAGAGTGTCAGCTAAAGACTTACAAAAGTCTCTGGCATATGCTAACATCCCTGTTAGCGAATCTACGATACGTAAAACACTAAACAAGAATGGATTTCATGGGAGGATATCACAGAGGAAGCCACTGCTGTCCAAAAAAAACATTGCTGCACGTTTACAGTTTGCACAAGAGCACCTGGATGTTCCACAGCAGTACTGGCAAAATATTCTGTGGACAGATGAAACCAAAGTTGAGTTGTTTGGAAGAAACATACAACACTATGTATGGAGAAAAAGAGGCACAGCACACCAACATCAAAACCTCATCCCAACTGTGAAGTATGGTGGTGGGGGCATCATGGTTTGGGGCTGGACGGATTGCTATCATCGAAAGAAAAATTAATTCCCAAGTTTATCAAGACATTTTCCAGGAGAATCTAAGGCCATCTGTCCACCAGCTGAAGCTCAACAGAAGATGGGTGTTGCAACAGGACAACGACCCAAAGCATAGAAGTAAATCAACAACAGAATGGCTTAAACAGAAGAAAATACGCCTTCTGGAGTGGCCCAGTCAGAGTCCTGACCTCAACCCGATTGAGATGCTGTGGCATGACCTCAAGAAAGCGATTCACACCAGACATCCCAAGAATATTGCTGAACTGAAACAGTTCTGTAAAGAGGAAAGGTCAAGAATTACTCCTGACCGTTGTGCACGTCTGATCTGCGACTACAGGAAACGTTTGGTTGAAGTTATTGCTGCCAAAGGGGGTTCAACCAGTTATTAAATCCAAGGGTTCACATACTTTTTCCACCTGCACTGTGAATGTTTACATGGTGTGTTCAATAAAAACATGGTAACATTTAATTCTTTGTGTGTTATTAGTTTAAGCAGACTGTGATTGTCTATTGTTGTGACTTAGATGAAGATCAGATCACATTTTATGACCAATTTGTGCAGAAATCCATATCATGCCAAAGGGTTCACATACTTTTTCTCGCAACTGTATATGCATGGTATCCACATTTTTTTCTACCATTGGGACTTCTGAGCAGCGTATGCCGCTGGGGAATACTCGTGATGTAAGGCTCATACGTAATGTGAACAGAGCCATATTTTGATCATTCCGTGGTTGAATTGTACATATAAAAAGCTAAGCAGAAGTCAATACAAAAGAGTAAGCGTTCCTGGGCATAGAGAGAGTGTAGTTCATGTCACCCACCTGATCCTACGGGAGAAGAGCCAACACTTAGGCTCTGGAGGCTGCCATTCCTGAGCAATGTAGGGGACCTCTGGAGGCCAGAGCTGGCTATACTGCCGGCTGCAGAGGCCACAGAGGATGTAGGCGACGCTGAGGAAACAGACAGGTTGGACATGCTGTCCTGATTCTTGCTTCCTTTCGGCCGGCCAGGCCCATGTTTACTCTGCTTACTTCCTTTCCTCCTCTTCTCTTTTACTGCATCTTCTTCCACCATGGAGGACTGGACCCGCTTGTATCCTGATACAGTAAGGCTTGAGTTAGCATAATCTCCGGGAACACTATCAAAGTTTTTGGTCTGGAAAGACATAACTGGATTTGATGGTAGGCTCATTAAAGAGTTAAAACTGCTAACTGTCCCTTCCTGCAGTACGGGCTCCCCTTTAGATGTCTCTTTGGTTGACAGGGACTGCTGGGGGTGGTGATACCCATCAGTCCGCAGCTCACAGTCGGTGAAGCTCAAAAAATCCTGGGGCGACTGCACGGAGCTGCCCGAAGACGACTTAACACTGCTTGGCGTTCCCGAGAAACTGCCTAAAAGACAAAAACCAAAAAATAAAAAGTTAAAAAACAATACGCCATGCTTCGGGGCAGAGAAAAGCTTAAGAGATAGACCCACTTTAACACACACTAAAAAAACAAATGCCTCTTCCATTGGAGTAAAATATTCGTATCCAATCCCTGTTAGAGAAAAAGAGACGGGAACATGTCGCGTTATAGGTCATAGATCACACAGCAGCCGATGCATGCGAGAAGCCTGGCCACACACAGTACCGGGCATCCATACAGGGGGGCATCACCAATGAGGCCAGGTGAGGCAATCGCAGCACCAGGTAGGAATAAGAGGGGGCAGCGTAAGAGCCATGGGCAATGAGCGCTTTCATTGTGGCAAAGGGGTTAGGTTAAGAAATTGGCATCACTGGGGGTGGGGTGCCGCCTCAGTTTTCGCCTCAAGCAGCAGAAAGGCTAGGTGCACCCCTGCATCCATAGTGCCATCTGCGTGATGGGTTTGCTTCTGTTGCACTTTAGAAAAACATGGAGACATCTGGAGCACATGTTTTGTGCTTGAGTGGGACGCTGAGGCAAATGATTACGGCCAATAGATGTCCCATCCACACCACTGCACATGCCTTGTAGGGATAGCTCGGAATAAATGTAATGATACCTTTCACTTAGTGATCGGTTGCTTCCTTCTGGAGAAAAAGCACTTTAAAGCCATATGCAAATGAGCAGTTAAGTGCACCGAGGGAGGGCCCAAGGCACTCTGTGCACCCTTGCTTCCTCTGCCAGTTATGCCCCCGCCCCCAGCTCTGATGTCAAAAAAACTTCTTAAAATTTCCTAAAACTGAAAGGGGTTATGACAATACATTTCTAACACAGCTAGAACCAGCCCTGTACCTCACATGGATCCAGAGATCTCCACATTCATTGCTCTGCTAGATATATATCAAGCTGACAGCTCAAGGGGTTGAGTCCCTTCTGCTGCAGCTCAGGGGTTGAGTCCCTTCTGCTGCCGCTCTCTCATTAACTGCCACAGCTTCTAGCAGAACATATGATTTGTGTCTGTTGAAGATCCAAACTGAGCACGTGTGACCAGCTCAGTGAGATGGACAAAAAAATAAGGAAAAGAACAAACAGCAGGTGGCGCTATACAGATACATTTTATTGATTAACTCAGTGGCTATGCTATTTTGATTACATGCAATTACAAAAGTATTCGGATCCAGGTGCTAGTTTTAAAAATATAGAATATGTTCCATGACAACTAATTTAAAGGCTTTTAGGACTAGTTTTATAGCTGCATTCTGCTAATTTTGGGCTAAAAACTATTTTTGCTATGTGTCTTTATTAAACAATTTCAACAGTCCTCTCCCTACAGCTTTCACTTTCTCTGCATTTGCCGACTATTCCTTCCCTCTTCTCAGTGAATCGTCAGAGAGCTGATCTGTTGGCTCGATCTGTAGCCCATTTTTTGTACTTTCCTGGCAACTCATACTCATTATAGCTGAATTCCCATTGGGTTTATGAGCTTTCAGGAGTTCAGAGATAAGGGCTACAGGTACTGCTGGCATATTCACCAAGAAGGAGGAGGAAATAGTCTGCAATGCAGTGAAAGCTGTAGAGTAGGGCTGTACAGATTACTCAATTAAATTGAGTAACTCGACAAAAAAATCCTTAATGCAAATTTTTTGCATCGAGGATTCGTTTGGGTCATGTGACCACGGAGCGTGAGTGAAGCGCTTGCTATTACTCTCGCTCCGCGGTCCCCCGCCGGCTCGCACCGCGCTGCACTGTATCCTGACATATCGTCAGGACATAGTGCGCGCTTATGTGCACTATGAACTGACGCTATGTGACATCAGGACGACGGGCAGAAAAGAAGAAGCTAAGCAGCTGAGTGTCGGCAGCGCCCCTACAAGAGAGGTAAGTATTCAACTGGCACTGGGGACTGATGGCTAGAAGCGGAGGGCATGGAGGACTGACGGCATTGGGGGGGGGGGTGATGGCACTGGGGGGGTAATGGCACAGAGGACTGATAGCACTGGGTGGCGGGGTGATGGCACAGCACAGAGGACTGATGGCAAGGGGGGTGATGGCACAGAGGACTGATGACATGGGGGGCGATGGCAGAGAGGACTGATGACATGGGGGGTGATGGCAGAGAGGACTGATGACATGGGGGGTGATGGCACAGAGGACTGATGACATGGGGGGTGATGGCACAGAGGACTGATGACAAGGGGGGTGATGGCACAGAGGACTGATGACATGGGGGGGGCTGATGGCACAGAGGACTAATAGCATGGAGGGGCTGATGGCACAGAGTACTGATGGCATGGGGGGGTGATGGCACAGAAGACTGATGGCATGGGGGGGCTGATGGCACAGAGGACTGATGGCACTGGGGGGGAGCTGATGGCACAGAGGACTGATGGCACTGGAGGGTGATGGCACAGAGGACTGATGGCACTGGGTGGCGGGGTGATGGCACAGCACAGAGGACTGATGGCAAGGGGGGTGATGGCACAGAGGACTGATGACATGGGGGGCGATGGCAGAGAGGACTGATGACATGGGGGGTGATGGCAGAGAGGACTGATGACATGGGGGGTGATGGCACAGAGGACTGATGACATGGGGGGTGATGGCACAGAGGACTGATGACAAGGGGGGTGATGGCACAGAGGACTGATGACATGGGGGGGGCTGATGGCACAGAGGACTAATAGCATGGAGGGGCTGAAGGCACAGAGTACTGATGGCATGGGGGGGTGATGGCACAGAAGACTGATGGCATGGGGGGGCTGATGGCACAGAGGACTGATGGCACTGGGGGGGAGCTGATGGCACAGAGGACTGATGGCACTGGAGGGTGATGGCACAGAGGACTGATGGCACTGGGTGGGGGGAGCTGATGGCACAGAGGACTGATGGCACTGGAGGGTGATGGCACAGAGGACTGATGGCACTGGGTGGGGGGGGGGGGGGTGATGGCACAGAGAACTGATGGCACTGGGGGGGTAATAGCACAGAGGACTGATGACATGGGGGGTGATGGCACAGAGGACTGATGACATGGGGGGTGATGGCACAGAGGACTAATAGCATGGAGGGGCTGATGGCACAGAGTACTGATGGCATGGGGGGGGTGATGGCACAGAGGACTGATGGCATGGGGGGGCTGATGGCACAGGGGACTGATGGCACTGGAGGGTGATGGCACAGAGGACTGATGGCAGGGGGGTCTAAAGGGTTTTTATAAAAGAAAATGTTCTTTTAATTAGTTTTCTTCTGATTAGAGTACTCGATTAATCGTTGGATTAATTGATAGAATACTTGATTACTAAAAATAATCGATAGCTGCAGCCCCACTGTAGAGGATTTTTTTTTAATAAAGACCACCTGAAAAAAAAAAAAACTTGGGGGAGGGGGGGTCAAAATGAGTAGGTGTCCATAGCATTTAAAAAACGACTTAAAATCTAAAATTCACAGCAAGATGGAAGTCACTAGTCAAAAAAATAACACCCAGGGTAGTGGAAAAAAACGAACCAGTCATTAGCTCATCAGGAAGAAATATTTCAACTATAATCCAATAAAATATTTTATTGGATTTCACACCAATACAAACCAAGCACAGCTGAAAGTTATACTAGACCTAAGTAAGAACAGGGCTTGAAAATGAAAATGAAAAAAATAAAACTTGGCATGCCCTTCCCCAACCTTCTCTGATCTTCAGCTTCCTCCAAAAAGTCGACAAATCGGTAGTAAATATTAGAAGGGCTCTGCACAGGAGAAGCTGTAAGACGACCACTGTTTTGTCACTTAATTAGCAGCTATGTAAAATGGGTTTCCATTAGGCGATCTGACTGTCACCATCTGTCTTTCTTTCAGCCCTTTGTTTTTACAGCTGCTCTTAAGAGCTCATTAGGATTCTACAACTTCTTCTAATCCTACATAGCGATGGAAGGATTTCGGAAAACTCGTCTCCCCCCCTCCCCTTAAACAGCAACTGAATTATGTTGGATATGACAACATCTGAAAAGAGCTAGGGCAGACATGGAGTTACAAAATGGAAGAGTTGGATCTAGCGCCAGGATCCTGTGCCAAATGATTCAGTCATATATTTAAAAGGGGGGGAAAAAATACAGAACATTTTAAATGTAAAACTATTTTTGGATGCTTACTCTAGGCCAGAGGCGGCACTCGGAGCCCTCTCTGTGGGCACCCGCACCCTGGAAAAAGTCTATGGTGTACCGATATGCCTTACAATTTTCCTGCAATTCATCAGCGCAGGGCACACTATGAACGGCACAGGAAGCGCATTGTATGTAGGCAGGATATTATAGCTAGATGATAAAGTATATGGAAGATACACTATATTGGCATTCAGGGTAAATTGCCATTTTGGCACTTTGCAATAAATAAGTGGGTTTTGGGTTGCAGTTTGGCCACTCGGTCTCTAAAAAGTTCACCATCACTGCTCTAGACTGTAGAGCGCTGGGATCTGATCTGACACTTGGAAATCTTTATTCTGGACTAGCAGGCACATGTCCAAGAACAACGGCAGAAAAAAAAAAAATATATATATATATATATTTATTTTTTTTAATTTTTTTTACAGTACAGACCAAAAGTTTGGACACACCTTCTCATTCAAAGAGTTTTCTTTATTTTCATGACTATGAAGGCATCAAAACTATGAATTAACACATGTGGAATTATATACATAACAAACAAGTGTGAAACAACTGAAAATATGTCATATTCTAGGTTCTTCAAAGTAGCCACCTTTTGCTTTGATTACTGCTTTGCACACTCTTGGCATTCTCTTGATGAGCTTCAAGAGGTAGTCCCCTGAAATGGTCTTCCAACAGTCTTGAAGGAGGTCCCAGAGATGCTTAGCACTTGTTGGCCCTTTTGCCTTTACTCTGCGGTCCAGCTCACCCCAAACCATCTCGTTTGGGTTCAGGTCCGGTGACTGTGGAGGCCAGGTTATCTGGCGCAGCACCCCATCACTCTCCTTCATGGTCAAATAGCCCTTACTTTCAAAGTTTTCCCAATTTTTCGGCTGACTGACTGACCTTCATTTCTTAAAGTAACGATGGCCACTCGTTTTTCTTTACTTAGAATTTGTATTATGGCAAGAAAAAAAGCAGCTAACAGTCTATTCAGTAGGACTATCAGCTGTGTATCCACCTGACTTCTCCTCAACGCAACTGATGGTCCCAACCCCATTTATAAGGCAAGAAATCCCACTTATTAAACCTGACAGGGCACACCTGTGAAGTGAAAACCATTTCAGGGGACTACCTCTTGAAGCTCATCAAGAGAATGCCAAGAGTGTGCAAAGCAGTAATCAAAGCAAAAGGTGGCTACTATGAAGAACCTAGAATATGACATATTTTCAGTTGTTTCACACTTGTTTGTTATGTATATAATTCCACATGTGTTAATTCATAGTTTTGATGCCTTCATAGTCATGAAAATAAAGAAAACTCTTTGAATGAGAAGGTGTGTCCAAACTTTTGGTCTGTACTGTATATATATATATATACATACATACATACATACATACACACACACACACACACACCGTATTTTTGGATTATAAGGCACACTTTCTTTCTCCTAAAAGCAGGGGGAAACGGCAGTGCGTCTTATGGTGCAAATGCTAATGATGGAAGCGATCATCAGTATGCAGGAGGCGTAGGGAGCAGTGAGTGTAGCCCTGCCCTGGCTGTACTCACTGCTCCCTGGTCTTCTTCCAGGCGTCACACTGCATACGTCCTGACTGCTGTGCAACGCTAGGCCGACAGAAGACCAGGGAGTGGTGAGTGTCAGCACAGTCTAGAGCAGGAGAGGTAAGTTAATTTATTTATTTATTTTTTGTTGGAGCTTGGGGTTTGATCTGAGGAGAAATTTTGGGTATGATGAGGGTCTGATCTGAGGTCTGATGAGGAACAGGGGTCTAATCTGAGGTATAAGATGGGATGGGGGTCTGACCTGAGGTCTATAAAGGAATGGGGTCTGATCTGAGGTCTAAGAAGGAATGGGGGTCTGATCTGAGGAGCTTAGGGGTCATAGAGGTCTGATGGGGCTTAGATATTTTATTTTTATTTTTTTTTACATCAAATGTGTATTACTAATGCCAAATGACATTTTCTATATTCATCTAAAATTGTAAGATATGCATTTTGCTTATAAGACAGCACCCTATTAGTTACTCAGTTAAAGGGATTCTTCTGGATTTGATACTGACGGACTATTTATAAGCTAGGCCATCAATAACAAATTGGTTGGGATCCGACTCCCAACACCTCCACGAATTAGCTGTTGGAAGTTCAAGTGCCACCCCCCCTTCAATGTTTGGCAGCACAGCTGTACACATTTTGTACTGGCTGTGCTTGGTACTGTAGCTCTGTCCCGGAATCAGACTGATGCACATATAGCTGCAATACCAGGTGCAGCTGCTATAAAAGAGATGGTGCTGTGCTTGGTGAGCAGTGAGGGGGTAGTGAAATGCGATGGAATGCTGCGAGCCCTTCAGACAGCAGGAATGGTGAGGATACTGGGAGGTGGACACATACTGATCTGATATTGAAGCATTATGTTAAAGAGAATGTATCAACAGAAATCGACCTATTGTTTAAAGGGGTTCTGCACTTTGTTTAAACTTATGACCTATCCTCTGGATAGATCATCAGCATCTGATCGGCGGGGGTCCGACACCTGGGACCCCCGCCGATCAGCTGTTTGAGAAGGCAGCGGCGCTCCAGCAGCGCCGCGGCCTTCTCACTGTTTACCGCCGGCCCAGTGATGTCACGACTAGTATCAACTTGCCTGGGCGGGGCTAAGCTCTGTTCACTTGAATGTAATTAATCCAGAGGATAGATCATCAGTTTAAACAAAGTGCAGAACCCCTTTAAATTAAGTATTTATGCTATTAACATATTTTTGAAGAATCTTTTGTGATGTTCTCTTTAATTTTCCAATGTACTATACATATTTGAACAAAATCCTAAAATCTTGTAAGTTTCACAGAGGCCACTAAGCCTAATAACAGGCTGAGAATGCCTGTTCTGTGTAGGTCACTCTCCAGCAGTCACCTCATTATCATCACAGCTAGGATTACACCATTAACAATAGACTGCAGCTTATCTGCTCCCCCTCCCTGCGCAGGTCACAGAAAACGTCAAAGGTACCACTTTGAGCCGAACCAGAGTTCGGGAAATGGTTTTTTACAGTACAAATTAATTTATGAAGTTATTACTCTTAGTCTCATGAGACTTCGCGAAGCAATAACTTTGGCTCATCGGAGCCAATACATTCTAATACTGTACGGAGCTCCTGCTCTGTACAGTATTGGAACAAAGTTTTATGTGAATCGACTTCAGTTGTTTCATCCAAAGTCTATTCGCTCATCCCTAATAATGACCAATGCACGTACAGTTAAAAGGACACAATTCACTACCTTGCTGGAAGGGACTGGTTGCTGCAGCTGAACTGGTGGCGCTCCTCCCACTGCTGGACTTCCGGCCGCGTTGGATGGAGTTGTGACTCGCCGCCTTCCTAGGTCTGCTCTCCGCCATTCGTGTTTCTAGAGCATCTTTCAGACTTGATGGATGTGCAGAAACCTCCTGAAAATTAGCATTTGTGAACCGCGCTGCAGTTTCCTCCAAACGCTTTATTGAGCTTGTGATCGAATTGTTGGTGCTGGAGGCGAAGGACTGAAAGCGAGACACAAGAGGGTGAATACATTTGTACATTTCAACAGGGTGCAAAAGTTAGTCTGCATTCACATTGTGATTGTCACAAATTCAACGTATACGCACGACGTGTACATTAAGTGGATGCCATACAGTGGCATCCGTCACCATACAGTCCCATTGTAAAAAATAAAATAAAATATGCATTCAACATATTCTATGTTTTTCTGTCCAGTGAAGTCCAGTAAAGAACATATATTACCGTTTTACATTCAATTTTACCCATAAAATGGTGAACACAAGTTAACTCTAGAAAGAAGTTAACTCTAGTACATCATGGCCTCATCAGTGTAAGGCAGTTTCAAAAATTAAAAGCACATTTAAAAATAATAATATGCACATTGCTTTAAGGAGTCAAAACCAAGCTTGCTAGTTCCATACAAATGTGTGCTGTGTGTTTGTCTGTCAGTGTACTGACTTCTGCCTGATTCCTGGATTCTGAACCATGCCTAACCACCATATTAACACTTCAATGCCTGCCCTCAGACCGTTTACATATTGCGTGTACTCCACCTGCCATGACCTTGGCCTGTCCCGGACCACGATTTTGTGTGACCCCCATGGGTCATCTGTCAATCAGGCAGAGACACCTCCAGGAGGCAGCGACCTAGTGGTCCTACTGCAGCAAAGTCCAAATCCCTATATAGAGGTTAAAGGGTGAATGCCAGGTTAATGGCCTTTAGCCCAATCTGTTGGTTGGCACAGTGGTTTCACACCCATTGCCGTAACACACGTCCCATCACATGCTGTATTACGGAACCATTCTCCACTTGAACCATCGCTTCTTGAGAAGCACACAGCAGCGGACGCATACAAAAAGTAATATTTTAACATATTAGATTTTTTTCTAATAATGTAATTAAAGAGGTATTCCCAGAATGACAAGTTATTACCTAGCTGATATGTATGATCGGCAGGGATACGAACAATCACAAGAAGGTGGGCCTGTGTCCCTGTTTGAACGAAGCGGTGGTCGAGCATGTACGCTGCCACTCCCTTCAGCTCGATGGGACAAGGAAGATAACCGAGTATGGCGTTCAGCGATTTCCGGTAGTCCCGCAGAGTATGAATGGAGCAGCAGTGCACATGCTTACCGCTGCTCCACTAAAAGTGTGGGACCCCTGTCCTTGGGATCGGTGGTGATCCTAGAGGTCACCCCCCCACTGATCAGACACTTAGTACCTACCCTGTTGTTAAACTGAAATTCTATGACCATCCCTGTAACAGTTTGACGGAACAACCAATACTATGTGATATGTCACATGGAGGAAATATAGGTCAGAAGAATTTGCTGGGTATTTCTGCTGTAGAACCTGATCCAGTTTGCGCTGCTCACAGAATTCGCCTGTGAATTTGCCAAGTCAAAAATTAAATTTTACACACAGAAAAAAAGCATGCATTTTCCTATTGAAAATGATAGGAAGACTATTGTAATGGAGTTTTGATGCAGATTTGGACTTGGATTTAAAGAATCCCCCACTCCAAAGACATACTGATAAGGAACTTAGATTGTGAGCCCCATTGGGGACAGTGTGATGATAATGTCTGTAAAGAGCTGCAGAATATAGTAGCGCTATATAAGTGCATACAAAATATTCCATATCAAAGGCAGAAAACTGAACAAATGTGATTTCATCCATCAGGCTGGTACCGAGCCATAGAAGAAAGGATCCCAGAAACGTATTAAATGAACAAACCTCAGTCACTGGGCAATGTAATTATTCCAAGTATCACATAAAATTGTTACAAGCAAAATAAATAAATAAATAAATAAAAAATTACAAACAAATCGATAGCAAACGGCATAAACCAAGGCTACAGATCGGGTCCTAGTAAACATCACAATGGCACAATACTTTGTACTGATCTGCTCGGATCAATTACCATAAGAGCCCAAATCAATAAAAACATTCAGCGTGCCTTCCTAATTACACAGAGGTGATCTGAAGGATCTGCTGACGGAAACGCTAAGGCCCCTTTCACACGGGCGAGTATTCCGCGCGGATGCGATGCGTGAGGTGAACGCATTGCACCCGCACTGAATCTGGACCCATTCATTTCTATGGGGCTGTGCACATGAGCAGTGATTTTCACGCATCACTTGTGCGTTGCGTGAAAATCGCAGCATGTTCCTCTTTGTGCGTTTTCACGTAACGCAGGCCCCATAAAAATGAATGGGGTTGCATGAAAATCGCAAGCAAGTGCGGATGCGGTGCGATTTTCGCGCACGGTTTCTAGGAGACGAGCATGCGCAACGTGCTGTCCATTTACCGTTATGGGAATTCTGAAAGCAGCCATGTGAGCATAGAAGTCCCGTCACAGTGAATGGACGCGCGTGAACGGCTGCCTCACCATTCACCACTATGCGACTGCCAGAAATAACTGTCACGGACGTTCCTGCGACAGGTGGCAGGAGATCGGTGAGACTGGCAACACATGGTTTGATCTGACAGGTTTTTCTTGTGGATCAATAGGAGTCTGTGTTGTTTCTGGTAATGGCCACACTCCTTGCCTCAGGTGTTGCTAATGTTGTCATTTAACCTTCCTTATTTATTGTTGCTTGTCCCACAAGGCTGTGCGGTTTATAGCTTCAGTCTCAGTTGTGCATAGCTGGTGTGTGGATCTCGGCGGAGGTCCTGGTGCTTCATTGCTCCTCTGAAGTTAAGTCTTTCCTTTCCCTTTTGTATTTTTTTGGGTTCTGTGTGTTGCATTTCCCTATTGCTTGTATAAGGCCTGAGGAAGACTCCTGTTCGTCCTTTCTTTTGGAGGAACAGATAGTCTCGTCCCTGCCATTAGTACTAGGGTCCTATAGGGCAAGACAGGACTTTAGGTATTCCTGTGTATGAACTCACCTACCTCTGGTGTCTGTTCATACTGATAGTCAAGTCAGGATTTTGGTTAGGGTTTTACTAGGAGGTGTCCTTCTTCCGGGGGCACCTAGCTGACATGGATGACATATCCTGGCGATACGCCATTAATGTATGAGATGTGTTTAACCCTTTAAGAGGAGCTTCATTTGTATTTAAGGAAAGCCCCCCTTATAGAAGACCTGTCCCCTTTCCTGATGTCAGTTTTAGTGAATGCCTGTATGTTCCAGGAAATAATAATTCTCTGCATGGTGCAGGGGCATGTTCTTTCACACTGACTCAGCAGTGATTGGACAGGATCAGAGTCAGTAGGGACACACCCCTGAGATGTCAATTTATTCATAAATTTCTGGGAGGAATAATGGAGGAACAGCACAACTTATAACTCTAAGAATAGATGCTCCACAACTGCCATTTCCTGGGAAATACAAGTGTTCACTACAACTGACGGAGTAGACGTGTCCTCTTAGGCTCCATTCACACGTCCGTATAATGGGTCCGCATCCATTCCGGTCTGCGGCTACGGAAAAAAATAGAACATGTCCTATTTTTGTCCGCAATTGCGGACAAGAATAGGCAGTTCTATGGGGGTGCCGGCTGGGTGTATTGTGGATCCGCAATGCACTACGGACGTCTGAATGGACCCTTAAGTGTCATTTAAGAGACGTTTTAATCACTGGCAAGTTCCATGCTGATTGTTGTAGAAGTCTGACCTGACTGATCAGCACCTTCTCCATGACGGACGCGTACGATATTCCCCCGTGTTATCAGGATCTCCCCCCCAGACATTATGCAGAGGCAGGCGGGCGGATACACATTCCATACCATTCTCCTCTTCCTCGCTCACTCCGACATTTCAGCACAAGCCTCCAATGCCCTCTGCCACTACACAATGGAGACTTCTGACCAGTGAGATTATTTGCTTTAGCCCCATTATTCAGGAGACATTCCTAGCGCGGCCCGGCTCTCGAGCTGGCGGTTTTAGTTTTCAGCTCCTTATGTTCATACACCCCTTTGTGCCTGCAGATGTTCTCGAGATCCTATTCCTCGGAGCACAGGTGTGCGCATCACACTGAAAAGCAAAGATTTTTTTGGTCTTTAGAAGCCACTTAACATTACTGACCACCCAGCGCATTTCTAAGCCAAGATTAGACCGCAACTGGAGAAATTTTTACGGCGAAAGAAGTAGTTTTGTTACAAAAGCATTCATGTGTAAGGGCATTTTCTGGTTTTGTCGATATAAGAGGCAGAAAAGGGGGGGGGGGGTAGGAGGCCAAAAAGTGATTTCAAATCACAAAAACTAATTTTAAACAGGATATTTAGGCCACACTCACAGATGGCAGATCTGCTGCAGACTATTCTGTGATTGCAAATCTATTCCATTCATCTGAATGGGGTTGTTTCTGCAGCATGTGCATCTATTTCTGCAAGGCCCATTCGGATGAATGGAACGGGCACAGAAACGCTTGCATCAAATCTGCAGCTTGTGAATATACCTTTAAAGAAGACCTGTCCCCTCTCCTGCCATGTCTGATTTAGTAACTACCCCCCCAATGTAATAAGAATTCTGGAAGATCTATTCTATAGAGGCCTCATACACACGTCTGTGCACGTGGTAAGTCTATGATGGCATGGTCCGTTTCATCTGTGTCGCAGTCCGCGATGAATGTGTTTTTGATCCATGGTTCCGTGATTTCCAGTCCATGGGTGTTCTGTATTCCATGGCCACCGCAAAGCTGAAAACTGGTTTCCCGAGCATCCTCTGACTGCAATCCGTGAAAACCACTGATCAAACACGGATGGCATCCATGTTGTGTCCGTGATTTTCACAGGCCCATAGACAAATGTGCAAGAGTGACGGACAAAATAGGGCACGCTTCCGTGGTGTCACCACAGACCCGTAGTCCATGGAAAACCACTGATGTGTGACTTACACAAATTAAAGTCAATGGATGCATGAGCGGTCCACGGAGACCACAGACAGAATGTGCATATCAACCACTGATGTGTGAAAGAGGCCTTATGATGTGCCATTGCTTCCCGCTAGAAGTTATAAATTAATTACTAGCAGTTTGCAATGAAGGTCCAGATGGGTGTTACCTACTGGGGATGTATCCCTGCAAACTGTACACATAAGGTAGGTCCCCCCAGATCTTCCGACTCCACACCGGGTGTTCGATTGCTTTACTCCAGAGAACATTGCCATATGCACAATTACGGAGGTGATTGTTATCATTACTATTGGCTCCTTCCTGCAAAGTATCCTACATGCAAAGCCAAAAATTACAATACATTCTTCTTGTGGGTTGGTGAATGGCCAAACTTAAAGGGGTTCTCCAGGAATAGCTTAAAATGACCTCCAGAATGTGAGCAGGACCGGTTGCCACCACTTTCAGTGCTGCCGAGGGAGAGGTGAGGGGGAAGAGTCCTCACTACACTTTGGCACTTGAATGCTACATATTGGTGAGTGTTCCTGTCAGGCTGCTCATCCATGGTGGCATATCACTGCCACCTATTGTAGTAAGTAGAGAAGCCCCCTCACCCTCTAGGCAGCTTTGCAAGTGTAAGCAACCAGTCCTGCTCGCATTCTAGGACAGGTTGCTCGCGGCCATTTTAAATGATTCCCGGAGAACTTCTTTAATATAAAAGAGGGAGCCAAAAGGTTCTGCTGGTTTGTTTGGAAAACTGTCACATAAAAGGGTATAATAAAAGACATAAAACGGTTACGATGACAGTCTAACATTACTACAATTGTTCTACCCTAGTCATACATCAAGTGTGGCTCTGCTCCTTCACAGTCATGGAACTGAATTGGCTCTCAGCATGACTTGAAAGTTGCCGCGATTGCGACCGCAAAATCCCCCCCAAAAATCAAGCAGGGCTGTATTTCTTGGCAATTCTGGGGTCCTGCAAACTTGCGAGTCGAGCTGCGACCCTATTCAGTTCTGTGGCTGCACTGCCACACAGGAATATTTGGTCACCTAACGAGAGTCGCAGCCAAGATCGCCATGCAAATTTCTAGGTCAAAATATCAAGCGCAAATTTGCAGTGAAATCGCGCCCTAAAAGGGTAAATTTAGGTATAACTGAAGACTGGAATTAAGACTTTCCTGCAAGATGCAAAAATAACCGCCCTAAACATCAAACACTGCTCCTTTACCTGGAAACATGGCGCTGACCGCCTCATATATGATCCCGCACCCCACCCTTGCATAATAAATATTCAGATGGGGACTGAAATGCGCAGGACGCTTTCACCTTCCTCCTCTTTGAACATTAATAAGAAAAGCGAGGTCAAAGTGGAGTGGGCAGAATAACTCCACTGCCTGTCACAATTAGGCCTCATGCACACAACCGTTTTTTTTTGCGGTCCGCAAAACGGATTTTCGTTGTTCCGTGACCAGTGACAGTTTTATCGTCCGTGGGTCTTCCTTGATTTTTGGAGGATCCACGGACATGAAAAAAAAGTTGTTTTGGTGTCCGCCTGGCCGTGCGGAGCCAAACGGATCCATCCTGACTTACAATGCAAGTCAATGGGGACAGATCCGTTGGACGTTGACACAATATGGTGCAAATGCAAACGGATCCGTCCCCCATTGACTTTCAATGTAAAGTCAGGAGTCCCTATTATACCATCGGATCAGAGTTTTCTCCAATCCGATGGTATATTTTAACTTGAAGCGTCCCCATCACCATGGGAACGCCTCTATGTTAGATTATACCATCGGATTTGAGTTAGATCGTAAAAACTCAGATCCGACAGTATATTCTAACACAGAGGCGTTCCCATGGTGATGGGGACGCTTCAGGTTAGAATATACTAAAAGAACTGTGTACATGACTGCCCCCCCCCCCTGTATTTAACTCATTGGTGGCCAGTGTGGCCCCCCTCCCTCCCCTGTATTTAACTCATTGGTGGTCAGTGCGGCCAGTCCCCCCTACCTCCCTCCCTTGTATTTAACACATTGGTGGCCAGTGCGGCCGCCCCCCCCTCCCTCCCTTGTATTTAACACATTGGTGGCCAGTGCGGCCGGCCCCCCTCCCTCCCTTGTATTTAACACATTGGTGGCCAGTGCGGCCGGCCCCCCCTCCCTCCCTTGTATTTAACACATTGGTGGCCAGTGCGGCCGGCCCCCCCTCCCTCCCTTGTATTTAACACATTGGTGGCCAGTGCGGCCGGCCCCCCCTCCCTCCCTTGTATTTAACACAGTTTAATCGCTGGGACTCCGATCGGTAACCATGGCAACCAGGACGCTACTGTCTGTGACCGGCCGGGCGCTCCTCCTACTGGTAAGTGAAAGGTCTGTGCTATAAGCAATGCGCCGCACAGACCTTTCACTTACCAGTAGGAGGAGCGCCCGGCCGGTCACAGACATCGCAGGTAAGTATAATGCTTCTAAAATTGCTAAGTAACCATGGCAGCCAGGACTGCAGTAGCGTCTTGGCTGCCATGGTAACCGATCGGAGCCCCAGCGATTAAACTGGGACTCCGATCGGAACTCTCCGCTGCCACCAATGATGGGGGGTCAGTCATTTTAATTAAGGGGGGGGGGGGGGGGCGCCGCACTGGCCACCAATGTGTTAAATACGAGGGAGGGGGGGCCGGCCGCACTGGCTACCAATGTGTTAAATACGAGGGAGGGAGGGGGGGGGGGGGTCTTTTAGTATATTTTAACCTGAAGCGTCCCCATCACCATGGGAACGCCTCTGTGTTAGAATATACTGTCGGATCTGAGTTTTCACAAAGTGAAAAATCAGATCTAAAACGCTTTTATGCAGACGGATCAGCGGATCCGTCTGTGTGAAAGTAGCCTACGGACAAGGATGACGGACGCGGATGGCAATCTTGTGTGCATCCGTGTTTTTTCACGGACCCATTGATAGGACAGGTCATATTTTTTTGACGGACAGGAAACACGGATCACGGATGCGGCTGCAAAACGGTGCATTTTCCGATTTTTCCACGGACCCATGAAAGTCAATGGGTCCGCGAAAAAAAAGCAGAAAACGGAACAACGGCCGCGGATGCACACAACTGTCATGTGCATGAGGCCTTAGGCATCAGCTGCCACTGTCTGCCGGGGCTGTTAATTGTACATGGACCATGTGCACAAAATCACACCAGGGCAGGTAAGTACAGCAAAGACTCCTGAACTGTACAATACCGACTGCAGCCATCCGTTTAACATTGCACACGTGCAGTACAATTCTCAGAAGAGAAGGTCTAAAGAGGACCCGTCACCTCTGCTGACATGTCTGTTTTACTAACTACTTGTATTCCTCATGTAATAACAATTCTGGAGCATCTATTCTTATGACACTATCATTTGCCCTTCCTCTATTATTCCTGCTAGCAATTATGAGTTTGCAATGAAGGACCAGCTGGGGTGTCTCCCGCCCCAGCCTGACCATGTCCAATCAGTGCTGCCAATACCAGTTGTATTCCACATGTAATGACCATTCTGAAGCATCTATTTTTATTACTCCTATGCTGTTATTTTTCTATTATTCCTACTAGAAGTTGAATTGAATGGCCAAAATGGTGTCACCAGTTGCTGTCAGGGACACACTCATACATAAATCAATATCATATAGTTGAGGTCCAGCTCAGGGCACCCCCGCCGATCAGCTGTTTGATGAGAACACACCTGCTCGCAAATCGACACTGGAGCTGCAGCTCCTGAGGATAGGTTAATGCTACCGGAAACCAGACAACCCCTTTAAGGCCTCTTGCAGACGAGCGTGCCGGATTCAGTCTGGATGCGTTGCGGACGGGTACAGGGAAACCCGTGCGAGTTTGCACGCAATTTGTCTGCGATTGTGTTGCGTTGTTTAGTTTTTTTCCACGCGAGTGCAAAGCATTTTAATGCGTTTTGCACGCGCGTGATAAAAAAAACGGAATGTTGGTACCCAGACCCGAATCTGGACTTCTTCACTGAAGTCCGGGTTTGGTGTTCTGTAGATTTTATTATTTTCCATTATAACATGGTATACGGGAAAATAATAGCATTCTTTAATACAGAATGCCAAGTAAAATTTCCATTGAGGGTTAAAAAATAATAAAAAAAATACTTACCTCATCCACTTGATCGCGCAGCTGTTATCGTCTTCTTTATTCTTCTTGCAGGACCTGCGCTGACGTCATCGCACTCACCACGCGGTGACTTCAGCGCAGGTCCTGCTGAATGAACTGTTTTATATCCATATCATTTACCTATCAACCCTGTATCTCAATGTGCAGTAAGGCAGAAATACTGACACATTACTGAGATACTGCACATATTGCAATATGGAGGCTGGATCAGGCCTAAAATCTTATTTCATAAGGGCAAGACAAGAGTAACCGGAATGGAGGACAGATATTCCATAAAACATCGTGCAAATAACAAGGTTGCTAAGAGCGCTAATGCAGAGCAACCCAACTTCCAGAAGCTGACCAGGGAGACACAACCGCAACACGAATTAGAAAATAAATTGCTGGCTGTTCAGTCACGAAGAAATCAGGTTAGGTCATATGTTCAGGATTTGATAAGGATTTAGGCCTCATGCACACGACCGTATTTTGTTTCCGTGTCCGATCCGTTTTTTTTTGCGGATAGGATGCGGACCCATTAATTTCAATGGGTCCGCAAAAAACGCGGACAGCACACCGTGTGCTGTCCGCATCAGTATGTCCGTTCCGTTGCTCCGCAAAAAAAAAATAGTGCATGTCCTATTCTTTTCTAGTTTGCGGACAAGGATAGGCATTATTACAATGGATCCGGAAAAAAAAATGATCCACAAAAAAAGAAAAACGGATGACATACGGAACGTCATCCATTTTTTTGTGGATCCGCAATTTGCGGACCACAAAACACATACGGTCGTGTGCATGTAGCCTAAGGCTCCATTCACACGTCCGCATCCATTCCGCAATTTTGCGGAACAGGTGCGGACCCATTTATTTTCTATGGGGACTGAATGGATGCGGACAGCACACAGTGTGCTGTCAGCATCCGCATTTGCGGAGCGCGGCCCCGATCTTCAGGTCCGCAGCCCCGCAAAAGATAGAACGTGTCCTATTCTTGTCCGCAGCTTGCGGACAAGAATAGGCATTTCTATAGGGGTGCTGGGTGGGTGTGTTGCGGATCCGCTCCATTCACACGTCCGTGGTGTGTTGCGGACCCGCAAATTGCGGATCCGCAACACACCCGCCCGGCACCCCTATAGAAATGCCTATTCTTGTCCGCAAGCTGCGGACAAGAATAGGACACGTTCTATCTTTTGCGGGGCTGCGGACCTGAAGATCGGGGACGCGCTCCGCAAATGCGGATGCTGACAGCACACTGTGTGCTGTCCGCATCCATTCCGTCCCCATAGAAAATGAATGGGTCCGCACCCGTTCCGCAAAATTGCGGAACGGATGCGGACCCATTTGCGGACGTGTGAATGGAGCCTTAGTCGCAGGTTCGGCATCTGACATCCTGCATTTCCTACTCCGTGCACAGGCAGCGGAAAAAGTGGCGCGGAATAACGACCACAACCGATGCAGGGAAAACCGGGGAACGACATCCCGTGAATTAAATGGCTAATCCTCATGCATCTCTTCTAGCGTATCGACGGCACAAATGACAATTTAAAGGGGTTATCCCATGATTAATGTAACAAAAATATATATGCCATCATATAGTACATACTGATCTCTTTCTAAGAACCCTAGAACCTGTCCTGTACCTCACATGGATACAGAGATCTCCATATACATTGCTCTGCTAGATTTAAATTAAAGGGGTTCTCCAGGCTTTTAATACTGATGACCTATCCTCAGGAATATCATAACAGCAGCGAGCAGGAAGCGAGAAGGGAGACGGCACATGCGCAGTGCGCACGCCTTCCCTTCATACAGCTAATCGGCAGGGGCGCTGGGTGTAGGACCCCTGCCGATTAGCTGTATGAAGGGAAGGCGAGCGCACTGCGCATGTGCCGTATCCCTCCTCTCTTCTTGCTCATAGCTATGTCAATGGGGAGCAGGAAGAGAGAAGGGAGACGGCACTGAGCGCGCCTTTCCTTTCATACAGCAGATTGGCGGGGGTGCCAGGTATCGGAGGATAAGTCATCAACACTAAAAGCCCAGAGAACCCCTTTAAGCTGGCAGCTCAGGGAGCATGTCCAATCAGCTGCAGCTCATGAGACATGTCCTTTCTGCAGAATATTTTTTTGTGGGATGACCCCTTTAAGACTCAGATTTGTACAGATGATACAAATATAAAAAAAAAATAATAATAAAAATAAATCATCCTAATCCCAGTATACGGCTGCCTTCGTGTCGTGTGTGTATCTTAAATGTCACAGCTACAAAGTAACTTTGGCTCATTAGCGTCCTGTCGAGTGGCTGGCCTCACCTTTTCAGTAGTCACAGTCAGAGAGGGAACTAATGATGCCAAAGGCTCCATTTGCTTTCTGGATTTCTGTCTGTGCTTTTCTTTTTCTTTATGTTTCTGAAAGGAAGAAGGGAAATTGGTCAGGATTCATTCAGTATATAAAAATGAAAAAAATAAATACATTTTCAATATTTGAACACTGCGAAAAGAAAAACCGCATTGGATTTATTAGTCTTATTGTGTCATTATAAAAAATAAAAATAAAGAAACGTAAACCCTAAGGCGGCTAATGATCAGTGTTCCCTGAATCGACTGGTCTCCAGCCACGCACATGTTCAGTGCGGCTCCCGAAACCCTAAACCTCGCACTCCTGAGCCATGTAATGAGGATCTGCCTTAAAGGAACGCTGTCCAAGCGGCCTCCTTCTAACCAGATCTGACAGCGTCCACACATGGAGCTACTAGGGCTGGCAATCAGATCATTTAATATCAAAGGGGATCTAAAAGGGTCGAAGTTGACCTTTTTTCTCTGGTAAAAAGACAGAATCCTGAACGGAAACTGAACGGAGTCCATTATAGTCAATGGAGTGTCTTCACCTTGTTCGGCCCAGTTATGTGCTGAATCCAGCGCTTCCGTTCTGTTCTGCTCCGCTACCGGTGTTGTGAAACCACTGTTCCCTCTATGCTAATATTCTTCAAATTTCCCCAAATCTTTCACTATTTATGCCCCACTACTGCGTCCACGGACCTGCAAAATTTGGACGCGGTCCGTGTGCTTTTTTTTTTTATTTATTTTTTGCGGACCCATTGACTTCAAAAGGGTCTGTGTTCGCACACGGCAGACTTTATTGCAGAATTTCCCAGGCCTGAAAATCAGTTTCCATTCATTTGGATGGGGGCGGCAAGCACGTGGATTTCTGCGAGCTCCATATAGGTGAATGGAACTGATTTTCAGGAGCGGAAAATTGCGCAACAAAATCTGCATGCTGGCACCTAATGGGATTTCAGAAGACATGTTCTATTTTTGTAGATGTTGGGGGTCATTTATTAAGCAGAAATACGGCTAAATTAGGTGTATATTTCTGGCGCCGATTACAGCGCAAAGGGCCTTCTCTGCAACTTCTCCCCGTTCATGCCAGGTCTAAAATGGTGGGCGGGGAAAGGGTCTCATTCATCATTTCCTACACTTGGTTTAGGCATAGAAAATGGTCTAAATGTAAGACAGCAAGGAAGCAATCTTACATTTATAACTGGTGTTGGATGCGCCAAAGTTATGTAGAAGCCTGCGCCTCTTCACAACTCCAGGGGATCCACCGCCAGTGCAGGGCCTCATTAACACCGGCGTCTAAAACGGCGGTCTTAATAAAGGTGTTCCTTTGTTCACAAATTTAACAACTTTAATATGAATTTTAAAAAAGACTAAAAATTTTGATTTGTAAATGGTTCAGAGAACTTTAAAGAAATCCTGGGCCCTAGAAGACCGACTCGCACTCATTTTAGGCTTCAGATTCTCATCGTCATGCGATCTTGGTCAAAATGTTCCACTTTTGTAGACTTTTCACAACTTCAAAGAAGCAATAGGAATTCATAACATTTCGGAGAAAACACATGCCGTTTACACGTCGGCAAAATATCAGCACAAGGGGGTTATTTGTATTTATTAGAACAGAGGGAGAAGAAAAAAAAACACCCACAGAAAGCCGAGTGTTGACAGATGGACTATTTCAGCTTTGGAGGAAAAAAAAACAAAAAAAAAAAAACAATCGGCCCTATTAAATATCAGGGGCAATTTTGATAGTTAAGTGACCTTTTGGCTCCGGGATCTCAGGAGACGTTTCATGAGACTATTAAATGTCTGTTATAAGCACGGCTTATTTAAGTACACACATGGCTCGTCTCTGGCAAGAAGTCCACGTAATTAAAAATCCTAAAAATAAGCAGCCGAGGCTGTAAACATGGCGTGAATTATTCGTAATTATATATTTATTTATTTTTTTCGGGGATGTTAAAGAAGAATTAATAAAAATAAACTCGACAAGTTACTGTTTAGCAACAACAGCTGAAAAAAATCAAAAAAAAAAATAAAAAAGTTTACAAAAATCTGCGGCCTGGCCTAGAAAGCACTTGGCAGGGAGCCTGGAGCGCCGGGGTTGGGAAGATCAATGATTACTTTAAAAGTGAAAGGGGATTCTGGGTCAGAAAATTTCACGCGCCATTCTCTCCTCGCTGCTGTGTTTTGGAAAAAATACACGTGGATCATTAGCTCACTGCTTGGACCAGACGACAGCGAGGCCTGAATTACACAATACGAGCGTAAACTAATGTAACTGTGCACGATGAGGGCCAAAGGGGGGGCCCTTTAAGCCTCTGTCGGGTCAGCATACATTGGTATTTACACTATTCCATGCGTTTTGTTCTTGTTTTTTAACCATAGGACCCAATGGGTGATGCATGCCACTGTATAGCATCCATCAGAGGCATACGTTAAATGGGTTGTCTGCTTTTTACTATTGATGACCCATCCTCAGGACAGGTCATCAATATCAGATCAGCAGGGGTCCAACTCCCGGCACCCCCACCGATCAGCTGTTTGAACCCATTCACTTCTATGGGACGGCTCTGTAATATTCACTTGAACCAACAGAGCCGTCCCATAGAAGTGAATAGGGACCAGTGATGGTCAGTTCGCAGTGTTCGCCAGCGAACACATGCAGGCTGCCATCTTTAGTGAGGTAGACTCACCCGTCCGGCAATGCACAGGTAAGCCCTTACCTGTGGCGGGGGCCGGTCTGAAAACAAATGCAGTCACCGGGAGCAGGCAGTTCAGAGAACAGCCCGATGAAGGCCCCCTGCGGCTGTTCTCAGAGCTGCCTGCTCCTGGTGACTGCATTTGATTTCAGACCGGCTCCCGCCACAGGTAAGGGCTTACCTGTGCATCGCCGGACGGGGGAGTTTACCTTACTAAAGATGGCAGCCCGCATGTGTTCGCTGGCGAACACTGCGAACTGACCATCACTGATGGGGACGCCATACTTGTAATTACACCTGCCCACCACTACAATTGCTGCGGCCAGCAGGTAAACAGAGCAGAGAAGGCAGCGCTCGTATGACCTCTGCCTTCTCATCAAACGGCTGACCCCCACCAATCTGATATTTGAAGACCTATTCTGAGGATAGGTCATTAATAGTAAAAAGCGGACATCCCCTTTAAATGGAAGCCATAAACCGAGCCTAAAAAGTGACCAAGATCCTTCAGCTATGTAATAGGAAGCACAAGGCACTCATTCTGTTGTCATAGAGTGCTTCTGAGCATTACAAAGGTAATCTCGACTAGAATAGATGCATTACATGACATTAGATGACCCCTGGATTATTCACCTGCCAATATTTTTAGTGATTCAATCAATTCATGAGTGATGTGTGCAGTGGATGGCTTGCTTTATATTTCAATAAATGGTCACTATTTTACTATAGATCGATAGTACAAGCGACCACAAGAAACTTTGTAATATGTTTTATCAGTGAGAAATGTCTAATTTTCATGTTATCAGCTGAACCCCCCCCCCCTACTTGCTTTTCTGTTTGAAAATTGCCTTCTTCCTGGGATCATCCCTGCAGGCGGATTACATTACACATGTCACCACCATGACTAGGAGAACTGCGAACTAGATAATCAGCAAGCACAGAGGAAAACCGCTAAAATAATGCCAGATACAAGTTGTATAATGCCCAGAAGTAGTGTTATTCCTCGTGTAACCACACCGTACTATTGGCTATTGCGCCTTTCCTGACATGTCTGCTTTAGTAACACCTTGTGTTCCCCATGTAATAATTTTGTAGCATCTACTGTTATGACTCTGTTATGTGGCATTCCTTTATTATTCCTGCTAGAAGTTATGAATGAATTGCCAGCCGTTTGCAATGAAGGTCCTGATGGGTGTTACCAGTTGGGCGGGTGTCCCTGCACAGTCTGACACTGGCAGCACTGATTGGATAGTGTCAGACTGTTCAGGGACACGCCCCCCAACTGGTAACACCCATCTGCAAACTGCTAGTAGTTCATTCATAACTTCTAGCAGGAATAATAAAGGAACGGCACAACACAGAGTCCTGAGAATAGAGGCTCCAGAATTGTTATTAGATGGGGAGTGCAAAGTAGTTCGTACAACAGACATGTCAGGAGAGGGGGCAGCTCCCGACCCATCTTACACATTTAGAGCACATCCACAGGACCCACACCTATTGGGAGACCCGGCCCCAAGTTGCTGGTTCCCAGCCTCTGCTTTCAGTGTAGATGTGCGCAGCTCTCTCCGCTGAAGTTCATGGAACTTACAAAATGTAGATGCCCGATGTAGATCAGATAGAACAGGTTTACTGTCCCTTTAAAATAGTACTTTACAGGTTCCAGAGGACCGAGGAGCAGGATTTCTATGACTATCTGCACGTTTTCTACTCTGTGGTGACACAGTGACCGTACATCAGATCATCATCAGCCCATGATCCTTGGGCTACAGACACGAGAGGCGGCTCTGGGGCCGAGCGCGTCATGGCGGTGACCAGAGCAGGGCGCAGGCTGCACAATCGCATCCAGTCCTTGCTACGTCGTCCTTATAATCCATTTGAGGAGATTTGGAGGAAAAGCATTTCTTCCTCAATGGTAATCAGCGCAAACCCAGTTTTAAAGTGACAGCCTGGAGGCTTTTTCCGCTCCTTACATCGCCGGGCCTTTTCAGATAAGCGCAGCTACACGATCTTCTCCGGGGACCTGCGCGCACAATGGAAGCAGTTTGTGTTTTCCTGAGGTTCCACGTGAATGAAGTTGCAGGAAGAAGGGCAAGAAATAATGGATTGCCATCTGCGCACTATATCAGGGAAGCTGCCGCGTTTCAGGAGCTCAATAACATTTAAAACAAAAGGGTTAAACCTGATCTTGTGCCCTCCTGCACGCTCTGCGGCCCCCCCAGGCAGCCCCTCTGTACGTCACACAATAATTATTACGACCAATAGAAAAGGGTCTTCGACTAATCTGTATCAGCAGATATTGGCAAGGAAGAATATGCTTTTAGGGACATAATAGGTGGAGACACCTCTATCCAATATCCAAGAGGGTCTGACCACCCGGCCCCTTGAACTGTCCAGATCGGAATAGAATTCTGCACAATATTCGGACGTGTTACAAGTAATTCTAAGCCTCTGTTCACACTTCAGCTCCAATCTAAAAGCATTCTCCGTGAAATAATAATTCTGGAGCATCTACGTTGTGTCATTCCTCTGCTGTTCCTCCTAGAAATATAGAAATAAATTGACATTTGGATGTCTTATCAGTGGGGTGTGTCCCTACACAGTATGACGTGTGGATTGGACAACGTTAGGGTGTGTAGGGACACCCCTCAACAGGTAACGCCCAGTTGTAAATATATTCATAAAGCTCTAAGAGTAGTAACAGAGGAACAGCACAGTTACAGTATTTACTAAAAACGGACATGTCGCCAGATCCTCTTTGGAGGGGTTTGGCCACTTTCTGATCGTATTTCGGAAGTGGCATGTAAAGCTCTAGAAGTGGTCACTCCTTGGGCCCCAAGATGGCAGCGGTCATATGATTTGCCTCCTCAGTCACGCCCTCTTCTGCATCGTGCTGCAAGCGCTCAGCATACACGCAGACACAGGCGATTACGTATCGGTCAACACGCTGCTGCTTTCCGAGGGAGTAGAAAAAGACTGGCGCGTCGGGGTAAGGGGTGATTTTAAAAGCTTTGCAAGTCAGTACACAGCGGTGTGCGCCATTTCTGACATTTTACTAGGAAGTGACCACAACCACTTTAAGGCTTTCTTATTAACTAAGGCCTCATGCACACAACTGTAATTGCAGATCCGCAAAAAAAAAAACGGACACGGTCCGTGTAGCATTCTCATTGTTTTGTGGACACATTCACTTCAATGGGTCTGTGGTCCGCATTTTGCAGCCAAGTATAGGACATGTTCTATCTTTTTGCGGAACGGACATATGGACGCTGAAAGCACATGGTTCACCTGATAGACTATGTCTGTAAAATGCGGATAATAGACCCACTGAAGTCAATCGGTCTGCCAAAAACTGCAGACGGCACACGGACCGAATCCGTATTTTGTGGACCGCAAAACGGAGACAGCCCCGTGCATGAGGCCCAACAAGAAGAATATCAGATCAGTTGGGATCAAAATAAGTAGGAATCAAAACACTTCAGTTGAGGGACCACTCGTCCAGGGCTGTTTTTTACCAAAATTCAATCATTCATCCATATGACGCATAAACTATTTATCCCCCCCCACATATCTCCTGATCAACTTACACAGACAGACGCCAGGATGGTGGCTCCTTGTGGATTACTCTATGGTACTACTCACCCCATCTGGCATATGCCTAGGGATTCAAACTGCCAGCACTTCGCTCTGTTCATACTGTAACCCGAGAATCTTACAAGAAAGCAACAATTCTCCTGATATTTGGAGGCTCCCACTTGTGATGTGAGCACAGCCTCCGTGGAGGCTGACATCAGGTGTAACAGGCAGGTGACCGCTATATCAGGTGCATGGCAGCACATACATGGCCTCCTGTCTGATATAAATAAGGGGGTTTTATGATGGCCGGTATGAGTTTTCTGGCATCAAGAATACGCAATTTGTGCAAAATACAAAAAAATATATACGGTATATTTTTTAAATTGCAGCTTTTTGTGTTTTTACGCTGATTTAAACTGGGCTGGACTTAGAGTGAGGCCAACGGATTTACAATCATTTACGTCGTAGATTGGCGTCAATCACAGAGCAACACTACACCAGCTCATAGCTCGGCTAATACATGTATATTTGCCGTACACGTGTGCGCGCACCTGTCTCGTGTTACAATAGGAGAAGTCATTTGTTTGGATCTGACCTCAACGTATTTTACTTGATGCTGAGCGCAGACTGCACACAAATGAGCCGAGGCGGCTGGCAGCAAAATCTGGGTTTGTTAACCAAATGCCCTGCGCCTCCTGGACCAATATTTGACTCCAAGTATTTCCATAGAATGCAAGATGACGGCAGACCGCAGCCAGGCCATACGAGCTCCTGTATACGGCACGTCTTGTATGTGTGACCTCACTTAGGCCTCATGCACGTGACCGCAAATACAAGTGTGCAAACCGCCGATCAGCGAAATACTCCCACAGCCATGTCGGCACTTTGATTGACAGGGCCAGGCGGGATTATGTTTTCACTGCCTGGTCCTATCAAAGTGCATAGGGGGCGGCAGTTGCAGAGAGAGCAGAGACTCTAGGTGTAACGGCAACACCCCCATTGCACCTAGAGGCTCATTTGCATATTTAAAAACACAATCTTTTTCTTAGCAATGCGGCCACATGTGAACATGGGCCCTACACAGATGCCTTCAGCTGCCAAGCGCACATGTAACAGGTCAGCCGGTGTCATAGATACAAATCTGCTGACAGATGCCCTTTAAAAGGGGTTCTACAATATGAGCAGGCAGGGTGCAGGGGTTAACAATTCATCTGTCACCAGTATTCTGGTTTCACAGCAAAGATCCCTTCTCCTCTTCCGGTCCCCTCGCCGTATTGGAAGCCTGACGTCAGTCAATGGTCTCAGCAGTGATGTGTGCAGGCACCACTACTGCTAAGGCCACTGACGGGCATGAAGCCGGCAGGCCACACTTCTGGTCCAGTGCAGAAGGGAGTCTGGTGCTGGAACGGGAGCAGCGGTGACGGGCGAGTCTCCAGTGACTGTGAACAGGCACCAGGAAGTAGAGAGCAGCAAGTACACGGAGAAGCATTGGCAGGGGAATTTTTTAATTTGTTTTTTTTTTTATAGCATTTTTGAGGCTTTTCTAAATCATTTTTATCACCTGGATCTCCCCCGTAAATGCACAAAAAAATATATCTGCCATATACAATGACAATTCCAAAGTCAACCTCTAAACTTTTCTTTTCAAACATACACAGTCGTATATATATATCGGTCAGAAAAAAACTAATTGATTGAATATCCCGGGTTTAAAAATACAAGCTTTTAGGGCCGTTAATGGCTCTTCTGCTGGCAGTAACACAGCGTACGCCCGCCGCTTTTTCAGGCGCTCTGCGGTCTGCGCCTTGCATCATGCAAAACAGCTAAATGGTGACATTTTAAGTTGCCCCCTATTTTGTGCTATAAATGAAATGTATTTTACTGTACGCTTCGCACTGAGCCGCACAGCTGACAGCCAGCGCGTCTACGTTCGGATAAAGCTCCTCCACTGAGCTAACTAAATCAAAGTGGTAGACGACTTGCAAGTCAGCGGGGAGGCAAATTAGTATTTAGTCATGCTCTTTATATTTTTATTAAAAGATTAAAACTCCGTGTGAAACGCATGGCATGCTGCCACCGTCGAGGGGCTGGCTGCCAGCACCACTGCAAACACATGCCAACAAGGAATCGATCTAAGCTCGAGAAATGGCTCCGCCATGCACTCCACCTCGCTACGGTAAGTTAGATTTATTGCTAAACAATATAATTAATAAGGACGGCTAAGGATTTCGGCACAAAGGGAAGGGGGGCAGAGCTAATAGGTTTTAAATAAATTGGACTTACAGATTATCGGAATCACGCCGTGTGAATCCCTTCAGCGTGTTTACCAACCTATCAGACATATTCCTAAACTTCTCATCTTGGCAAAGGTTTAATTGCAGACCAGGAGCGGGACCGACGTCTTAATCAGCCAACGCAATAATGGATAGGGACCTCTGGACACCCCACCGCCGGACCAGATGCTTCACATTCTGAATGTGAAGCTATCTCGGAGCCCGCGTCTGCACGTCTCTGTTCTACGAATGTGTTAGGGCACACGCTGCAGATTTTATTGCTGAATTTTTCGCGGCTGAAAATCAGTTGCACGTGCTCAAATGAATGGAAAAGACTTTCAGTCGTGGAAAATTCTGCAAGAAAATCTGCAGCGTGTGAAGGCGCCCATATCAGCTTATTAGCCGGCAGCACGGAGCAGGACAATGACATCACCATGACACAATCAACCTAAAAATTTTGTCAAGGGCCAATTTAGGGCTTTAAGGCCCCTTTCACACGAGCGAGTTTTCCACGCGGGTTGCGATACGTGAAGTGAACGCGTAACACCCGCACTAAATCATGACCCATTCATTTCAATGGGTCTGTGCACGAGCGTTGTTTTTCACACATCAGTTCTGCGTTGCATGAGAATCGCAGCACGTTCTACATTCTGCGTTTTTCACGCAGCCCTGGCCCCATAGAAGTGAATGGTTGCTAGGAGATGTTGTTTCTAAACCTTCATTTTTTTTATTTTTTTTTCAGGCATCAAAACGGATTGCACCCGCGCGGAAAAACGGAAACACTGAACGCAATCACAGACAAAACTGACTGAAATTTCTTGTGAAATGGTGCGAGTTTCACTGAACGCACCCTGAGCCAATCCGTATCGTTCGTGTGAAAGAGGCCTTAAAGAGGAGCCGTCCCCTCTCTGACATGTCTATTTTAGTAACTAGTTGCATTCCCCATGTAATAACAATTCTGGAGCATGTATACTTCACGCTGTGCCGTTCCTCTATTATTCCTGCTAGAAGTTATGCATGAATCGCTAGCAGTCTGCAATGAAGGTGGAGATGAGTGTTACCAGTTGTGGGTGTGTCTTTGCACAGTCTAACATTATCCAATCAGTGCTGCCAGTGTCAGACTAGGCAGGGACACCCCCCCCCCAACTGGTAACAACCATCTGGACCTTTACTGCAAAGTGCTAGTTATTTATCCATAACTTCTAGCAGAGATAATAAAGAAATGGCACAGCATGGAGTCATAAGAATAGATGCTATAGAATTATTAGTACATGGGGATGCAAGTAGTTATTAAACAGGCATTTCAGGAGTGGGGACGGGTCCTCTTTCATTCTGATGGCCTACTCTTAGGTTAGGATATCATTATGAGATCAAAGGAGGTTGTTTAAAGGGGTTGCAGCACTTCATATTCATTATTTATGTGGCCCCTTTAACAGCTGCCAGGAGTGGGCCAATAAACTCATGCCAATTTAATATGGATGGCCTATCTAATGCCCTGATAAGGCCTTGCCCACTGATTACCTTAGGTCAGTGTCAGAGGGCCATGTGTCGGCCACGTCTCCTGGACCAGCCGTGGCTCATGTAAACTGAACTCCTAGGATCACATTGATTTATGATGCTGTCACTTCCTGTCGGACCGCGGCTCTGCTGTACCGTAGTCAGGTCACCCTGTGGGTACGGTACAGCAGACCGACGGTCAGTCCGGGACGGCACATGGACACACAGCCATCTTGTCATACAGATGATGGCCGGATCCTACTGACAAAGTCATAGAGGGGAAATTTTCTTAAGACAAAGTCCACTGGTGCAAGATGCCCCAAAATTATTAAAAGGCGGGAGGTCTGCGCACCAGTAACCGAAATCTACAGCAGCTAGGAGACGGTGTAGGTGTCGGACTTCAGAGACCACTCCATGGTGAACTCGGCGTAAAAAGGTAAAAAGCTGCAATATCTGCGCAAAAAGACGCGTGGGCATCAAAATACAAAACTTCTCTCTGCCAGGAAACTGGCATCTACATCAGCTCCCCCCCATGGTTTGGCAGCTTTTGACCGTACGACTGCGCCACTTCAAAAAGACAAGACATTTCTATTTTAAAAAAAATATATGTTCTCTATTGTGTCGTTTTATTATTTATGAGAATAAGGGGATGGGAGCACCAAAAAAGTGCCCGGAGCAACAGCAACAGTCCCTACTTATTACTGTTTATTTAGCGGTATCGGTCTGGTGGTATCAAGCACAATTAGTACCAGGCATGGTGTAACGTCTGACAGGCCGCAAAACATTGCAAATAGAAAACTGCCGCTGTGTCAAAAAATATTAAAGGGGTTTTCCGAGACTTCCTCTGGATAGGTCATCGGTGGGGGTCCGACACCCAGAAAACCCACCAATTATCTGTTCACGAAGGCAGCAGCGCTCGCAGCTTTCCCTAGGCCGAGTGACATTACGTTCATCAGTCACATAGCCTAGGCCTGTGATGGCTAATCTCCGGCACTCCAGCTGTGGCGAAACTACGACTCCCAGCAGGCTCCATTCATTTCTATAGAGTTCTGAGAACAACCAAGCAAGTGTGCATCTTGGGAGTTGTAGTTTTACCATATCTGGAGCGCCGGAGGTTAGCCATCGCAGTCCTAGGAGCAGCTCAGCCCCATAGAAGTGAATGGGGCTGAACTGCGATACCAAGTACAGCCACTATACAATGGGCGGCGCTGTGCTTGGTGAGCGGAGAGAAGGCCACAATGCTACTGCGAGGGTAAAGTCTTGGAAAACCCTTTAAAATACAATACAATTTAATCACTTTCTTGGGAGATACCTCTTTGCAAATTCGTTTCCCAAGGAGCATTACTGATGCGTCTCCACACCCCGGAGTACTTCCAGTAAGTCTCCATACAGGACTGGTCTCTTTCAGGCGATTCATTATTTCTCAACAAAGTAACCGTTCCTTTGTTATTCCTCCTGGAAATGTATTAATGAAGTGACAACTAGGCGTTAATAGGGTCACCCTCTGCACTGACTGGACAATATTACACTTCGTAGGAACACTCCCTATTGCCAAGGGAGACGATAAAATCTCGTTGTCCATTTGTGTCATACATTTCCAACAGGAATAACAGAGAAATGGCACAACGCAACGTTCTAAGAAAATATGCTGCAGGATTTTCAGTTTCATCGGGAATGTGTCTATTTACTGAAACAAAAACAGGTCAGGAGAGGCGTCGGGTCCTATAAGGAGCTCAAAGGCGAGGCGCCCCAAGCTTCACTGATGCCTCCGCACAAGATGTCTGCAGCTTGACAGATGCACTTTAATTGTGCGCAGACCGGCTCACATGTTCCACGAGCGGCAGCCAAGTGTAAAGGAAAAGGTGAGGTCTCTGATCAGAGAACACGGGCGGACGTGAGACTTCCTCGCTGAGAATACATTGTAGGTGGGAGTAGTAGACCACGCCATAGTCAATATTAATAGGCTTGGCACACAGTCCCTGCTCGCACTAATCAGCACTTGCTTCTATTATTGCAGAGACGTCACACTTCATTACTATCACCTCGTAATTTTAACCTGCTTAATAAAGATTACCGACACCCCCCCCCCCACCAATCCCGCTACACAGTGCGGGTCTGTGCCATTAACAGCTCCCATCTCTAGATTAGACACAATCACTTCAGTCTGCCCGCCAGTGAGGAGTATCGGCTTCATGGTACAACCACAAGATCCGGCATAAACCTGGGCGGTAGACGCACGTCCAAATGCTATTAACATAGCAGGGGACTGGGGGGGGGGAAGAATTCTGAATACCGTGTATTATAAACAGTTACCAGCAATGCGTAATTACAGCGCCACGACAAGTACGTTGGTCAATTGGAAAATTGTCAAAAACCTTTTACAGCGTCTGCATATTTTCTGCGGACAAGGAGGATTAATAATGCGGTCCAAACCACGGTTTCAAAGATCGGATATCGCTCAGCACAGCTAATTGGATTTCGGCACGTTTACTATATTTGCACCTTTCTAAAGGCGTTTTTTTTTCTTCAATTTTTTGTTCTCCCCGAAAGGCCCACAGAAAGTAGCGGAACAGATGATGAAGAATGGGGGTCATTCATTGGATACAGGGCCATGGAGATGCTTGAGCCGACAGTCTGAGCTTGTGGCTCACCTCTAATCCCGCAGAGCCGACAACTGCTGGAAAAGTACTACTTGCGCCATGCCTCGAAAGTCTGCAGCTGTCCGTAAATGCTGAGAGTTGTAGCTTCACAACAACTGCAAAGCCAGGGGTTGAGGCCAAGGGTGGTCAACCAGAGGGAGACGTGACAACAACCGAAAAATCCCAAAATGTAGACGTTCTCCTAATATTTCACAGCGGTGCATTAGGTAACCACTTGATCTATGCTGCAGTATTGCTCTATACGAATGCAATATTTTTGCCATTTTTAACTAAAAAGATCACAATTAGGAATTCAAGATCAGTGTGGTTATTATTACAGGACGGCGCATCCCAAAAAGATATGGAGGTTGGCCGCTTCGATACGAAGATCCTGAGCGGAAGTGACCCTTGGAGAGAAAGGTTAGAGGGATACACAATAAGGCCTCATGCGGTCCGTGTGCCGCCCGCATCTTTTTTTTTTTTTTTGCAGACCCCATAGACTTCAATGGGTCCAAGGTTGCAGAACTGCAAGATTTTCCTAATCTGCAATTTGCAGACCGCAAAAGACATATATGGTCCTGGGTATGTAGCCTAATTGATACAAACTAAAATCTTAAAGTCAATTTTAAAAAGTCTTTTATAAAAAATAAATAAAATAAAAACTGCTCTTGGCACCAACTTACGAGTCTCACAGCGACTGTCATGTCATCCCCCATTCAAAAGAAAGGGAGCCCTACCCGCCGAGCTGCATCGTACTGTATGTGTGAATAGGTTCAGGATAGAAATCCAGTCAAAATGTATTGTGCATCGATGATTCATTTTTCCTTTGAAGGGACTCTATCAGCAGTTCTGAGCCCTCAAAACTGCTGACAGCATTACACCTGTGACAGGGTGAGCAGCACAGACGTACTTTGGAAGATGGTCAATGTTTTCTTCCTGGGCTGTGACAAAAAATGCCGAGGAGGCGGTAACTTGTTGGGTTGGCCTATCTCACAATATGGAGGTATATCGCTAGGATATGGCATCAGTATCCAATGTGTGTGTGTGTGTGTGTGAGGGGGTGGGGGGGGTCACACCTCTGGGACCCACACCTATCTCTAGAACAGGACCCTCAAAGTGAACAATGGCACTAGGGCAGGCACTTCTCTGGGAGTTTCAGAAATCGCCGAGCGCAGTGATTGGGTCGTGGTGCACTCTCCGTCGCTTTGGGGGCCCATTTCTAAAGATAGGCTCAGGGACCAGCACCTATCAGACATTGGTGGCATATCCTAATGATATGCCATCAAAGTGCAAGATGGGCCAACCCCTTTAAGTGCACTGATACCTTCCCAGGACCTCTGCTCTGGAGTGCTGTCACTCAGAGCAGAAGGGTGCCGCATGGGATACATCAATATCCCGGTCATGCAAACTGCACGACTGTCTCTCTAGGCATGTCTGCAACACTATAAATCACCTCAAGACTGCTGACGGGCTCCTTTTGAGGTGAACCTGTCATGCTGAACATGGTGTCTGAGCTGCAGGCGCCTTGTTATAGAGCAGGAGGAGCTGAGCAGACTGATATATAGTTTTATGGGCAAAGATTCAGTATAAATTGTAATTCATTTTAATCTCTGCTCCTTCGACACTTTTGTGACAAAGCCTATAGAGAAAAGTGTCCGTCACTAACAGGACCGCCCACTGGACTCCTAAACATAGATTGAACAGGAATTTAAAATTAAACTATACCTAATATTTTTCCCATAAAACTAGATGTCAATCTGCTCAGCTCCTCCTGCTCTATAACATGCTGCCTGGAGAAACAACGTGGCAGGCTCCCTGTAAGCCTGTTCCCTGCTTTATGAGCCGATATCTTCTCCGTTTGGATTGCGCAACTTCGAGCTTCTCCTGGGAAGAATAAGCGTCGCCCGTTTACCATTTTCAAGGCATTGAACGTGTGACCTAGTCGGCTTTGTGCTGCAAAAACAATTGTTCCTTCTTTTTCAGAGGTGGATGGGCAACAACACGATGAGCCGGTGGGTATGCGAATCTAGAAGCACATGCAGAGGGTAAATGAACGAGGCGCCAGGTCATGCTGACATCACTACGAATGACAAAACAAGACCGTGGGCAGAAGCTCAACTAATGAACGGCAACGGTGAAATGTCTCGATTGAGCGCGAGTTCCATGCATGCGGAAACGGCAAGTAAACTTACTTTTTTCTCCTTCTCATGATGTTTATCCTGAGAGTGAGAGGAAGAATCACTTAAACTTTGATCACATGATCTACTAAAATCCAGTTTGCCTTTTTTCTATAGAGTAAAAATAAAAGAAATAAGTGTTGCCATGACACCTATAGGCTCTGCTCTCTCTGCAACTGCCGCTCTCTCTGCAGGAACAGGCATAATCACTGCACTGCCTGGTCCTGTCATTTAAAGTCAAGAGGATGCGGCAGTTGCAGAGAGCAGAGCCTCTAGGTGCAACGGTAACGCCCCCGTTGCTCCTAGAGGCTCATTTGCATATAATAAAACATCACTTTTCTCAGCAATGCGGGCACATATGGACATGGGACCAACGCAGATGTCTTCAGCTGCCAAGTGCACATGTAACAGGTCAGCCGGTGTCATAGCTACAAAACTGCTGACAGATGCCCTTTAAAAGGCAGTCATACACAATCAATGGCTGTCAGCTGAATGATGATTTGTCCGAAAGCTATCATTCCCGACCCCCCCACACAATCTACATTCAAATCAATGAGGAGAGGGAGAAAACCACAGCTGGACACTTCTGTCAGGAGCTTATGTCCCAGGGGAGCAAAAGGATTGAATGAAAATATTCACTTAGCCCAATCCAGCTCTTCCCCCGACATCATCTCTCGGGGAGCTCCCCACACACATTAGACTGTTGGCTGAATCCACTGCTACCGGTGGCTTCGGCTGACAATATAGTAATGTGTGTGGCAGCCTTAAAGGGGTTCTGTACCTTTTTAAAGGATAGATCATCAGCATCTGATAGGCCGATCAGCTGTTTGAGAAGGCAGCAGTGTTGGCAGTAGCGCTGCGGCCTTCTCACCGTTTTCTGCCGCCAAGTGACGTCACGACTATTATCGCTGGCCTGGGCGCACCTCAGCCCCATTCACTTCAATGGGGCGGAGGCGCCTCCAGGGCAGTGATCGTAGTCGTGACGTCACTGGCTTGCGGGAAGCAGAGAGAAGACTGCAGGTGACCGGCGGGGGTCCCAGGTGTCGGATCTCCACCGATCAAGTGCCTAGTGATCTATTGAAAGGGTCGATAATCAGTAATAAAAAGGTACAGAACCCCTTTAAGTCTAATGATGGCTGCAAGTGACCAAAGTGCTGTCGTACAAACACTAAACCAGAAATGCACAACTGCCTGCAGCAGGAGCTTCCCCCCTAACATTTTAGCAGTAAAACATAAAAATTGTTAAAGGGATTGTACCATCCGGACATTCGTGGCCTATGTACAGTATAGGTGCACGTCCCACCTCTGGTACCTGCTCCTATCTGAAGAACAGGGCCCCGTCGTGTGGCGCTGGGAATGTACAGGAAGCAGTGCATGCCCGGCTCTCTCCATCCCTTGCTATAGGACTTCATAAAATAGTCGAGTGCGCTCCCTCTGCTGTTTTCAGAAGTCCGATAGCAGTTTAGGGAGAGGGCCAAACATGCGTGGTTCCCAGTGGCATGCGCACAGGATCAAATCCCTGAGGTGAGAGCTGCACCTGACACGTATTTGGCCTATCCTCTGGACAACCCCTTCAAGGCTTGTTTAAAACGGAAGCTGCAGGAGAATACCGCTGTGCGCATGTAGAAAATCGTGCAGACTGAACAAGAGTGGGATCAAATGTATCCCCTGTTCGCTTGTATCATTCATTTCCAGATTTAGCGTTCCTTTAAAACATGGCTTTATGTTAGATTTGGAGCTCCGTATCCGAAAATCATGGTTCCGATTGCCATAATGATATAAGACAGGGATCAGCAACCTTCGGCACTCCAACTGCTGTGAAACTACAACTCCCAGCAGGCATCATGCTCACCTGTTTGTCCAACTCTCATAAAAGTGAACAGAGCATTCTGGGAGTTGTAGTTTCAGAACAGCTGGAGTGCCGGAGGTGGTGGATCCCTGATATAGGAAGACATTAATGAGCGCAATATTGGGAAAAATACGCAAAGTATTGCAGGGTGGACATGTACTTTAACAACGACCTTTTATGCTCCCTCCACGCAAATCTTCTATTACCCATATGGAAAGGAATTTCTAATCCTGGAAATGGAAATGTATTCAGTGGATGCACATTGAGCAGCAGAAATCTGGGGGTCGCCTCGTGGGCAGGGGCATACCGGTTACCAATCCGAAGCCTCACCAGTTACACAGGAATCTGATCGCTTATTCCAAAATAATACATTACGAATGCTCTCGTTTTACTTTTGCAATTTAAGGAGGAAACAAAAAGGGCCCCTTGGCAAGGAATGGCATAGCAAACAATGCAGGAATTCAGTCAATCGAGGGGCAAAGCAGTTTCTTCCTGCAAACTTCAGCTCATGATATGCGTAAAGAACCCTTTGTGCAAATGTGCTCCATACTTCCCAACTACGCAGAGATTACACTGTAAATAATATCCCTGTAAATGGATTAGACATTCCGGCATTAACATGGCGATTACAAGGCAGCCGTCCAAAGGAATATGCCGCTTCACAAAAACTATGGGGCCGTGATATTGAGCGATGTCACGTGTGATCTGCACATGGTCATGGTGCAGCGACCACTGATGGTACGGTCATGGATTATGGCACGCTTTGTAGTCAGAGGCATCGGCAGCTATTTGTAGGTCTCATATGTTATGAATGAGACTGGCGCAAGAGTCAGCGTATGGGCCCTGGACCTCAGTGATATCAACTTGCAGGAGAAACACGACTGCACTGTAGGGCCCCACAATGAAAGAGATCGCCCCTCCACTCACACCAGAATGAAGCCCAAAAGGCCTAACGTGGTTACAGTTTTATATAAAATTACCATCCCCCTGATGTCCGCTGAAGTAGGCGCTTGTATTCCCACAATATATCCTGGAGAATCTTTTCTTAGAATTCTCCATTGGGAAATTAGTTAGGGCTCATTCAGACGGCCGTATGCTGTCCGCAAAAATACTGAATGCTATCCGTTTTTTGTTTTTTTGCGCATCCGCAAAAAAAAACAATAGCATTCAGTATTTTTGCGGACCCGTAGACTTCAATGGGGGCCATGTCCTGATATTCACGGACAAGTATAGGACATGTTTCATTTGTTTTGCGGAACCGTGGAATAGAAAAGGGCCCCATAGAAGTGAATGGGTCAGCATCTAATCCGCAAAAAAAACGGATCCGCATTTTTGCGGATAGCATACGGCCGTCTGAATGAGCCCTTAGTCCTAAGAAATCGGCAACTAGGTTTTACCATCCGCCCTTGTCAATGGGGCATGTCCCTACACAGTCCAAACATAATCTAACCAGGACTGACCATGCCACCCTGTGTCAGGGCACTACCCACTGGCAAAGCAGGGGTTAACCTGGGATGATGACCTATCATCAATATCAGATGGGCGGGGGTCAGACACCTGGGGCAGCCACTGATGGGCTGTCGGAAGAGGCTGGTGCTCCATAAGCGCCACCACCTCTTCCTAGGCCATGTGACGTCACCGTACATCAGTCACATGGCCTAGTTGCAGCTCAGTCCCCGGTGAGCACCGTAGCTTAGCTGATTGGTGGGGGTCCGAGCCCTGTGGATAGGTCATCGATATTATTTCCCTGATAACCCCTTTAATTTATTCATATATTTCCCGGAGGAATAACAAGGGAACGGCACTGCGCAGACGCTCCAGAATTGTTGTGTCATAGGGTATACAAGTATTCAGACAAGTCAGCGGTAGCGACGACTCTCCGTCACTAGAAATTGAAAAAAATAAATGCATCACATAGAGAAGCGGAGACTAAAATACCCCAAAACTTCCCAACTATTTTTGGACAATGCTTCAGATTGATATGCAACAAGAATTTACCACAGAAGAAGTCACTTCTGCAAAAAAAAAAAAAAGTCTTTTCTTTCAGCAGACGCTTTCTACGAGTTATCCACACGGCAGATCCCCGATTCTTCACAGAAATTAAGAAGGCACCAAGAAGAATTAGGATTTTTCTTGATGTTCTGTAAATTGACCCCACAGAAAAACACTCAAAGCAGATGGAGAAGGATAAAGTCACACTGTGGTCGCCCACCAGGACTTAGTCTTACGTTTATAAACCCCAAGGGTCGCATTCACACAGGACAAGTATTTGGAAGGAGTCTGGATTGACAAAGCCTGATGCAAAGCTTACACATCCAGCAGGACAGGGATGTGCCATTGACAACCATGATTTTTGGGCTTGGTAGTGGGTCGATCACCTGTCACTGATCTGATCAATCTGTCGGCCCATTGCTGCCCTGTTCACACCGGGGTGAGGTACTGCAGCTCAGCTTATGAATGCCCGTCCGGCCACTTACCAGCCTGTGCAAAAGTAGATGCCGACCTTTGGGCACATCTTTCTATCCTCTGATCACCACGGCTTGCGGGTGCGCTTCTGACCATTCTAATCTGACCCAAAATTTCTGATTGTGAGCGATACAGTGCGTTTCGGCCTCTTAACTGACTTCAGTGAAGTCCTTTAGGCCTTCAGCATTTTTAGCAGGAAATCTGCATTTCTACACACGTCCACATAGTGGAATCAAGACCCAGCACTAGTTTTAGAATGGCCTGTACCTGCTTATTCACAGACAAAACCGGCAACTTCTATTAAGCAGAGTGCTGAAGAGTGCAATGGCTGCAGCAGTGCTCCGTCAGGCTGGGTGCACATACGCATCGCATCCGGACGGTCGTTTGATGCCGGACACAGCTGACGGAATCTGAATGCACCGAGCACCGGTCCGGTATCCGCTGCCTGAAAGCGCCGGACAGAAAAATGCTACAGGTTACATTGTTCTGCCGGGGGTTAAATAATCCCGTGGAAAACCATGGGATCAGTTTCGGCATCAGTTTCCCCCCAGCGTTTCGGTGCCACACCAGAGGGAAGCTACAAAAGGATGGCGAGGTATATGGAAGCCCAGCCGTATTGAACTGCTCCTGTTTGAAGGAACTGATATGTGTGTAAATCTCTACAACTAGAGCAGGGATCAGCAGCTTCCGGCGCTCCAGATGTTCTGAAACTACAACTCCCAGAACGCTCCATTCAGTTCTATGGGAGTTGTGAGAATAGCCGAGCATGTTGGCATGCTGGGAGTTGTAGTTGCCGAAGGCTGCTGATGACTGTACTAGAGTGTAGCTTCACCTGGATGAACAGGAGGAGATCAGGCGTCAACTCTTTTAAAGGATATGTTTAAAAATATATAAACCTATCTATAGGGAAAACATAACAGGCAGGCAATGGTGGATGTAAAAGGGCCGTCATCAGGCTCCAGCCATGCCGTCGGCAGCCCGCCCAACCTGACAGGCACCGTCTCCACGCAATTACCTCCTCTATTATCTTGTGTCCTGCTGGTGAACAAAATATATACTGAACAGTGTCCTGAACAAACGCCTATATACACCCTGTACCCAATAATCTCACACTGGGCAGATACAGAAATCGTGGACAGACATGTCGGTAATAGTCGCTGCTCCGGTCCTTACCAATTTACTATAGTGGTATTTACAATAACCACAGTACTGCACATTGTCTGCGCCGTTCCCTTCCTCTTCACAAAGAAGTCCTGCAAACTGTGCGCTGAAAGAGAGAAAACCCATCAGGTTACACAAGGCAATTTAACATGTGAAATGGAGCAAACAACATGGACAAATGAAGTCTTCTATATATTGTGTCATATTATCAGTGACAAATCTCTAAGCCAAAGGGGTCAATGTTTTCAACACAGTCTTTTTCTTATTCTGGAAATCAATGGTGATCTAAGATCGCAGACTTCCCCATTGTGATCATCTTAGGCTACTTTCACACTGGCGTTTTGGCTTTCCGTTTCTGAGATCCGTTCAGGGCTCTCACAAGCGGTCCAAAACGGATCAGTTTTGCCCATAATGCATTCTGAATGGAAAAGGATCCGCTCAGAAAGCATCAGTTTGCATCCGTTCATTCTCCATTCCTCTTTGGAGGCGGACACCAAAACGCTGCTTGCAGCGTTTTGGTGTCTGTCTGACGAAACTGAGCCAAACGGATCCGTCCTGGCACACAATGTAAGTCAATGGGGACTGATCCGTTTTCTATGACACAATCTGGCACAATAGAAAACGGATCAGTCGTCCATAGACTTTCAATTGTGCTCAAGACAGACCGTCTTGGCGATGTTACAGATAAAACAAACGGATCCGTTCTGAACGGATGCAAACGTTTATATTATCTGAACGGATCCGTCTGTGCAGATCCATGACGGATCCGCACCAAACGCGAGTGTGAAAGTAGCCTTACATGTACCTGCAACACATCAGACTGTTCTGGTTGGTTTTCCTGCAGTGGATAGAGCCTGTACCTGCCGAGCTCCTATTGAAGTGAATGGTGCGGCGCTACAGTTACCAGCATTGTCCGCTACACACAGGGTCGTGCAATTTTGGCGCTGGAACTACTGCAGAACAGATGATCATAGATGTTGGACCATGATCAGATATGGATGGTCTATCCTGAGGACAGGCCATCAGTATTAAAATCCTACAGAACCCCTTTAAGCAGACAGCGTGGATTCACTAGCGCTGGTCACCAGGCGTCTGTCAACCAGTGTCTCCTGTTAAGCAGTTTTCTTGATGTCTAACAACTCACCAAGTCACGTGGAAGGCCTGTCGACAACCATGTTTATTGCAGGTCATACAAGCCCCGGTAGCAGCTTTGCTCTCTCGCCCTTGCTCATCACAAATATAGCAAGTCTACAAATAAAGAGGAAAACATGTAAGTATAGAAGCCACCCTCCATACAGTGCAATCATACGGTTATGATAGGTCGGCATTTCATTATTATTATTATTATTATTATTAAAGCGCCATTCATTCCATGGCGCTGTAGATATGAAAAGGGGTGCACAAACATAATTAAAAAAAGGTCAATAAGCATGAACAAGACGAGTTACTAAGGGTCCATTCACGCGTCCGCAAATGGGTCTGCATCCGTTCCGCAATATCGGGAACGGGTGCGGACCCATTCATTTTCAGGAGGCAGAATGGGATGCGGAGAGCACACTATGTGCTCTCCGCATAAGCATTTACGGAGCGCGGCCCCGAACTTCCGGGCTTCGGCTCCGAACTTCCGGGACGGGGCTCTGCAAAAAAAAAAGTTAAAACATGTCCTATTCTTGTCCGCAATTGCGGACAAGAATAGGCAGTTCAATGGGGGGTGCCGGCTGGGTGTGATCCGCAATACACCACGGACGTGTGAATGGACCGTAACTGATACAGAAGGAGGAGGACCCTGCCTGCGAGGGCTTACAATCTTAGGAAATAAAAAGAAAGTGTAACTAATTTAAACAAAACAATATAAAAATATAAAGAATACAGACAAAGTTATGTCAAATATGTACAAACTGAGGCAGCGGCAAAAAATGAGACAAAAACAGTGCTTAAGGGCTCGTTCACATCAGTGCTATTATTTCCACTGTCCCGCTCAGGTATAGGAGTAGAACAATGAAAACAACGGAAGGGATGGATCATGCCCACAACGGACTGGAACGGAGCCAAACAGATTTCACCGACTATAATGGGGTCCGTTTGGTTACGGTTTTTGGTGGAGAAAAAGTCCTGCAGAAAGTTTCTTTCCGCTATTTTTGACAAACTCTTTGACGAAGGCCCCAACGAAGACGTAAACATGCCCTAGGATGGTTGAAATATCTATCACGGCCTCTACTCCAGACCCAAAACACTAGGTCGCGTCTCCACACTGCAGTAGCAAACAGTGATTGTTAACGTCCACAGCGGTATTACCAGCAAAATCGGACGGCTGATTAACGCATTCTTTCAAACCCCTGCTCACAGACTGTGGACATGTGGCTGCATGAGGCTATCGCGCCCTGCCTTACTTATGCATTCAAGTAACACAGCCTTAAAATAAAAAATACTTAAAAGGCTATTCTGGTTATGTTAAGTTTTCCATTATCCACAGGATAGGGGATAGCTATTAGATCGGTGGGGATCCTACCACTGGGACCCCATTCATCACAAGAACGGGGGTCCTGTACCCCCTGAAATAAATGGAGCGTCCGCTCCATTTATTTCTATGGGAGTTCTAGAGACCGCCGACCACAGCGCTCCACTATCTCCGGAATTACTATAGAAATGAATGAAGCGGCAACGTGCATACCCGACCATCCACTCCATTCATTTCAGGGGGCTGCACGGGATACGGGGCACCTGTTTTTGTGATTGTGAGGACCCCCACCAATCTAATAGTTATATCCTATCATGTGGATAAAGGATAACGTAATGTAACTGGAATACCCCTTTAAAAAGCTAAAAGCACAAGTAGGTTAAGGCAGACAGGTCAGAAGCTATTCTGCAGTATGGCAGATAGTTTTCAAAAAACAGGGACCACCCCAGTGGCAAAAATATAATACTGCGTATATATACTTGTCCTCTAGGGGTGCTATTATAGGAGGGTCCACAGTGTGATTACGGCTCATGCGCTACCGCTAATTACTGGGCGGTACGTGAATGCGCCACTGTTCCAATTTTGAAGCCCAGCAATTAGTAGTATAGAACCCCTAATAGAAGGGGCGCCGTCACAGCATTAGATACATGTGAAGTCTGATTTCCTCCATTATGTATATGAGACTACAATTTAGTTTAAAAAAAATAAAAAATGCAGCAGAAAATTAATCAATATGCATTTCCGTCCTTCCGCCATACGAATGTTCTGTTACGTGGGCGCCAATTACTATTGCGGCAGGAAGTGTCCATCACGTTTCTGCCACCCAACCAGGCCCAAAACCTACCCCGCACCGCTGAACGGAACTCGGAAATCCCCATTATACAATAAGGATCTGTGGGACGCTGGAATCATTACATACATACCCATGCAAAAACAATGCGGCCTACAGAGGGTCTGTAGATGACTGGTGCACACAAGGGTTAAGGAGCCAGAGTGACTTAGAATTCAGTGCACATGATGGAGGAGGCTGGGGGAAGGTAGGAGGTGAGTAGTTTCACGTGTAGCCTCTAAGTGATAACAAGCTAGTGGGGGATGGGTATTAAAAGCAATCAGAGAAGCAGCTGGAGGTCCTAAGCCAAGACTTACAGCAAGAAGAAGGCAGAAATGAGACCCTGGTAAAGGCAGAGCGGGGGTCATACTGTAGCGGGCTGGGTATGGCATAGTCTAGGGTAGGGCGGTCTACCAGCAGCTATCCGGCATCTGGAACAATGTCTCCAATAGCTGATTTTTTATTTTTTTTCCCCCTTTACGCACTTCTATAGGCGCAGCCATAATGGAAATGTTTCCTAAATCTGCTTATAGAGGATTGGGACAATTAGAAACTAGATTTCCAGTTATCGGCCATAGGGAAACAATGAAATACTGTGGGTCCCCGGTCATGTGGAGACAAAACTGCTTACAATAAATAAATCCGCAGAGCCAGTCAACTGAGTCGGCTGCAGGGAAGCGGCGTTCACGCCAGTGATTTGGGAGTTGAGTCGTTAGGCTGGTTCTGAGCCATGCAAAGAGGGCAAAGAGTGGCTGCATTCCCACGGGAAGAGGACACCTCCGGCCTCCTTGTAGGAAACAGGTTTCACTGTCCAGAATGGCCTTAACCCCTCGCGCGCCGGCGGAGGCACTGAGGCTTGGCAGCAGGGCTTTAACGCAGGTCTGTGCCTCCATTGTGGCTGTGGTTTACAGGGCCATCTTTCCCCTTCGGAGGCCTCTAGGTCTAGTCTTTTATGAGACAGAAATCACTTGTATGCCCCAAATCAGCGTTGGAGACTTTCCCACGTTTGTTTGTAAATGACAATCTATGCAGAACTTGGCCTGACCTGAAAAAGGAAGGAGGGGGGTGTGAAATGTCCCCATTCAGTGGCCTCCTCGAATTAAATAGCTTCACCTTGCATCGGCTGCCAAAGTATTACTCTCACAAGGTGTGTTGACTGTATGAAACCGATGCCGCGCAAACCAGGAAAATTAATTTCAAATTTTTTATCATAAGCGGTACGGCTAGATTTACAGTGTGCAAAGACACGAGAGAGATGGCGAGAAGCAGGGCAAAGAAATAAAAGTCAGAGGAAGTCTGCCGAACAATCTGGCATCCCGATAATTCTCTGCGAGGTCCAGGGACACAAGCATTTTACTAGATCTATAGGGCCACGCTGTCCTGCCGCTGTTACGGGGGCATCAACACAAAGGAAAAGGACAATAATCAATGTCGGGAAAGAGAGGAGTTACAAAGGTGAAAGGGAGAGAGAGGAGAAAGGAAGAGGAGAATGAAATAGAGCAGAAAGAAAGGATAGTGAAGAGGAGAGGATAGAGAGAGAGAGAAGAAAGAGAAAGAAGATGAGAACGAGTGTGTGAGAGAAAAGAGAAAGAAAGAGAGAGAAAAGAGAAAGAAAGAGAGAGAAAAGAACAGAGTAGAAAGAGAAAGAAAAATAGGAGAGAAGAGAAAAAGAGAAGAGATTACAAGAGAGAGAAAAAAAATGAGAGAAGAGAAAGATGAAAGAAAAAAAATGAGAGGAGAAATAGAAGAGAGAGAGCGCAAGAGAGAAGACAGAAAGAGAGAAGAGAAAAACAACAAGAGAGGAGCGAGAAGACAGAACAGAAAACAAGAGTGAAGAAAAAAAAGGAGAGAAAAAGAGGGGTGAGAAGTGAAAGATGAGAGAAAAGAGGAGATGAGAGAGAAGAGAGATAGGACAGAAAGAGCAAAGATAAGAGGAGAGAGAAAAGAGAAAGGAAAAAGAGAAGACAGAAGAGAGCAGAAAAAGAAGACAAAAGAGAGAGCGAGAGAGAAGAAAGAACCGAAGATGAGAGGAGGAGAAAAAAAAAAAAAAAGGAGATGAGTCAGAAGTGAAAGATAAGAGAAAGGCCTCATGCACACGACCGTTCCGTTTATTGCGGTCCGCAAACCGCGGAACCGCAAAAAACAGAAGCCGTCCGTGTTGCCTTGCGCAATTTGCGGAACGGAACGGGCGCCGGCAATATAAATGCCTATTCTTGTCCGCAAAGCGCAGACAAGAATAGGACATGTTATATTTTTATAACGGGGCCGCGGAACGGAGCAACGGATGCGGACCCAAACATTGGTCGTGTGCATGAGGCCAAAAGATGAGAAAAAGAGGAGAGAAGAGATAGGGGGAGGGAGATAAGACAGGAAGAGAAAGAAAACAGAGAAAGAAGATAGAGAGAGGAGAGAGAAGTGAGAGAGAGACAGAGTAGCACAGACACAGCATTCGCTCCTCTAGTTTGCAGCGATAATGATTTTCAGAAAACTATATGCAAAAACCAAACACTTTTCCCCAATTGGGGGGGGGGGGGGGGTGTCAATGACAGATGTGTGCACCCATACAGGCCTACATCTGTGTACCTCTGAGGGGAACGCTTCCAACATAGCAGTACGTACACGTTTTATTTTTTACTTCCAAAACAATCCATAAATAGGAAGAAAGACAAAAAATACAAAAGTGATTAGGATGGATAAAAAAATAAAAAAATAAAATAAAAACCACAACAATGCTGTAAACCAGAAGCATCCGATCTAATAGTAAATATAGATGAGACCTAAGAGGGCTACCTACCTATACTAGATCTGGCCAAGCCACAGCCCCATGGGGTGGCATTTCTAGTGATTCCCCTGTAAGGGTTAATAGCCGCCCCCTCTCCCAGGTTCCCAGGTCTAGTTGTTGGGAGGTGAATTCCTTCGGGCTGATGTCTGCGCTGCTGATTTGGGCAGGTTTATTTGTCAATGACAATCCGTGCATATTCTTACACACATCAAAGGGGAGAAAATGCTCCTCCGTGTCTACAGCGCAGATTCCCTCATTTCCTGTTGCTGTCTGGTCCAGCGTCAGATTAGCAGCAATAATATGAGACGTCCCAGAAACAGTGGCTCCGACATATGGAATTTTAATAAACGGCTTTAAGGCGAGATCCTGGAGCCTTTCTGGCAGTATGGGCATGAGCGGACGATTATGCGGTGGCCGCCTCTGGAGGAGAACGCCATTCTTCCTCATTTTAAAGAGAGAAAGGATTTTTTGAATTATTATTATTTTTTTTACAATTTTGAACAGAAAGTGAAAGCCAAAATTAAATCTACTGACTCTGGGGGATAAAATTAGCAGCCATTCAATCTTCTGGCATAGATGACCCCTTCACCCTTCTCGCCGCTCTCTCTAATAAAGCAGAGTGTGTGTCGTATGTATAAAGGAAATCCCCGGATGACACCAAAGCCCTACGAAGATTACATCAGGGGGCTTATCAACTACTCAGCAGCCGGACGCCCGGCCCCCATACATCCACTTCACTCCTAGGGCTCAATCACTGCAACTTCCCAAAATGGATAACGTCATTCTCAGTAATTCGGCCTTAAAGGGGTGGTGTCATCTCATACATTTTTTTATTAGTATTTTTTTTTTTTTAAAGGGATTGGCTCTCACACACTGGGGGCATATCACTCGGATATACCACCAACGTCTGATAGGTGCGGGTCCCAGCTCCATCTCTAGAACAGGGCCCAGGAGCGTGTGGCCGCCTTCCATTCATTTCTATGGGAGCGCCGAAAACCGACAAGCAGCACGCACAGCTTTTTTCAGAAGTCCCAAGTAACACCGTGCAAACGCAGCCACCAATCCATTCGCTTCTCTGAAGTTGACAGAAATGGCTGATAGCCATCGCTCGGCTATTTTCGGCACTCCAGTAGAAATGAGTGAATGGCGGCTGCGCATGCGCAGTCCGCTTTCCTTCCGTGGGACCCACACCTATCAGACATTATTGGGTTTTACTGCTTTTGACATCTGTTCCTGTCGTTTTCAACATTCCCATGCAAATTCTGTTAGATGCCCTTAAAAACCGACCACGGCAAAACGACTGGGTCAATTCAAGTAAGCCAGGGTTTCCGCCAGGCTGCCGCCTGCACATTGAGGACTGGCTGCGCACTACGCTTCCACTGTTAATGCTGATAAAGGAATGCACAACTGAGCCCTTATTACCATAGAAGTCCCATAAATACACAGGATCCAGTGAGGACAGCACCCCCGTGTACAAACCATAAAACACCCCGCCACCTCCCAATGACATCTTCACTATACACAACTGTTTTCTGCATCGGAAACTGCTATAATTCCATAGGAATGTTTCCAGAGGGGCGTATATCACAGAAATTGCAAAACAGGAGAATACTTTATGATCTGTGATATTTCTGTACAAGTCAGATTATTCCTTTGAGCCTAAAATTGGAGCAGCGCTATAAATGTCTCCCCTTGCAAAGCCACTGAAATCGTGTAAAAGCGCGTGGGGGGGGGGCAGTGCTGATCGGCAGCCGGCTCCAGCGGTAATTTTACATCTCTGTTCGGAAAAGTAATTATATCAGCGCAACTACAAGCAGCGCGAGCTCGCACGGCCTTTGACAATTACAAAGTCAAATATTACCCCTTGTGTCAATCAGCAACGAGAAGTTCTGTAATGCAAGAAACAGACTCCTCCGTGCCTCGGGAGCCTCGCGAGACACGTGCACGCTGCAGAACTTGTGGCCAAGTCCATATGTTCTACGTGATAATCCGCCCACTGGGTCGACTGTATTTAGGATGTTGCGCTCTCAAACTTCTGCTGCATATTCATGTCAAGAAAGACCTTTAAATAATAACTATTAAAACTGAGAAATATACAAAGCAATCTTCTGTGTGTGTGTCCCGGTGTCTCCTCACTGTCCTGTGTCTGGCTGTAAGACAACTGGCTGCAGCAGGAGCCTCCTCCTCCCTAGGCTGTATTTGCAGGAAGACAAAAAGAGGGTTAAACCCCATCAGCTGCTTCCCAGAAGATTAACCCTTGTGTTCTCTGCAGGATTTCTACAGGACCGCTTGCTTCAGGAACATGCAGAAAATCCTGCAGACAGACTGAGAGCGAGACTATCTGCCGCTTACTTGTAACATTCATTCCTCGGTCTGGTGTTCCTTTAACGGTATTTTTCAGTTCATAAAAAAAATGTCCATGAAAATGCAAAAAGTGTACTCAGTCTAAAGGCCTCATGCACACGACCGTTGTGTGTGTTGCAGTCCGCAAAACACGGATGGTGTCTGTGTGCGTTCCACAATTTGCGGAAGGCACGGACAGCCATTGATAAAACTGCCTATTCTTGTCCGCAAAACGCGGACAAGAATAGGACAGGTTATATTTTTTTGGCGGACCACGGAACGGAGCAACGGATGCGGACAGCACACGGAGTGCTGTCCGCATCTTTTGCAGCCCTATTGAAGTGAATGGATCCGCATCAGAGCCGCCAAAACTGCGGCTCGGTTGCGGATCAAAACAACTGCCGCAAGCATGAGGCCTTAGGCTCCATTCACACGTCCGTGGTGTGTTGCGGACCCGCAAATTGCGGGTCCGAAGATCGGGGCCGCGCTTCGCAAATGCGGATGCGGACAGCACACTGTGTGATGTCCGCATCCATTCCGTCCCCATAGAAAATAAATGGGTCCGCACCCGTTCCGCAAAATTGCGGAACGGATGTGGACCCATTTGCGAACGTGTGAATGGAGCCTTAAGGCGTATTCATGCCTGTATTGCAAACAGAAATATAAAGGGCCGTGTGAATCCTGTATCGCGGATGTGGACTCATTGACTTGAACAGGTCCGCAATCGGCAAGATGCGGAGCGGAGGCATAATTCGGAAGGGCTTCCATTGGCTTTTGGGTCCGTGCCTTCACACTGCAAAAGATAGGACTTAGGCTAAAGCTCTCCCTAGGAATGGTTGGGTATAGCCCAAATTTTACTATAAAAATTATATTATGAATACACTCCTCAACAATGAATTTGCAACATCAAGAAGGAAAAGTTTTGGGTTTATGGAAATCACAGGATGGACAGATATGTTAATGATACAAAAATCGAGACTAAATATTTTAAATATCTCTATTTATTCAGCATAGAGTTTGAGCACGGTGAGCAGAAATGCACACCTTGGCACACTATCAGTCAGGGCCGTCTTTACCAAGGGGCAAAAGGGGCAGCTGCCCCGGGCCCAGTTGCTCCTGGGGGGCCCAAGGCAGCTGCCTCTTGAGCCCTGCTAGCCACTGCTCCGGGTGTCAGGCTGTCAGCTCTACCAGGATTCCAGGCATCATGATCGTACTGTGTTAAAGTTGTGATTTAGGACCTTAATGACATCATCACCATGTGACCAGTAACCTAGCAATTACTGGTCACATGGCTATGAGGTCATCACAGGTCCTGTGGAGTGTTGCAGAAGTTAACTCTGGAGCTTTTTTGTGTGAAGATTACATCAGAAAAAGGTGCCAGGGGCTGTTATGTTAATATATGGTAAACTACTGTATAGTGGGGTGCTGTATACTGTGTGGTGGGCTGTATACTGTGTGGTGGGCTGTATACTGTGTGGTGGGCTGTATACTGTGTGGGGGCCTGTATACTGTGTGGTGGGCTGTATACTGTGTGGGGGCCTGTATACTGTGTGGTGGGCTGTATACTGTGTGGGGGCCTGTTTACTGTGTGGGGGCCTGTTTACTGTGTGGGGGCCTGTTTACTGTGTGGGGGCCTGTTTACTGTGTGGGGGCCTGTATACTGTGTGGGGGCCTGTATACTGTGTGGGGGCCTGTATACTGTGTGGTGGGCTGTGTACTGTGTGGTGGGCTGTATACTGTGTGGTGGGCTGTATACTGTGTGGTGGGCTGTATACTGTGTGGTGGGCTGTATACTGTGTGGTGGGCTGTATACTGTGTGGGGGCTGTATACTGTGTGGTGGACTGTATACTGTGTGGTGGGCTGTATACTGTGTGGGGGCTGTATACTGTGTGGTGGACTGTATACTGTGTGGGGGGCCTGTATACTGTGTGGGGGCCTGTATACTATGGGGGGGGGGCTGTATACTGTGTGGGGGCCTGTATACTGTGTGGGGGGCCTGTATACTGTGTGGGGGGCCTGTATAGTGTGTGGGGGGCCTGTATACTATGGGGGGGGGGGGGGCTGTATACTGTGGGGGGGGCTGTATACTGTGGGGGCCTGTATACTGTGGGGGGCTGTATAGTGTGGGGGGGCTATACTGCTGTACTGTATACTGTGGGGGTCTGTATAATGTATACTGAGGGTGCGGTATAGTGTGGAGTGCTATACTGCTGTGCTGTATAGTGTGGGGGCTGTATCGTGTATTGTTTGGGGTGCTGTATACTGTGAGGTGTTGTATACTGTGGGGTGCTGTATACTGTGGGCTGCTATACTGCTCTACTATATACTGTGGGGTACTGTATAGTGTGGGGTGCTAAACTGCATACTGTGTGGTGCTGTATACTATAGGGTGCTATACTGCATACTGTGGGTTGCTGTATACTATAGGGTGCTATACTGCATACTGTGGGATGCTGGGGTGCACTGGAACACTAGGGTGAGCCGAGCCCTGGTCTCCTTCCTGCAGAGTGGTGCCCACTTCCAGCCTGAGCCCAGCTGCACAGAGCACTGACCCTGAGCCGCTGGAGTCTTCAGAACTGGAAGTATTTACAGTAATTTACTGGACTCTACCAGGTGTGTGGATTTTTTGTGTGTGTTGTGGTGGAGGGCGTGATTGCCTGCTAAGGTGTGGGAAGGCGGGATCCAGGGGGCCCAAGTAAATTTTTGCCCAGGGTCCAATCAATATTAAAGACGGCCCTGCTATCAGTGAGGTTATTAATGGTTGTCCAAGGAATGTTCACTTGGGCACACAAATCATCAAGATCTGCTGCTCGCAGCTCCCTTTGCAATTGCTAACCGATGACGTCCGCCCATCGTGCATATCTGGGACAAGCCACTGAAGACACTGCAGGCTATGGTAGCAGGTATGGGCCATGCAGGCTGCTCACAGTAGCACGAGCAACATGTGGCCTGGCATTGTACTGTTGAAGAATGGCTCAAGGGACACTGTAGAGAAATGGCCACATAACCGGTTCCACAACCAAATCAAAGTAACGATGAGCTGTTAGTGTACCTGAGATGAAGACTAGAGGAGTCCGGTACTGGAAATTATGCCACCCCACACCATAATCTCAGATGTAGGACGTTCCCTTGTGAAGACCACCTAGCAGAGACCAGGTACGTCACCAGAACTAATGAAAAAGCCCTTGCCCTGCGAGATTCAGTGCAGGGCAAGGGACAGCATGAGGGGCTGCCTGGGTGAAAAAGGGATATGTCCGGGTTCAGCTCTGAACACCCCCTTTAAATGAACATGCTTGAGTTAGTCACTTTAAAGCAAATCTGTCACCAGTCTGACAGCATCCAAAACTGGTGACAAAGACCCTGATGGGCTGAGGGCAACTCTGGAGGAACACTTCATAGTTAATTCTGATTCTGAAGATGTCTTCATGTACAGTATATGGAGAATCTACGATTTCGCTGGCTCACTGGCCAGAGAATGTATGGGACATGAATACTGGTCCTTAAAAACGGTGACGATTTAAATGGTGGCACGCGTCTCATAAAAACAAACGAGATGGTAAATTTTAACAGCCGTGTGCCGAGATCTTATTTAAAGCCACTACTCGCACGAGATTGGATTCTGCACATATTTGACTCCTGCCTTTAAACAGCGGTTTAATAAACCGGACGTGTTTATTAAAACCACAGTGGGTTGGCGTCATCGTTTTTAATTTCCTCTATGGAAGCCTGGCCACTAGCGGCTCCGTTATACGAGAGCCTAGAGGGGTCATTTACTAAGATAGTAGAAAAGGGGATAATCGCTCGTAACCGTCAGACATTTGCCTTTCCGTTGTAATTTTGGCTAGATCAATAAAAGCTGCGTGCGGTTGCCATGGCGCGGAAGCCATTTGTTATCCTCCTCTAAATGAGATTTATCTTCACATGCAGCAAAGAAGGACAACCGTCAATCATGTGAACTGGTGGACATTTGCACATTTATAAGGTCCCCTGTTCCGAACCAACCGTATAATTTTAGTGAACCATTCCAATAAAAAAATATAAAAAAATCTGTTTTTCCTATACTGAGATGACTGCAAGGTGTGAACGTTGCAGCATGCGTTTGTTAACAGGTTACACGTGCCATAAATGCTTTAGATGGGATGACATTAATTATGGTGATAGATCTTATAAGACATAACGTCAAAGTATCTCTGTGAACGCCTGGACGGCTTTTTTCCCGTAATCCGGCCGGTATTCTGACCTCAGCCATGAATAGATGGGCTGGGAATTCACTTTTAAAGGGATGCCATTACTTTTTGATCTGCGCTACTGCTGCTGATCCCGAGACTCTGAAAAATCTGCAGATATCAGAATACAATGCCATGTCCTAGCACAGGGATGGCCAATCTGAGGCTCTCCAGCTGTTGCAAAACTACAACTCCCAGCATGCCCAGATTGCCTACAGCTATCAGCCTACAGCAGGGCATGGTGGGAGTTGTAGTTTTACAACAGGCTGGAGAGCCTCAGGTTAGCCATCCCTGGCCTAGCATTTCTGTGATGGCAAAACACCTTTAAAAGGGTTATCCGCCTTTTTCAGATCGATGATGTAATCAGAGGATAGGTCGTCAGTATCTGATCGGTGTGGTCCTTGTCGCTACTTCCCGTACACCAGTGACATCACAAATGGGCGCATGCTCAGCCCCATCACATCCGGGACCCTCACCCATCAGATGCTCATGACCTATCCAGAGGATAGACAGTCAGTCTGAAAAAGGCGGATAATACGTAAAAAAAAAAAAAAAAGTTTGTCCAGCTGCCATTTTTCCTGATATCCCACCTCCCTTACACATGTATAAGCTCTCAGAGAGAGAGAGGAGTAAAAGCCCCCACACACATTAGTGCACTGTCCGCTGAGCCTCCTGAGAATGGCGGGTTTGGTCGACACGCTAATGTGTATGGGGGGACTCCTGACAGATGATGTCAGGGGGACAGAAGGATCGGTTGAAATGAATATTTTCGCACCATCCTTTTTGTCTAGCAGCGGCTTTCTCTGCTCTCCCCATAGAATACACATGCATGCTTGGCCGAGCCAAACAAGTTTGTGTATGGGGGAGCAGAGAGAGACATCTGTCGGCCGACTGCTATTGAATGTGTGTGCCCAGCTAAGGGTGCGTTCACATCATGTTTTTGCCATCCGTTTAAAGTATACATAAAATGTATACGGTAAACGGATGCCACAGACTGATGTCATACAGTGGCATCCATTCACCATAGAGTTCCATTGTATAAAAAAAAAAAAGCGTATACGTTAATGATAGAATGGGATAGAAAAGTTTGGTGTGCTACGCTTTTGTATCCTTTCCCCCCCCCCCCAATGTATACGTTAAACAGATGCAAAATATTTTGGCCCGGGGAATGTGGTGCTGGCCCGGTGAGGAAATTCTCATGATCATCTATAATGGGGAAAAACGGATAACCCCTTCAAGCTTCTGTTCTGACTCTTGAGAACAAACAACTGACCACCGTGTTGAAATCCAACATGTCAAACAAACCCTTCTTTTCCCCAAATCTGTGTCGGGGGAGAAACCTAGGCGGTCAGCCAGTGCCACCGGAAGTTTCGTCCTAAGGAATGGACGAATACATTTTTCATCTTATCCTGCGACATGACAACTCATGACAAATCCTACTAAGACAATTCTAATAGGAGAGCACTTCCTATTTGTCTCAATTCCTTCCTTGATGCCGCTTCCCAAAATGAGATACCAGCGCTATTTCTGGTACGTTGAAATGTACACAAAAAAAAAACTATGATCATTTACCTTATTGTATCTTTCATGTGGCACCGACTGTAAGACAATAGGCTCCATCGTAGAAACATTTGCAAATTGGACTTCTGGAATATATAGTGCACATACCACATGAGCCCAACCTGGAAGAGAGAACGGGACATGTAACACAAACTATCCTGGGAACCTGTCGAGTCACCAAGCACGCCCACAACTGCTGTGTACACCTCTCAGCTGATTTCACATGACCTGACCCAATTTGCCATGTGATGTGGTTTTTTGGCACTTTATTTGTAAAAATTGCGCATGTCTTTACAAAAAAAAATTAAAAAAAAATTCTGCCAAAAACAAAACAAAACAAACCCAGCAAGAGTGAATTCACCCTTCCACAATAGGTGCCAGGGAGCTTGCTCTATATCATAACTCCTAAAGGCCATGCAGTTTGAAAGGGATGCTATGTTTTACATACATCGAGTGGTAACATACTTAAAGGGGTTTTCTGGTTTGCATCAACATCCTTTGAAATGATTATTTATGACCGTAGCTGAATCTTTGTAATGTATTTCCTTTGCCTTCATTGCTCCCATCTCCCGTTCTGGGCTGTGGTCACATGACCATGTCCAGGCTGCTCTTTCTTATTTCCTTTGATGTTATGTCCATGGGTGGGGCAGTAATAGGGGAGTGTCTATGTAACTAGCTTGGTGGGAGGGGCTAACAACACACTGGGTGTGGTTAGGGGGGCGGTGCTGGAGGTGTGGCAGAGAAAGGTGCAGTGCATCATGGGTTTGGTTGGACACAGGAACAGGAAGTGATACATACAGGATGGAAACAAACCAGAGGGGTTGGTTTACATGATGAAAATGGGTCAGGAGAGTCTAAAAAAGCATGGGAAAGATGTACATGAGGTAAGCAACTACATAAGCAGATCTGTTGAAGATCATAGTAATCCTGGAAAAACGCTTTCAACCGTTATTTACCCAGAAAGTTCCCTTTAAAGGAAATACTAAGTTTTTACCAAGTGTCCTCAGCCTTCCTCTCTAAACACAAGATTCATCCTACTTGCGCTCTTCCGCTCCAGTCCTCCATGCTGCCTCTTAGTGTTGAGCGAACTTGTGTTTTAAGTTCGGCGTCTAAAGTTCGGGTTATCGAAGAATCGCATTATGGATTCCGCTACCACGGACCAAGTTATGGTCCGTGGTAGCGGAATCCATAACGCGATTCTTCGATAACCCGAACCCGAACTTTAGAAGCCGAACTTAAAACACAAGTTCGCTCAACACTACTGCCTCTGCTGTGCTCATGTTTCGGTCCCTGGCTTGTTTTCCTCTGGCGCTGCATGGACATGGTCACATGCTTCGCTCCAGTCAATGACTGGCTTCAGTGATGACGTGCTGCTTGTGGCCACATCACCGCTGAAGCCAGTGGTAGTGTTTTTTTGTTTTTTTTTTAAACTCTTATTAACAGAAAAGATGATGACATGCACGGCTAGATCGCCGATAATTGGGATCACTAAATGACAACTTTTCTGAGGGAGACGTTATTTATGGCTCGTAAATGTATTTCTTTGAGATGGTACAACCAGTACACCGAACTTGTCCATGTGGAAATTACAATAAAACCAAATTCTACTGCAATAAACCCAAAAAATGTGACAAGGTCTGGGGCCTATGGTGTGGGTCACCGGACACGATGTACTCCACCTCGAGACTGCGGCAGGCATTATCAGCAGCTCGAGGATCCATGGTCTAGTCGGTGGATGGGGTCCCCTAATGTATAATGTATTTTGCAGTGCAAAGTCAGTCACAGAGATCAGGATCCACAAAGGGGCAGTGGGTGATTGAAGTAACTAGACAAAAGACAAGTGTATCTGTTTGTATTATAATATGTAACAGGAATGTACAATATTAAAGGGATTCTGTCACCTCTTTTTACCCTATAGAGATGCGGACCTGCACGGCTAGATCGCCTGGTAAGGAGCCCAAGGGGCAGCACTAACCGTTCTGGAGCCCAGCCAAGCGCCCCTGTGAAGGAGCCCAGCACCGCCTGTCTCCGCAAATCTCCTCCTTGCTCACAAAGTCCGATCGCCGTATTCTCACAATGCGCGAGCTCGCGCATGCGCAGTGCCGGCATAGTGTTCCTTCCCTGTGCTAGCATCAGGGAAGGAACTGCGCACCGCGAAATTATGGCGATCTGACTTCGTGAGCAAGGAGGAGATTCCTGGAGACAGGCGGTGCTGGGCTCCTTCACAGGGGCGCGTGGCTGGGCTCCAGAACGGTTAGTGCAGCCCCTTGGGCTCCTTACCAGGCTCATTTACATTTATATATAAAATCATTTCTTACACTCAATAAAACCACTCAGAGACATAGGACAGGTATATTGCGGACATGCTAGCGGCGATCTAGCCGTGCATGTCCGGAGCTCTATAGGGTAAAAAAAGGCAACAGAATCCCTTTAATATCGTACATTCCTGTTACATATTAGAATACAAACAGATACACTTGTCTTTTGTCTAGTTACTTCAATCACCCACTGCGCCTTTGTGAACCCTGATCTCTGTGACTGACTTTGCACTGCAAAATACATTATACATTAGGGGACCCCATCCACCGACTAGACCATGGATCCTCGAGCTGCTGATAATGCCTGCCGCAGTCTCGAGGTGGAGTACATCGTGTCTGGTGACCCACACCATAGGCCCCAGACCTGGTCACATTTTTTAGGTTTATTGCGGTGTTTAAACACCAGCACTATATATGGTAGAATTTGGTTTATTTGTAATTTCCACATGGACAAGTTCGGTGTACTGGTTGTACCATCTCAAAGCAATACATTTACGAGCCATAAATAACGACTCCCTCAGAAATGTTGTCATATAGTGATCCCAATTATCCTCTTCCAGTATTCCCAGCAGGCAGACTTCGGGGGTGCAGGTCGCCCCAGCCAGTAGCAGATTGGAGAGAAAAGCTGCTACCTCCCCCCAAAATGTAGCAATCAGGCTGCATCTCCACATCATGTGCCAGAAGTCGGCCTCCAGGTCCCCACACTGTGGACATGCCGTGGATGATGCTCTACCCATTCTATATAGTCTAGTTGGCGTGAGATATGTTTGATGGATAATGTATAGTTGAATTACTTTATTATTGACTGCTGTTGACACCTGTAAGTGCGATTCTAATAAATCGGATATATATTCCTCTGTAAGTGTGGGTACCAGTCTTTTCCATTTACCTATGACCGTGAGGGGATTGGCTCTAACCCTTGCTTGTATTAGATATGAGTGGATTATCGAAAATAGTCCTCTAGGTGCCTGGGTTTTAACAATTCCTATGAGTGGGTACTTTGATACCATGGTATTGACATATCTGGAAAGAATAAATCAAGGCAACTGGACTTACTGTAGATTTCTTGAAAACGTTTCACTCGTTCTTCCAACGTTTTCAAGAAATCTACAGTAAGTCCAGTTGCCTTGATTTATTCTTTACAGATCGACCATGACCTGGATAAATGAGAACCTTCACAGACACATGGTATTGACGTTCGGTAATGTACTCTGTGAAGCTGTAAGTACGGAAAAAAATGGGTACGGGGAATGTTGTACTTCTGAGATAGCGCCTCGAACGTCATTAACACTCCCTGGCCATATATATCTCCAAGGGTTTTGACCTCTGCTGATTGCCATCTGTCTGCCCCCATAACTACCTGCATTTTCAGCAACGATTGATTAGCCCACAAGGGTATTTTGGAAACAATATCGGTAAGTTGGGTCAATAATTTAGCTTTCCTCCAGACTGTCTGTGCCAATTTATGCAGCAGCAGTAGTGGTTTCTGGAATTTCGGGGCAGTTCCAGGATGGACCATAGTGTGTAGCAATTCAGGTAGTGTTTTAAAAAATGCTCCGAGGTGGGTAGGTCTCCTGATGTATACCAGGTATTGATAAGCCGCAACTGGCCTGCCAGGTAATAAATATAATAATCCGGTAGAGCCATACCTCCCTCCGTTTTGGGGCGTTTAGCATATCCAGGCTTAGTTTGGCGAGAGATCTGCCCCATATAAATGTTCTAGAGCAGGGGTCTATTTCTCAAAATACCGATTTGGGTACATGCACCTCCGAGTGTTGAAGGGCATATAGAGCTTTGGGGAGAATAATCATTTTGATTAAGTTAATGCGTCCTGCTACTGAGATGGGCAATGTCTTCCAGTTTTGGAGCTTGCCCTTAATATGCCCAGTTAAGGGATGAATATTAAGTGACAGGGCTTGAGAGTATTTTTTGGTGATATGTACTCCCAGATACTTGAATGTATCCACCACTTTTAGTCGTTCCACATGAGAGGGACCTGTCCAGTCTGCACTGCCCAATGGCCTGTATACTGATTTCTCCCAATTGATTCTCAGGCCCGAGAACTCCCCAAACTTGTCTATCGGGGCCACTGCATTGCCAAGAGATGTGTCTGGCCATGATAAATACAAAATCATATCATCTGCATATAATCCTATACGGACTTCTCTCTCACCCAGGGTTACTCCAGTTATATGGTTACTGACTCTTATCCTAACTGCCAAAGTCTCGACCGCCAGGGCAAACGGGAGCGGCGACAGCCTTGTCTCGTTCCTCTGTAAAGAGGGAAGCTTTCACATTTATCAATCGCCTGATCACTGGGTTACTATATAGAATAGTAATCCATCTAAGGAACTGTGGACCAAACCCAAATCCTCTCAAGCAGTTAATCAAATAGGCCGACTCTATAGAATCAAATGCCTTGGCTGCGTCTAGTGAAGCCAAAGCCCAATCCTCATTCAGAGAGTATCCCACCTGTGTAACTACCTGAACCCGTCTGATGTTCTCAGTAGTGGATCTCCCTGGACTAAAGCCCGTCTGTTCTTGATGGACCAAAGACAGAATTACCCGATTTAAGCGGGTGGCCAATACTCTGGTCAGGATTTTGTTGTCTACATTCAGCAATGCTAAGGGTCTATAGGAGCCGCACTCTAGAGGATTTTTGTCAGGTTTGAATAGGAGTATAATAGTGGCTTCCATAAATGAATCCGGCAGGTGGCCCAGTTACACGGCTGAGTGGAGAGTAGTTAACAACTGAGGGGCTAGTACTTCTGCATATTTGGCATATACCTCGTTTGGGAGCCCATCTGGGCCAGGGGATTTCCCATTATTTAAGTATGTTATGGCTTGCTGTATTTCTTCTAGGCTAATTGGCAAGTCCAATTGGGTTCTTTGTGCTATAGTTAATTTGGGAAGAGATATACCCTCTAAATACGTGTCTCTCTCTGTTTCAGATGTTGTTATGCTGGATTTATATAAGTCTTTATAGAAATATGTAAAGGAGTTAAGAATTGCTTCCTGCGTGCAGAATTCTTGTCCTGTAGAGTTCCTGACTGCAAAAATTGCTGAAGAGGTGGAATTATGATGGATTAGTTGAGCCAGTAGTTTAGCTGACTGATTACCTGGCTCGAACGCTGTCTGTTTCATAAAAAATAGTTTCCTATCTGCTTTGTCTTTAAGTATTGCTAGGTATGTCTACCCGCCTGGAGCCAGGCATTCCTGTTAGTGTCTGTCGGATGGTGGATATATTGCTGTTCCATCTCCAAGCGTTTAGTGTCTGTTTTATATAAGATATACTGGAGTGTAAGTGTCATGGTCCCTCCCATGACAGAGGTGAGAAGATCGGATAGACTTGCTGCACGTGAGGGTATCTGACAGGTCTCTCTGTTTCCGTCTTTGTATGCTGTTTGGCAGGATCTCACCTCTCCTCAGGTTCTGCTTGTTATCAGTGATGAGGCTCTATTTAGGTCCGCCTCACACTGCTGACCATGCGGTTGATATTTCCTTTTGGAGTTGCTAGAGCTTGTTTGTCTTGGATCTCCTGCTTTTCCATTCATCTAAAAGCTAAGTACAAGTTACCTGTTCAGTTTGTTGTTCTCTGGTGTGTTTTGGTTCTAGGCCTCAGGGAGACGCAGGTTTCTTCATCTAGGAAGGAACCAGCTGTCTCATCCCCTGCTGCCTATCCTAGGGCTCGTCAGTTTTAGCAGGGCATAGGTATCCGGTGTATGAGCATTTCCACCATCAGGATCTGCTCATACTGGCAGGAGTTAGGGAAAGGCCTAGGGATTACAAGGAGGTTACCATCCCTCTTGTTGTCTATTTCTTTTGTGTGTATCTGGAGTTTCCCCTTCCCCACTACCCGTGACAGTAAGGACCCTCGAAGAAATGCTTTTAGGATATCCCATACTAGGGCTAAATTGGGTTCGTCTGCATGTATTTTCAAAAACTCATTTAGCTTGTGAGAAGTCCCATCCGTGGAACCCAATAAGTTTAGCCAAAACGGATGTATATTCATTCTATACATTACTGAGGGGGTGCCACATATCAGGGTACCCAGCACCGGTGAGTGGTCCGATATCCCGCTAGGCAAGTATAATATAGAGCGAAGGTTTAACATCGCAGTCTCATTACCTAGCATATAATCAATTCTGGTTAGAGAGTCGCGACCGTCACTATGACAGGAGTATGTCCTACCTCTGGGGTATTTAGCCCTCCATAAATCTAGCCGTCTAAATTCAGTTAAGAACCTGTTGAGTGGTGAGGGACTCCCCGCACTTGTCGGATCCACCATATCCGAAAAGCGAACTAGAGGAGGAGTCCAACATCATGTTGAGATCTCCTATACTAAGTACCCTGGCACGTGGGTAAGTAGCTGCAAATTGTAAAACCTGCATAGAGCCGGGAGGAGAATTATAAATGCCTAATAATACATATTGTACATTGTCAATAAGAGAGTGACCAAAGACATATCTGCCTTCGGCATCAGTGACTAGGTCTTTCACCTCCCAGCGTAGTTGTTTGTGAATTAACAGGGACACCCCTCGTGAAGAGGAAGAGTGGTAAGAGTGTGCTGCCCATTGAACCCAAGGTTTCTGCAAAACCCGAGATGTGTTAGCGGTAAGATGTGTCTCTTGGAGACATAGGATTTGTAGGCTTGAGTTTCTGACAAATGCAAGTACCATGGATCTCGTTTCTGGTGTGCCTAGTCCCCTGACATTCCATGATAAGATTTTTAGCTCAGCCATGGCTTTCTACGTACACGTGTATCATCAGGAGTGGGACATAGTGCAGTGGGTGCATTAACATGCAACAGTAAATAACCAAAGAAAACTTAATTGTTCTAAAACCGGAAAACAATCTAAATCCCTGACGTTATGTTTCTGCAAGTGTAGAGTTAGGTCTGGGGTGATCTCTTACTCCAGACTATAGGCCAGTAAAACCGGGATGCCTCTGCCTACGATGATGAGTTGTATATAGGTATCGAGGCCCTATATCTTTAGCAAATGTACACTAAATGTGATCAAATACTGCAATGAAATATATCTGAACATGTCACATAGACCAAACCAGTTTGTCGACGTCTTCTGGTGACCAGTCCCTAGGCATACCGAGATTCTCAGCGTCTTGGGGATCTTTGGTGTAAGGCCAGCCATTCAGAGACTTATCCAGGAGATGTAAAGAAGACCGCTCTGTCGCCGTCCACCCCAGATTTTGCAGGATAGCCCATGGAATATGGGATGTTGGTGTCTCTCAGGCGCCGCTTGACATCCATAAAGGTGGCACGTTGTTTCTGCAGTTCCATGGAAAAATATGGAAAGATGGACACCCTGGCGTTGTCATATTTAATTTCTTGCCATCTTCTAGCTAAGGCTAGTATCCTGTCTCTATCTTTGCAGTTGAGGAACCTTGCAAGCATGGGCCTGGCTAAGGCCCCTGGTGGAGGAGGTTTCGCTGGTACTCTATGCATATGCTGAAGAGAATTCTGCATCCGGAAAAAGTGCTTTCATCCATTTTTCTATAAACTCATCTGGTGCACGACCTTCCGCTCTTTTAGGGAGACCAATGATTCGGATATCGTTTCTGCAGAGCCCATTTTCTAGATCATCAGCTTTCTGTTTCCAGAGCTCCGCTTTGGTGTTAAGGTCAGATATGGATCTTGGAACAGTAGCTGTGGCATATTCAATGTGTGAAATACGCTCCTCTGTATGTTGGACTCTTTCCCGCAAGTTATACGGATCTTGGCGTAACCGTCCCAGGTCAACCTTAACTTCATCTAGTTTCCCTGTAAGGGATGTCTTATATGCTGTAATGGCTTGCAGGACTTGAGCAGATACTTGTTTAAGCGTAGGCTCCTCATGGTCTTCCTCAGAGGAGGTTATAGGGGGTTAGTAATTCTGATGCTGTGCTTGCTCTGGTATGCACATTTCGCTGCGGTAATGGTGACCGTGCACCTTCATCTGGTTGTCTAGCAAATTCACGCAAGTTTTCTGCGTCGCTCTGTGTTTTTTGTGGCCCCATTGTTATATGAGGTTAGCAGCCAGTATGCACTAGTGGAGGCCAATTCCGGTTATCTAGGAGGTGCAGTGTATTTTATACAGTAAGTCTGTAGCCTATAAACGTTTTGTGCTGTTATTTACAACCCAGTGGTCTGGGTATATTATTAGGCAGTCTATATTCTCCACTTTGGTCTTATAATGTCAGAGATATTGTGTTTATATTATATAAAACAGGAGGTACTGTGCCCTTGTATTGAGGCAGGAGCCTGCGTCTATCTAATCTCCTCCCCCCCCCCAAGTGCTGCGGGGATGTTGCCAAGATGGCCGCCTGGTGGGAAACCGACAGAGGCACGCGCGCGTGGTTGGTCCCCGCTCCTCCACCTCAGGGAGGCCCCGCCGCTTCCCAATATCTTCCCTTTACTCCTCACCAGGTCTGATGTGTCGGAGTGCGCGGCAGGTCTTCTGTCCCGATCACCAGCGCAGATCTTAGGGTCCAGGTCTAGTGCGCCCAGGTGCTCCGCAGGTCCTCTGCCTCCGGCGTGGTTCACAAACCTTGGCTCCCAGCGCAGTTCTTTCCGTGCAGTCCGCCGGGTAAGTCTGTGTAGCGCTGGGTCCCGTTTATTGCAGGGCTTAATCAGTGGTCAATTTAGCTGCAAATGGCTGCGAGTTGTCCAGGATTTGTCCGGGTCTGCAGTGCCTGCCACGGAGATCCTTCTACATGCGTCCAGCCATCTTGGCTCCACATGGAGGTTTTTGACAGTAGAATTTATCGCAGATTTTCCTGCCAAAAACTGGCAGGCGTGAGTGTGGCCAAGTTATTATTTATGTTTTTGCCACAACCGAGATAAGAAAGAAAAATGCTGGAGTTCATGGCCATAAACAATGCCCTCCCATTGAGATGAATGGGAGGCCGATTGCACCCAGACATCTGGCAGCTTTTAGGTGTGGGATCAAATCTGACCAAGGACAACATCTGCATGGAGTTTGTATTGTTCTCCCCGCGTTTCCTCCCGCACTCTAAAGACATACTGATAGGGAGCTTAGATTGTGAGCCCCATTGGGGACAGAGTGATGCTAATGTCTGTAAATCACTGCGGCATATGTCAGCGCTATATAAGTGAGGAAAAAAATAATAAAAAATGTGAGCTGCACTGTGGGTGACCGGGAGTGTCACAACACAGGGAAATCTGAGAAAGTACCACAGTGGTCAGACCCACTGATCAGAATACAAGGACATACCTTAAAGGGGTTGTCTCACTTTAGCAAATGGCAGGTATCATGTAGAGAAAGTTAATACAAGGCAATTACTAATGTATTGTGATTCTCCGTATTGCCTCCTCTGCTGGCTGGATTCATTTTTCCATCACATTATACACTGCTCATATCCAGGCTTACGACCACCCTGAAATCCATAAGTGTGGCCGTGCCTACACACTAGGGGTGGGCGATATAGACGATATAGGCGATATGCGATATAAATTTGTGCCACGATATGGATTTTGAGCATATCGCCTATATCGCCGGACCGAGATATGATCGCGCTCTCTGCGCGCACCATCTTCTCCTGAGCCGGCACACTGGGCACAGTGGAGAAGGAGAGAGTCCCTCCCTCCCCACTATGCGCGGCTGCCGCTGACCACCAATGACAAAAGAGGAGGAGGGGAGGGACTGACAGTAAATCATTGAGTTTTCACGATCTCAGTGAGCGCGTGAAAAACTCAAATCCGATGGTATATTCTAACCCCCAGGCGTTCCCATGGTGACAGGGACGCTTGCCTGGTGGTTAGAATATACAGGGCCACGCCGCTGACAGTAGAACATTTAAAAACTAATCAGTAACTGTAACTTTAACTTTATTAATTGGTGATCTCTTTACTGTATACCTTACTAGGTCTTAGCTCCGGTAACAGCAGGCAGTGCGGGGGGCGGCGCTCACTCGCTGACGTCACGCGCCTGCTCCTCCCACTAGGCGGCGCAGGCGCGTGACGTCAGTGAGTGAGCGCCGCCCCCCGCACTGCCTGCTGTTATCGGAGCTAAGACCTAGTAAGGTATACAGTAAAGAGATCACCAATGAATAAAGTTAAAGTTACTGATTAGTTTTTAAATGTATTCCTGTGAGCGTGGGGGGGGGGGGGGGAATCTGTGGATGGCACCGTTTAGGGGGGGGGGGGGGGGGATCTGTGGATGGCACCATTTAGGGGAGGGGGATCAGCTCCCTGCTGCTGTGTGCACAAAGCACAGGGCAGCAGGGAGAGTGTAAAGTCCTATTCACCCTATTAGAGCTCTATTAGGGTGAATATGACAAGGGTTCTACGTTCTAGCCCTTAAGGAGACTAATAGTTATTAAATAAAAAGTAAAAAAAAGTTTAAACACGCCCCCCCCAAATATAGAAAACAATATATCGCAATATATATCGCATATCGCACATGCTTAAAATTATATCGCAATATAGATTTTAGGCCATATCGCCCACCCCTACTACACACTATAGGAAAAGGCACCGGCCTATGTGCACTCCCACGGACCCGGCCACCAGAGAGGATGGCGCCTTTTCCTATAATGTGCAAGCACGACCACCACTGATGGTCTGCAGGGTGGTCGTAACCCCTGGAAACGAGCAGTGTATAATGTGATGGAAAAATGAATCCAGCCAGCAAAGGAGGCAATATGAACAATCACAATACATTAGTAACTTTCTCTACATGATAAATGCCATTTACAACCCCTTTAATATTCTATGACAGGAATACCCCTTTAACTAGAGGGGTGGGGCTTCGATATTCTTGCTTTTGCAGTCAGAACAGTCGGGAAGGGGCCCTATCCTGGCCCAGCTTAGAAGGGGGGGGGGTTATCATTGGGATCACAAGAGAAGAGCATATCGCTAGAATGCCGCTAGATTTTATTTAAGGGGGCGGTATCCATTTGACAAAAAAAAAAAATCATTCAATGCTTATGGATGCATGTATGTGTTCTAAGAGAAAGGACTACCTGGCTCCGGGGATTTGGCTAGAAATAATAATAATCTACAGGCGACAAGAAAAAAAAACATTTGCCATAATATATTCCTATTGGTGAGGCCAAGAAAGAAGAACTTGATCAAAATCCCCGGGCAACTGAGACTGCAGCTACTTCAATGACACCTACACAGTTCGTGGCGATGTCTGAAACGCGCTGACATTTGTCCTCCGTCGTCCCAGCGTAATTACCACTCACCTCGAGCGAGAGCCTTCTTTACACAGAGGCCAGAAGAATGGGGTTTATCATGCAGAGCGGCTTTCAATGAGCTCCAATATGTTGGATTATGAAGAAAATCAGCTTTAAGTCATAATGTGTGCGCTGCGCCTCCAGAACAGGCCATTGTGGCCATGCCAGAAACAGCAGCAGATTTCGGACGACTTTAATAGCCAAAATGATTCTGCAGGACTTGACCAGCGTCCAACTTCTAGTCCCTGAAGGTAAACACGGGCTTCGGTGGCAGAAAGCAATAAGTCAATCTACTTCTCAGTGTTCACACACATATGGGGCCGTCTGGTACTATTCCCTCGCCCCGGCGGATGGGAGGAGGCAGACGAGATACTTACAGATGTAAAGCTCCTGTTTTTAAGTAATACTGCCAAGAACGGGAGGGTAACGGTGCAGAGTGACGCGCGTTAGAGATCGAGAACATAAGCAAAGGATTTAAAAATAAATAAATCACAATTTCCCCTCAGAAGTTGTTAAATCCACTAATCAACGGCTTCTGCGAAAGCTGGGTGACAACGGGTAATACTAGAAAGCTGGGTGACAACGGGTAATACTAGAAAGCTGGGTGACAACGGGTAATACTAGAAAGCTGGGTGACAACGGGTAATACTGGGGTTGTCAGCCAACGAGTATTCAGGCTAGTACGTACAAGGGTTCATGCATACGACCATGCTGGCTCAGTGCCTGTGCTGCGGACCGCTAATAGCGGTCCACAATGCAAGGGGCACTGGCCGTGTGCGCTCCGTTTTGCGGTGCGGACTCATTGACTTGAATGGGTCCGTGATCTGCAAGATGCCGCCAAAGACAGAACGTGTTCTATCTTTTTGCGGTGTTGGAGGCACTGACCTGAAACCCCATGGAAGCGCTTCGTAGTGTTTCTGTGGGCTTCCAATCCAGGTTTCCGCTCCGCAAAAGATAGGTGAAGCCCCACTTCGGTCATAGCTTGCGGCTCGTGGACCCATTCAAGTCAATGGCCAGTAGCCTACACTGAGCTCTTACGTTCACGTGCATAAGCCGTAAGACTCAGATCACATCTAGTCTGATTAAAGGGGTATCCAGGGCTAGCAATATCCGACTGGTGAGGGTCCGACACCCGGCACCCCCACCGATCAGCTGTTCCTTTCAGCCTCCGATGCAAAAACTAGCACAGAGCCAGCGGCACCGGTCCAGTCAAAGTGTAGGGACCATAACAGAATACATTCACTTCAGTGGGAGCAGTAACCCAGCACACCTACCGCACTGTGAAACGCACCGAGATCCCGGGTCAGTCCGAGGGGTTAGTCCTGAAGCTGGAGGCTGTGGGGTGCTGGGTGTCGGAGTCCCACCGATTGAATATTGAAGCCCAGAAAACCCCTTTAAGCTCACCATACACATAACTGCCGGACAAACGTCCATTCAGCTGACAGCTATCCTCCCATACATGTGCATGCTCAGCTCCGCCGAGCCGCTGCCAGACACCTCTTCTCTCCTGAGAGCAAAAGGATCAGCCCGACAAAATCCAACCTGCCCAATTCTTATGCCCCCCAACATAAGCAATAGGGGAAAGTTGGAAGACCCAATACACGTTAGACCAGGGGTCAGCAACCTTCGGCACTCCAGTTGTTGTGAAACTACAATTCTCAAAATGCTTTATTCACTTCAGTGGGCGTCCTGAGAAGAGTAGAGCAAGTGTGCATGCTGGGAGTTGTAGTTTTACAACAGCATTAGACAGTTGGCCACACCTGCCGGAGAGTGTCCCCCGACTTACACCTCCAGTAAAGGCTCTGATGCACCATATGGGCATACAGTGGCATGCCTCACCCATAGGCCTGCATGGTATGCATGTATCTTTGCAGTGGCCCACTGTATAGGAAAGCACAGACTGCAGCTCTCACAGAGGTATGCCGGCACATAGCACCCTGAAATAAACCAAAAGGACACTTGATTGTGTCCCTGCTGTGTGCCACTGGCATCAGTGATTGGATATTGTCAGAATGTGCAGGGACACCCACTCCAACTGGTAACAACCAGCTCGACCTTCACTGCAAACTGCTAGCAAATCATTCATAACTTCTAGCAGGAATAATAGAGGAATGGCACAACATACAGTTATGCGAATAGATGCTCCAGAATTTTTATTACATGCCAGGAGAGGTGACAGCTCCTTTTTAAAGGGGCTTTCCCCTCGGCCCCTATACACGGTATACGGATAAGTATCTGATCGCTGAGGGTCCAGAGATCACCAGCACAGAGGTCCCCGATTCCCCATGTGAAAGTCTACTGTCCACTCACTTCTACAGGACTGCAGGGTGGCGGTCATGCATGCACACTGGGAACCAGGGAACTCCGTTCTAATGACCGGTGGGGAAGGGGGACCAAGCAGGGACGCCCCCAGTGATCAGACACTCACCCCCGACTCTGTGGTAAAGGTGGTAAAAGTCACGGTTGTGTAGCAAATAGTTCCCTTCCCATACATCTGCTCCGTGTCCCTCTATAACTAAGATTAGCCGTACAATCAGGGCAGCCCAACTGACAACCTCTGCGAGGGCACATGTGACACCAGCTCACAGGTTGTCAGCCAGTCTTGCCGAGGTGACAAGTCTCATCTCCTGTGACACTGTATGATTTTCGGGGGACAGAGTCTTTCCGCGATCTCCAGCCTAGTACCATACATTCCCTGTAATAACACGGCAGCCATTTAACTCACATACCAGCCGTTTCATTGTAATAAACCGAACATGGAGAACAAATGGTTTAATATCGGAGTCATCAGAGCCGGCTACCCTGGATTTCAGCCTTTATTGCCATGTATTATTAATATCCTGCTGATTTATTTCTCCACGTGTGTCCCACAGTGATCAGCAGCGCGGCCGCCTGCAAGAAAGTCAGCGCTTTATAGGAACATTTCCTAAAAGCTTCCCCATGTAAACCCTCAGGAGGCCAAATCAGACTAGAAGACTGTGTGTGGGGGAAGGGACGTGACAACCACCCAGTCTCATGAATAGAAATTCGTGTCCAGTTTTATCTCCTGTGCAGTACAGAAAATGCTGCTACTTAAAGGGGATGTTCCAAGAAAAATATTTTACAGTTTTTAAACCAACCTGGATCTGAATGGTTTTGTAATTGCATGTAATTAAAATGTATATAGCCACTGAGATAGTCAATAAAATGTATCTGTATAGCGCCACCTGCTGTTTCTTGTTCTCCTTATTTCTTGTCCACCTCACTGAGGTGCAAGCACTCGCTCAGCAGAAAAGGTATGCACCTTGAGAAAGGACACGCCCCCTTGAGAAAGGACACGCCCCCTTGAGAAAGGACACGCCCCTTGAGAAAGGACACGCCCCTTGAGAAAGGACACGCCCCTTGAGAAAGGACACGCCCCTTGAGAAAGGACATGCCCCTTGAGAAAGGACACGCCCCCTTGAGCTGCCAGAGCAATTGGAGCAATGAGTGTGGATCTCTGAATCCATGTCAGGTACAGGGCTGGTCCTCGCTTTGTTAGAAAAAGATGGTCACATACTATGTGATGTCAGATTTTAATTTTCACATCAATCATGGCATAACCCCTTTAAGAGGTTTTCCAGGAATTAAATATCCTCAGGATAGGTCATCAATTTCAGATCGACTACCGGCACCTCCACCTATTCGCTATTTGAAGGGGCTGGAGCACTCACCCCTTGTACTACACCAAACTAGGGCTGAAACAATTACTCGAATTAATCGATTAAATCGACACAAAAAAATCCTTGAATCGATTGAATTGAATCGATGATTCATTTGTGCCATGTGACCACAGAGTGCGAGTGAAGAGCTTGCCATTACTCACACTCCGTGGTCACCCGCCTGCTCGCACAGCGCTGCACTGCATCCTGACGTACACACATCCTCAGGACATTTTAGTTCACTGGCGCTGCGGCTGGGCACTGATGGCTAGGAGGGGGAGTGGAGGAACTGACGGCAGTGGGGGGGAGCTGGTGGCATTGGGGGGAGGAGCTGATGGCACTGGGAGGGGGAGCAACTGATGACATGGGAGAGCTGGTGGCATTGGAGGGGTAGCTGACGGCACTGGGGGATAGTGGAGAGCTGACGGCACTGGGGGATAGTGGAGAGCTGACGGCACTGGGGGATAGTGGAGAGCTGACGGCACTGGGGGATAGTGGAGAGCTGACGGCACTGGGGGATAGTGGAGAGCTGACGGCACTGGGGGATAGTGGAGAGCTGACGGCACTGGGGGATAGTGGAGAGCTGACGGCACTGGGGGATAGTGGAGAGCTGACGGCACTGGGGGATAGTGGAGCGCTGACGGCACTGGGGGATAGTGGAGCGCTGACGGCACTGGGGGATAGTGGAGAGCTGACGGCACTGGGGGATAGTGGAGAGCTGACGGCACTGGGGGATAGTGGAGAGCTGACGGCACTGGGGGATAGTGGAGAGCTGACGGCACTGGGGGATAGTGGAGAGCTGACGGCACTGGGGGATAGTGGAGAGCTGACGGCACTGGGGGATAGTGGAGAGCTGACGGCACTGGGGGATAGTGGAGAGCTGACGGCACTGGGGGATAGTGGAGAGCTGACGGCACTGGGGGATAGTGGAGAGCTGACGGCACTGGGGGATAGTGGAGAGCTGACGGCACTGGGGGATAGTGGAGAGCTGACGGCACTGGGGGATAGTGGAGAGCTGACGGCACTGGGGGATAGTGGAGAGCTGACGGCACTGGGGGATAGTGGAGAGCTGACGGCACTGGGGGATAGTGGAGAGCTGACGGCACTGGGGGATAGTGGAGAGCTGACGGCACTGGGGGATAGTGGAGAGCTGACGGCACTGGGGGATAGTGGAGAGCTGACGGCACTGGGGGATAGTGGAGAGCTGACGGCACTGGGGGATAGTGGAGAGCTGACGGCACTGGGGGATAGTGGAGAGCTGACGGCACTGGGGGATAGTGGAGAGCTGACGGCACTGGGGGATAGTGGAGAGCTGACGGCACTGGGGGATAGTGGAGAGCTGACGGCACTGGGGGATAGTGGAGAGCTGACGGCACTGGGGGATAGTGGAGAGCTGACGGCACTGGGGGATAGTGGAGAGCTGACGGCACTGGGGGATAGTGGAGAGCTGACGGCACTGGGGGATAGTGGAGAGCTGACGGCACTGGGGGATAGTGGAGAGCTGACGGCACTGGGGGATAGTGGAGCGCTGACGGCACTGGGGGATAGTGGAGCTGACGGCACTGGAGGATAGTGGAGCTGACGGCACTGGAGGATAGTGGAGCTGACGGCACTGGAGGATAGTGGAGAGCTGACGGCACTGGGGGATAGTGGAGAGCTGACGGCACTGGGGGATAGTGGAGAGCTGACGGCACTGGGGGATAGTGGAGAGCTGACGGCACTGGGGGATAGTGGAGAGCTGACGGCACTGGGGGATAGTGGATCTGACGGCACTGGGGGATAGTGGATCTGACGGCACTGGGGGAACTGATGCACTTGGGCTGATCGCACAGGGGGGAACAAAGGGTGTTGGGGACTGATGGCAGGGGGTCTGATGAGTTTTTATAAAGGAAAACAGTCTATTAATTCATTTTTTCTTATTAGAGTACTCCAATAATCGTAAAAAATTATCAGTAGAATACTCGATTTATAAAATAATCGTTTACTGCAGCCCTACACCAAACACAGCGCCATAATTTGTAGTGTGGCGGTGCCTGGTATTGCAGGACAATACAATTCAATTGCATGGGACTGATCTACATAAAGGCTGTGTGACCAATTGATCTGACGTCACAGGCTGGAGAGCCCTTCCGACAGGTGATCAGTAGGGTTTCCTATGATGCTGCTAGTTTGAGTCAATAGACCGGCAGCCAGGACGGGATCTGAGGCCGAATACGTGCAGTACAAGACAGCTGTATAATGGCCATGTGAGTGCAGTCTTATAGACGAAGGCAAGGACCAGGCCACAAGATTGCAGCTCCTGCCTACGTCATCAGACCAAGTAACTCTGCTAGTGAACTTTAAAGGTTACCATACATATAATGGTCTGCAGCTCTGCTGATTTCCCCCAAACATGCACCCTCGACTAACCATGTATGTATTGTGAACTGGAGAGGAGATAGCTGCTGCCACACTTCTTTGGCAGCGGCTTAACTCCCCAAATCTTTGTCTAATGTGTATGGCCACCTTAAGATATTCCCATCTAGAATATTGATGGCATATCACTGGGATGGGGGCAGGTCTCATCTGTGAGACCTGCTCCTATCTACAGAATGGGGCCCAGAAGGCAGAGCAGCTACATAAGCGCAGCCAAACTCTGTTAACCTCTATGAGAAATCCGAAAATAGTCACGCGTGCGGTATCAGTTGGGATTTGGCACGGCCTCCATTATGAACAGAACCCACCACGCCGCTGACTGCTACCCTAAAATATGAACAAGATGTCTAAAAGGTGCACAGCAACCACTAGTAATGTGGTCCAGCAGATCTCGGGGACACGTGCTCAAAACCACGTTGTCCACAGAAATGTGCCCTCCTGGGTTCTCGACGTGCGGTCTGTTAGACCGTGGCGTTGCCGCTGAGATACCCAAAATCTGCTGGACTGAATTACTGAAGAACCTAGATTACAAAGAGAAGGAAGGGGGGACATCGTGAGCTCAATTCAATAAACGCTAAAGATTAAAAAAGGAGTAATGCTTCAAAAGAGAAACCTGCTGACTCAGAGCTTGGCGTCCGACTCGAGAGCTCTGATTGAAAACCTATGAAATGTAAAAACACCGCGGCGCGGCTCCTTGGCCTCATACCAGGCGGACGCAAGTGGTAAATCCTGGTGAACCCAGCGACACGGCATTCCTGGTCGGCAGCCAGAGGGTTCGGATTTCACTAACAACTTTTGTGTTGTAACCATCCTGCCCCGGCAGAAGAGAAATAACACAGGGGGACGAAGCAGCAGCAGCCTGTAAGCTCAGAAGATTTATGGGATCAGATGAGCACATCACAATTAGAAGGTTTCGCATATGCAATGCTGGAAAGGAGACGATGGGGGTTGTTCTTCCTCGCTGCGGTGAAAGCTTTTACAGCCATGGTGCTGACGGAGTCCTCAATGTCTAGTAGTTTGGGGCAGGCAATGCATGTTTTGGCGGGGCAGATGCTGAACTTAGCCGTCTCCAATGGGGTTAATGGACACCCAACAATCCCGGGGAGAGATCCAGCTGGTGGAGGAAGTTTTAGGGAAGGCTGACACATGGGGGATATTCCAGCAGATTTCCCAATGCAAAGCAAACTGGATGGAAACAGACCTGCGTTGCAAATTTTGAATCCCCAGCAAGTCAAATTATGCTGCAGATTTCCAGCACAATATATACCGCAAAACTGGCAACAAATACGCTGATTTTACAGCGTTTTTTTCAGATTTTTCACACTAACTTTTTGTCTCGCACCCTTACTGGTAACACTCGGCTGATAGCCCTCCAAGGTTCTTTAATGGTCCAGTCACTGAATTATAGGGTAGCTACCTATAGGTGGCACTAGAGAGACAGTTTCCATCCTTCTGGCGGAGACCTACTTTGCATACTTTCTTTCCCAGGAAGCATCTCTTCACCAGCGGGATCCCTACAAGAAGAACCAATATCGCCCACCCCGACAGACATGAGGAACACAAATATTCATCTTGGCGGCAAGGCGGCAGGTAGCCATACCAGTCCAAATCCTATTGTCAGCAGCTCTGGAATTCCTCCGCCTACGATAGATGTCCTTGAGCCGCTCTGTCCAGTTGTGCATAGCGAACATGTTCTTTCCAAACTAGAAACCCCACATCTGGCTTCCTCCCAAAAACACAAACAACTTCCAAAAGCTTCAAGGTACAAGTTGGAACAGAGATAAATCCGATCCATCTGGCATGTATTATTCCTGAGGCTAATGAAGACAAAACGCTGATACATAATGAATACTATAAAATTGGGATTTTTATACACAGCATCTGGCAATTTTTCGCTCCCTTTTCACCTTGGCTCGTACTCTGCCAGGAAGGCCTGGAACAACATGTGATGCATTGTGGGTCCATCAGGCTGCGCAGGGATTAGGAGCGATCCATCACCTACACGGGTAGGTTCCTGCATGTCTGGAGATCGGGATTAGGGCGTTGTCCTATTATCGGGTCATAGTCTATCACATTTAACCAGGATCCCACACACCGACCGCACTTGAAAAGCTCGCCCCCCAGAAGGCCGAGAAGAAACGGCAGTCTGCAAGTAGGGAGGGTGAGAGACCAAAAACATCAAAATGTATATTTTATAGCTCGTCATTATTAAACAGTAACTAAACCTTCATATGAACTTTTAATAAGATGTCCCTAAGGGTACATGCAGACGACAGCCGTATGCCATCCGTTTTTTTTTTTTTTGCAGATCCATTGTAACAATGCCTAAAACGGACAAGAATAGGACATGTTCTATATTTTTTTTTTGCGGGGCTACAGAACGCACATACGGATGCAGACAGCACATGGTGTGCTGTCCGCATTTTTTGCGGACACATTGAAATGAATGGGTCCGCATCCTATCCGCCAAAAAAACGGAACGGACACGGAAACAAACAATGTTCGTGTGCATGTAGCCTAATTCCCTAATAAAACTCTCTCTAATATACTTTATTAGGCGATTTCACTGTGCACCTAAAACTCAGTTCTCCATACACCGCTGATTACAAAGAATTGGAGTAGACGGCCCACGGTACAGAAAGGTCGTCCCTGGATCCGAATTTAAAGGGGGTTGTCCCACAAAAAATATTCTACGTTTTTCAACCCAGCACCTGGATCTGAATACTCTCGTAACTGCATGTAATTAAAGGGGTTATCTGAGTGTTTAATACTGATGACCTATCCTCAGGAAGAGATAGGTCATCAATAACTGATTGATGGGGGTCCGACTCCTGGCACCCACGCTGATCAGCTGTTTGAAGAGACTACAGCGCCACGTGAGCGCTTAGGCATCTTCCTAGGCCAAGGACGTTGTGTTCATTGGTCATATGGCCTGGCACAACTCAGTTCAAGTGAATGGGGCTCAGCTGCAATACCAAGGACAGCCACTATCCATCGGACGGCGCTGCTGTGCTTGGTAAGCTTTGAGGAGGCTGTGGCGCTCACTGGAGTGAGGCAGCCTCTTCAAACAGCTGATCTGCCGCAGTGCCGGACCCCCACTGATCAGATACCTTTGACCTATCCTGAGGATAGCATCCAGTTCAAAATGTAAGACAGCTTCCTTGCCGTCTTACATTTAGACTATTTTCTATGCCTAAAACAGGCACAGAAAATGATGAATGGAGGCAGGTCTGACGGCCCGTCCCCAGATAGCGCAGCTGTTAGCCATCCGTACAGTGACCGCTTTAGTGAAGCCACAATGACGAAGGGACTGACTGAGATAGCGGCGTACAACACTCAGCGGTTTGACCTCCACACCAGTCAAACTTCTATTCATGGAACTCAAAACTTCTATTGTAGCGATCATGGGAGTCCCAGAGGTAGGGCCCCCAGTAGTCAGATATTACCAATCCTGTCGTGGTGGTCCCTTTAAGAACTATTAAGGACCAATGCACTTATTGATCCTCCTCATCCGGAGATTAAAATGGTCTGATTACAATCTTCTCGTCAGAGACAACCCCTCTCAAATAGGAGCAGCTTAGGCGATCAGATCCTGGTTCCCCAGCAAACAGCCAATTCTGCCAGGGGTTATAAAGGCAGAAGGTAAGAGCAAACAAGTTTAGTAGAAAAAGTTTAAAAGGGGCTGTCTTATTTCAGCAAATGATATTTATCATGTAGCGAAAGTTAAGGCACTTACTAATGTATTGTGATTGTCCATATTGCTTCCTTTGCTGGCTGGATTCATTTTCCCATCACATTAGACACTGCTCGTTTCCACGGCTACGACCACCCTGCAATCCATCACTGGTGGTCGTGCTTGCACATTACAGGAAAAAGCCCCGGCCACTCTGGTGGCTGTACCTGTGGGAGCTCACATAGGCCGTTGGTTTTTTCCTATAGTGTGCAAGCACGACCACCGCTGCTGGATTGTAGAGAGAGCTTTAATTGCAGATCATGAAGTTACTGGAATTACTTAACGTGCAGGGTATACATTCTTTTGACGAATGGGGATTCCAGCGGTAGGAACCCACCGATCTAATAGTTCGGACCTCTAACAATCGGAATACCCCTTTAACTAGTCTGGAGATAGGAGCAGGTCACAGAGTTTGGACTTTTGTGGCAATATTCCATAAATGTTAACAAGGAATACCCCTTCAATTGAAAATTAAGTATATGAACCGAGCCAGACTTTAGACTCCAAATGAGATCAAACTGAAGTGGAGCAGTCTACAAAAAAATCTCTACTTTGTATCTACAACTCTTATACTGTACATACCCATGTGTCTCCATGGTAACAGACTACAAGCAACCCTGAGTGTAGTCTGACCCTGCAGTCCCATTGCTTCCATTTGTTCCCCATTTCTCATCCATAGCTCAGCGTATTAGGTTCACAGGAACTCCGCATTGTATTGCCTTCACATACACACAACACAGTCCTCCGTGAGAGTCAATCATCCACATCACAACACACAGGAAAGAAAATCCTGTTGTAACGACAGGACCTCTGACAGATCAAAGCTCAGAAGGCTTTAAAGTGGCAATTAAGTTTTTAAGATCACATGATTGGTTACTATTAGGCCTAGTTCACACGAACGTGTGTGATCCGTGGGCGTATTGCGGGCCGCAATACACAGCCACAGTTCCGTGTGCATTCCGCATCATGGATGCGGACCCATTCACTTTTAATGGGGCCGCAAATCCGGAATTGCGGAACGGCCGCACGGAACGGGACTCCTCGGAAGCACTACGGAGTGCTTCCGTGGGGTTGCGTCCCGTACTTCCGTTACGCAAAAAGATAGGACATGTCCTATCTTTTTGCGGAACGGGCGGATCGCGGACCCATTAAAGTGAATGGGTCCGCGATCCGATGCGGCTGACCCACGGCCAGTGTGAACTCGGCCTTAGGGTACTTTCACACTTGCGTTGTTTGATTCCGGCAGGCAGTTCAGTTGCCTGATCAGAAAAACTGTATGCAAACGCACGTCATTTGCAGACTGATCAGGATCCTGATCAGTCTGACAAATGCATTGCAATACTGGATCAGTTTTTCCGGTGTCATATTTATTATTTTTTACATTTTTAAAGATCTGAGCATGCGCAGACCTGGAAACCGGATCCGTTTTACCGGAACACTTGATACCGGATCCGGCATTAATACATTTCAATGGAAATTAATGACGGATCCGGCATTCAGGCAAGTGTTCCGGAATTTTGGCATGCTGCGGTATTTTCTCCATCCAAATACCGTAAAACTGACTGAACTGAAGACATCCTGATGCATACTGAACGGATTGCTTTCCATTCAGAATGCTTTGGGACAAAACTAGGACAGAGGACGGCCCCTAGAACGGAACTCAACACCAGAAAACTTTAACGCTAGTGTGAAAGTACCCTTAGGGATGAGCGAATCGACTTCGGATGAAACATCCGAAGCCGATTCGCATAAAACCTAGATTCCATACTGTACGGAGCAAGCGCTCCGTACAGTATTAGTATGTATTGTTCCTTGGAACGGAACCCCGAGTTCGGGAAATGTTTTTTTTACAGTATAAATCAATTTCTGAAGTTATTATGCGAAGTCTTGCGAGACTTCGCAAAGCAATAACTTCGGCTCATCCGCGCCAATACATTCTAATACTGTACGGAGCGCTCGCTCCGTACAGTATTGAAACTAAGTTTTATGCGAATCGACTTCGGATGTTTCATTCGAAGTCGATTCGCTCATCCCTAGTTACTATGTAAATGGGGGAGGCTGTTTAAGATTAAGAGTCGATTCACACTGCTAACCTCAGCTCCAGCTTTTCTGGAGCGGGTCCAAGACACACGAGCCTTTAAATATGACGCTAGCGATGGTGAAAAAATTAAATAAACCAGTTTTCTTTGAACTTAATCACAATGAAAAAAGTCGACATTGCAAACATGTGTTCAGATTTAAAGAGTGGACACATAGTGAAGGGTAAGCAGTCTCCACTTTCATCCACAGATCCCTGGGCTTCATTTAGGAGAGGGGGGGGGCATAGACTGCAGCAAGCCAGATTGCAATAACCTTACAGATAATTGTGGCTTCTGGGTTTCCTCTCGCTCTGTGTATACACATTAGACAACTGCTAAAATGGCAACTACCACAACTGGAATAGCTGCAAACTCCAATAACGAGCGATACGGATTATGTCAGGATCTGTTCAGGGAAAGACTGATGGTTTTGCACAAAGTTTCAAATCAGTTGTGAGGATGCAATCAGTTATTGATGAGTTTTTCATGCGCGTGAAAAAAAAACGGAACACTCAACATCTCCGAGCAACTATCAGTGAAAAACACATTGCATACGGACTCCATTCACTTCTATGGAGCTCGGGCTGCGTGAAAAATGCACATTATAGAACGCGCTGAGATTTTTCCTGAACGCAGAGATGATGCTTAAAAAACGCATGAATGTATCAGGATTCAGTCCGGATGCTGTCGGTTTGCAACACGCATCCTATCCGGACGGAAGACTCACTCATGTGAAAGAGGCCTAAGGGTCCATTCACACGTCCGTGTGTTTTTTGCGGATCCGCAAAACACGGACACCGGCAATGGTCGTTCCGCATTTTGCGGACCACAAATCGCCGGCACTAATAGAATATGCCTATTCTTGGCCACAATTGCGGACAAAAATAGGGCATGTTCTATTTTTTTTCCCGGGAATGGAAATGCGGATCCGGAAGTGTGGGTCCGCATTTCCGGATTCGGGCCGCACATCGTGCAGCCCCATAGACATGAATGGGTCCGCAATTCCGTTCCGCAAAATGCGGAACAGAATTGCGGACGTGTTGCGATCAAACCGTATACGGACAGAATCCTGACTCATTCATTCGTTTTTCATGCATCATCTTTGCAGGTCTGGAGCACTTACAGGAGCACCAGTACCGGCAATACAGGACCTCATGATAAGGAACAACAAATCTGTTACCCAAAAAATGGGGGGGACTTACCTCCATTGTCGGTACGCTTTAACGCTCCATCCTTATGAGGACACAATTCACATCTCTGGGTGAAAGAAAACAATTGAAAGAAGAATTACACTTGATGACATGTATGAGGGGCGGCTGGTCATATGTATCTATAGGTCGGTTCACATCTGTGTCGTGAACGCCTGCGCTGTGATCTGTATACGGTGTACATGCCGGCTTTCGGACAGACAAAAAGTACTACACGCTGCATTTTTTTGTTTGGCCAAAAGCCGCCGTATATGCCGGAAAGCGCCTGGATCCCCACCGGATCGCATTATAGTGAATGGGGATCCGGCGGTGCCGGATACGGTAAACTGCGGTGGTCTGTTCCTCCGCGGGCTTACTGACCACACCATAGAAAGTATCAGCAAAGCACACGGTTAGCAGTTCTCTATCACTGGACCAGGGCCTTTCTCAGGTCCTGGGCTTGTTACAATGCAACAGTCTATGCAATCCCTGTGAGCTAAAACACAGCGCTTGTAGAAATCTCACTCCTGAGAGTTTGCTGCAATGTATCAGTGTGGGCAAGACGTATCCGTCTCTCCGCTTTAAGAGGTGTGAGGCTAGGATCTGATAGGAGGAGGCTACGTCACAAATTCCAGCAAAAAAAAGCAGGACAAAATCCTGCTGCCTGCACTGTAACCCAACGGACCCCATTAAAGTCAATTGGATCCGTTGGGCACTAGATCAGTCGCTCCAATTTATTTTTCTTTTCTTTACCGAAACAGAAGAACAGAAAAGCGTTTCTGATGTGAGCCGGGCCTTACATGGATAGATCTTCAAACTGGTAACTCAATAATAAAAAAAAAGGGGAAATTATCATGGCCTGTGAGCCAGTTTTCTGGCGTAACAAAAAGTTGCAAAATTTGGCGCACACCATTTTTAGGTTTTAACTTTGCGGGGCATAGTGGAAGGGCCGTCAACATGGCGGGTTGTACCGTGGAATTGTGGTGTGGACAGCCACGCTGAGATTCCTCTGAAAACCTGCCGGTGGCTACGTCCTTTCTGCTTCCCATACTGAGGATGGCAAAGTGGTGGCTTAAAGCTACAGGTGCGCCCACCCAGAAAGGACATGGACGCCAGTGGGTTTTCAGCGGAATTAAATTGTGGATTCAACATGTGACTAGGCCCTAAATTTTTTATAATTTATGAAAAGAAAGTGGGACGAATTAAAGCTTTAGGCTACATTCACACAGCTGTACCCCTTTTGTGGTCCGGTAAATGTACATATGCGCTGTTTGCATCCCGCACGTTCCACAGGTCAAGACGCCAATTCTTGTCTGCAAAACAGGCATGTCCTACAACTTGCAGCACACTCGTCCGGATGCAGAAAGCACAGGGAAGACATGCGCTGTCCACATTTTTTGCAGCCCCACAGAAATAAATGGGTCTGTGTGCAATCCACAAAAAATGCGGATCAGACGCAGACGGAAAATATGGCCGTGTGAATGAGGCCTAAATCTACATCTAACTGGAATAGACTTTACTTTGTGGTGAACAGACAGGAAAAAAATGTCACATCTTCAGCTTATTAAACGACAGTGTTAGACCAGCCCTGTCCTTGTGCCCTGGACACCCAGTTATCGTGCTGTCTGACCCAACCTTGTATTCCAAGGACCGCTATTGAACTGAATGGCCGCCAGGTAGTGCCAGGGGTGCCATGAACGGGACCTAGGGGGCGAACAGCTGACTGTCCTGGAGGCTACATTCTGAAAGGGTGATCTCTGGTCCTTATAATAGAACCTGGCCCACCCCTGTATCTGACAGAGGACCACCACCATGCTGAGGACAATCACAACCCAATTCTACAAAGCTACAAGCCTCCTCCTATCAAACGTACAAAGATGGACACCTGTATTGTAGATGTACAGGAGATCAGACCACAACTATTACAATACAGCTCACCAGGAAAACAAATCTACCCCCGGGGTAAGGCAGGGGCACCAGGGTAATAAGAAAGAAAGGTCTATGCATGAATACTGTGAACAGACTGTGCTATTGTAATCCGGGACCCAAGGCATTGCCTCGCCCTGTACTTATCCCCAGCTTTTAAATACACTCATTGACAAAACAAATACCGCACCAAGGAGGAGTTGTTGGAATGAAACTTCCCATGTGTGACTGTAATGAGGATACATGTAAGTGATTACAAGAGAAGGGTATTGGGGAAACCGTACACAGGAAAGAAGGCTATAGGACCCTGTTTGGCCACCTCTAGCCTGGATACAAGATGAGATACGGCCTCTAGCCTGGATACAAGATGAGATACGGGCTCTAGCCTGGATACAGGATGAGATACGGCCTCTAGCCTGGATACAGGATGAGATACGGCCTCTAGCCTGGATACAGGATGAGATACGGCCTCTAGCCTGGATACAGGATGAGATACGGCCTCTAGCCTGGATACAGGATGAGATACGGCCTCTAGCCTGGATACAGGATGAGATACGGCCTCTAGCCTGGATACAGGATGAGATACGGCCTCTAGCCTGGATACAGGATGAGATACGGCCTCTAGCCTGGATACAGGATGAGATACGGCCTCTAGCCTGGATACAAGATGAGATACGGCCTCTAGCCTGGATACAAGATGAGATACGGCCTCTAGCCTGGATACAAGATGAGATACGGCCTCTAGCCTGGAAACAAGATGAGATACGGCCTCTAGCCTGGATACAGGATGAGATACGGCCTCTAGCCTGGATACAGGATGAGATACGGCCTCTAGCCTGGATACAAGATGAGAGACGGCCTCTAGCCTGGATATAAGATGAGATACGGCCTCTAGCCTGGATACAGGATGAGATACGGCCTCTAGCCTGGATACAGGATGAGATACGGCCTCTAGCCTGGATACAGGATGAGATACGGCTTCTAGCCTGGATACAGGATGAGATACGGCCTCTAGCCTGGATACAGGATGAGATACGGCCTCTAGCCTGGATACAGGATGAGATACGGCCTCTAGCCTGGATACAGGATGAGATACGGCCTCTAGCCTGGATACAGGATGAGATACGGCCTCTAGCCTGGATACAAGATGAGAGACGGCCTCTAGCCTGGATACAAGATGAGATACGGCCGCCCATCTGGATACAAGATGAGATACGGCCGCCCATCTGGATACAAGATGAGATACGGCCTCCCATCTGGATACAAGATGAGATACGGCCTCCCATCTGGATACAAGATGAGATACGGCCTCCCATCTGGATACAAGATGAGATACGGCCTCCCATCTGGATACAAGATGAGATACGGCCTCCCATCTGGATACAAGATGAGATACGGCCTCCCATCTGGATACAAGATGAGATACGGCATCCCGTCTGGACACAAGATGAGATACGGCCTCCCATCTGAATACAAGAGATACGGCCTCTAGGCTGGATACAGAATGAGATACAGATGAACATGGAGGCATACAGGTTCCTGGTATCCTGCAGCACTTTTGACCACAGATGATGCAGCTGGACCTGTAGATCCTGCGCACTCGTAGGTTGATGAAGTGGATATCTGGGGCAGTGTGTTGCTCCACAATAAAGGCAGGATTGAAGCACTCATCATGAGACCTCCATACTCCAACCTGACTGTCATCGGATCCAAACAGAACCTAGATTCTGTTACAGACCATACGGTTCTAGCCTGTAGCAGTCAAAGTTTCTTATTTACAACACCACCAGATAAGGCGACTGTGGCTGGCTGTCAGTGGTGGGACACATAATGGACACTGCGACACCAAATCTGTGTCTGGAAATGGTCCGGGCAGAGACAGGGGTGTAATGAAGGCGCCACCTGTGTCTGGATAGTGGACAACAACACTGTGGGAGCTCCTCAAGCTTGTCAGCGGATCAAACAATCCTCCCTAATGGTAGTCTGCCTGGGCTGTCCAGAGCATGTTCACCATCTGTGTGGGCCCTCATGAAACCACTGCTCCCAACACCACCTAACGGCTAGGTCAGAACGGCCTAGAAGACGGGCGATTTGTCAAAACACCAACCTACATCTCTCAGTCCAGTGATGCATCCCCCCCGAGTCAGCATCGTAGAGGCATGTCTAGCAGTCAAAAATCTCTAAACTCTCACGGTCACCAAAAGTTACACTACCCAAAAGTAGCCTCTGAGAGCCTTTTTATAGGATGGCGGGGGAAGCACTCATACACCTCTACTCATTTACAATTCTGCATGCTGATGTGCATGGTATCTGCTGGAAGCCAGGCCACAGAACAGAATTATGTCATGGAGATTTCAGCAGCGAACCTAAACGCACGACTACAAAATGTGATTTCCAAATGAACACGAGATGTAAAAACAGGCCGGTGACTTTTACCAGGCCCCCACAGACACTTCTACCCATGAACATTCGCACAGAGCTATTGTCTACATCAGGCCATTTTGAGGGTTACGCACAAGTAGTGGAAAGGTGCCACAGAGCACCCAATGACGAAAGTCGTTCATCGGGCGAGATGACTGTTCATATGGACACCTCAAACATCATTTCTGGGCCGTAGATTGTGCCGTGTAAGCGGGGATCTGCTGCCCAGATATGATGAATCTCTATGAGGAAGGGCGACAGCAGTCGCCACCGCTCGTCCTCATACTGTGGGGCGATTGCAGCATGTAAATGCAGCTCTTCACCTCTACTGAGGAGCAGGAATTTATCAGGAAGGAAAGATTCCTTCCCGATAATTGAGGGCTCCTCAGCGCAGCGTAAATGCGGACGGATATGTTGAGTCTGCTCCTACTATTTGCCTTGAGAGATAAGAGCTGTCTGGCCCCTCTCATTTCCCATGGACCACTGAAGTATTAGGGACATCATGGCTACCCTTATAGTTACAATTAGGGTTGTCCCGATACCGATACTAGTATCGGTATCGGGACCGATTCCGAGTTTTCTCGGCGGTACTCAGCCGCCGATACCCCGCCCCGATACATAAATAGAATACTATGGGCGTAACTATGGGCGGGGCCCGGTGCAGTCACTGTACTCTTACACCGGGCCCCGCCGCTCACCGAAGTATTTATAAACGTGAATCCTTATCCTGTTGTTAAGTTGAACTAACGCTGCCCTCTCCCATGTCCCCCCTGTATCCCCACAGCACTTACTTAAGCTTCCATAGCAGGCAGAGCAGACGGCAGCAGTAACGTCACTCACTGACGTCGCGCGTCTGCTCCGCCCACTTTATGAGTGAAGCAGGCGGAGCAGGCGCGCGACGTCAGTGAGTGACGATACTGGTGCCGTCCGCTCTGCCTGCTATGGAAGCTTAAGTAAGTGCTGTGGGGATACAGGGGGGACATGGGAGAGGGCAGCGTTAGTTCAACTTAACCACAGCATAAGGATTCACGTTTATAAATACTTCGGTGAGCGGCGGGGCCCGGTGTATTGGGGGACACTGTTATGAGGGGGATCTGTGGATGACATATAGCAGTGTCATCCACAGATCCTCCCCATAACAGTTCCATCCACAGATCCCCCACCAAATAACAATGCCATCCTCAGATCCCCCCACCCCATAACAATGCCATCCACAGATATCCCACCCCATAGCAGTACCATCCACAGATCCCCATAACAGTGCCATCCACAGATCCCCCATAACAGTGCCATCCACAGATCCCCCATAACAGTGCCATCCACAGATCCCCCATAACAGTGCCATCCACAGATCCCCCATAACAGCACCATCCACAGATCCCCATAACAGTGCCATCCACAGATCCCCCATAACAGTGCCATCCACAGATCCCCCATAACAGTGCCATCCACAGATCCCCATAACAGCGCCATCCACAGATTCCCCATAACAGCACCATCCACAGATCCCCATAACAGTGCCATCCACAGATCCCCCATAACAGTGCCATCCACAGATCCCCATAACAGTGCCATCCACAGATCCCCCATAACAGTGCCATCCACAGATCCCCCATAACAGTGCCATCCACAGATCCCCATAACAGTGCCATCCACAGATCCCCCATAACAGTGCCATCCACAGATCCCCCACATGACAGTGCGTCATCCACAGATCCCCCAAAACGGTCACATGACATTTAAAAAAAGTATCGGTATTCGGTATCGGTGACTACTTGAAAAAAAGTATCGGTACTTGTACTCGGTCCTAAAAAAGTGGTATCGGGACAACCCTAGTTACAATACAGCTAAATGAAAAGTTAGCGCGGCTGATGGGAGCTTTTTGGCACAGAATGTGCAAATTCCGACAGTAAAAAAGGGCTTTACAGTTTTGCCCTTTTGGAACATCTAAGGCCGCATTCACAAGTCCATTTAGGAGATCCGGCTGCCTGACCCGGCGCAAATGCCTGCTGTTGGCCGGACAAAAAAAAAATATATGTTTTTTTGTCCAGCGGAAACCTGGCATTTATTCCAGAAATCGACCGGATCACTGCTGGACCTCTGTGCCCTCAGTCAATGGGGATCCAGGGGTGAAGCAGAGGATCCAGCAGACTGCTCTGTGCTGGAACAGCCTGCCCGATCTCCTAACGGAGATGTGAATGAGGCCTAAACCGGACAGTGGCTGCTTCGTTTGGCCATACCCTAACTGTCCAGCGTACACAGGCCATCCAGGCAAGGTCTGGAATTTTATGAAGATTGCATAAATGGTATAAAATAAAGGAATAACCATTGCATAATTCACATGGCCGCTGCTGCCAATCACTGGCCTCAGCAGTGATGCGTGCATGTGTGACACAGGACTGATGGGACTAGTGATTGGCTGTAGGAGTACATGATGTTATCTCTGCAGCTGTGCTGGATCGGCATGGGATTTAACAAAATAAATAGTGGCCATTTCTTTATCTTATACCATTTCTGTCTCAAAGTTCTTAAAATCCTGGACGTTAACCCCTTTAAAAGCAACTGAATCAGCTGTAGGGGCATGCATGTGTGAACACATGCATCCATACAGAGAAGAATTCAGTGGGTGGTAAATTAGAAAGTTTCTGCACTTTCCGCGCTGAGAAATAGCAGCAAGCCTGGGATACCACATGTACGTGATTTCCTGCACCGCATATACCAGGGATCAGCAACCTCCGGCAGGCCAGCTGGGGTGAAACTACAACTCCCAGCATGCACACTTGCACTTGAAGTGAATGGAGCATGCTGGGAGTTGTAGTTTAACAGTGCCGGAGGTTGCTGACCCCCTGGTATATATAGCTAACCTGAAGACACCAGATGTAGCAGTGCCCACAGTGCTCTGGAAGTAAACCACCTGATGGATCCTCCCGACTAGACCTCTGGAAATCCGGGCACGCTCTCGCACACCTCTCTTTTCTGAAACACGTGCCTAAAGCTAGCAGGCTGTCAACGAGATCAAGGCGACGGCCGATATCGGAACACGGCAGAGACATAGACGGACTCACCACTCTGGCCGCTCTTTCCTGGGATTCGCACTTCCTACAGAACCATGGCCCGGTTGGCACTTGCACTATGCCGTAACAAGCTGTGGAAGAAGACACAAAGTTAGAAGGCAGATTACATTACACCCGTCCTGCCGCTGACAGAAGACACCTGCGGCAAGCTTCAGTTCACTGAACGAGACCTACCGGCAGCCAGCGTGCGGCTATACAGCGCCCACAACCAGTTCCCCGCTGCACTGCACTTTCATGTAGGATCTACCACATTTTTTGGGAAAAAGGAAGGGGAAAATTCTTCCTGGTCACCCAGAAAAAAAAGTGTGCAGTGCTAGACAAGTAGAGAGTCCGGCAGCTGCATCCTGAGCTTCCCCCACTATAAAGCCCAGTGCCCCCGTGTGCGAGGAGGAGTCCCAAACCTCGCACCTCCCTGTCATTCCTCTTCCTACATTCAGCTCACACCAGGCCAAGCACATAGCACAACAAAGCAGCTGTCTCCGTGCCAGAAGGCAGCCTAATCTCTGACTGCGGCAGTCAGGTAATGCGAGTGGGGGAGGGTGGTCTGCTGGGAGCCGCCAGCAAAGGAATCCCTTAACCCTTCTTCAGACACCCAGCGAAATACTGGAACAAAGGTATTCACTAAAAGGGTCATTACCAAAACAATTACTACAACTAGAAGGCCTCGTGCACACGACCGTATCCGTTTTTTGCGGTCCACAAACCATGGTCGTGTGCACGAGGCCTAAGGTTGCTGCCACACATTGCGCGGTGCTGCACATGTCTTTTTCTGGTGCGTTTTTTTTGCAGCACAGCCGCATAGCAAGGCAGCACCCTGAGGGCCCTATCAGATCGCCCAGTGCTTGGGCAAGACGGGCGCCGATTGACGATAAACACGTAGAGTGGCGCCCTTTTGTTTGGCCTGTTGTAGTAGGCCGTTGCAAACAGAATGGAGGAGGAAGGATCACTACTGCGGGCGTTCCTCCCCCGTTCAGTTCTAAGGCTCCATTCACATGTCCGTAATAATGGGTCCGCACACGTTCCGTAAATCACCCCCACTATGTGCTCTCCGCATCCGCATTTCCGGAACGCACCGCCAATCTTCCGGTCCGCAAAAAAATAAAACGTGTCCTATTCTTGTCCGCAATTGAGGACAAGATTAGGCATTTCTATGGGCGGGGGGGCGTCCAGGTGTATTGCGGATCTGCCATTTGCGGAGACTGCAATGCACTATGGACGTGTGAATGGACCCTAATGATCATCGGCAGCGCCTTCATGATTACACAGGGCGAGGTGATGACGATAATTGTGCATCTTTCATTCAGAATGAAACTCATGAGCGTTCGCTCATACACCGGATGACCGGCGGCACGATGCCAAATATCGGAAACGCCTGTTCCTGATAACTGACCCGAAAATTGTCCAGACTAAGAGCAGCTTGGGGACATTTACAAAGAGCGCTACGCCTGTTTCCGGTGTAAAAAAAAAAGCGCAAGGCCATGTGTTGCAACTTTTTAAGCGCCATTTTGTACACAGCCACAGTACGGCAATACTAGCGAGAACGGAAGCAAGTACAACATAGCGACACATAAAATGACAGGATCAGACCACACACGTGGCCGGTAACTATGGAGACACATGGGCTTACACAGGAGATGCAGACAATTCGCATTGTCTGCAGCGTATACAGCTGGTTCCCAATGAAATTAATAGGATGATGTTTCAAGGCCTTTTTTGGAGACGATTTTGAAGTGGAAAGGGGTCAACGGGTCCGCAAAAAAAAAACTGAAGTTACTCCGTGTGCATTGCGTTTCCGTATGGCCGTTCCGCAAAAGAATAGAACATGTCCTATTATTGTCCGCATTACGGAGAAGGATAGGACTGTTCTATTAGGGCCTGGCTGCTCCGTTCCATTGCACATAGACGTCATTCGTATTTTTTGCGGACCACAAAATACATAAGTTTGTGTGCATGAGCCCAAAGGGAAAGGCAAAAATCGCTGAACTGTGAAATCAAGGCTACGCTTCCTTCTAAGGGCTTATGCACACAGCCGTATCTGTTTTGGAGGTCCACAAATCGCAGATCCACAAAACACGGACACCGACCATGTGTATCCTGCATTTTCCCTTCCGCGGATCCCACTGTACGATACAAATGCCTATTCTTGTCCGCAGTCTTTTTTCGGGGGCCGCAGAATGGACATACGGATACAGACAGCACATGGTGTGCTGAACGTATCTTTTCTAACTCCACTGAAATGAATGGGTCCGCATCCGATCTGGAAGAATTGCGGATCACTGCGCGAGCTAAAACTACAGTCCCCGACATAACAGCTGGCAAACCGTGTACATGAGAGGCTCCCACAGTCCTTTATAACTTTATAACCTGGATCTCAGAGGTGAGAAAAGGACAAAACGCGAGATCCCCGCGCTTTCCTCCGGCAGACATCTTGAAGTCTTCGGCATCTAATACTGGGAGGGGCAATCATGTCTAAAGATGTCCATACAACTGAGGGCTCATTCAGATGACCGTATATTTATGACCGCATCCGTTCCGCAATTTTGCGGACCCATTCATTTCAATGGGCATGCATGTCTTCTCAATATAGAGAGAGAAGTAAGCCGGTGGCAGACTCTCCAGAGAGGACAGAAGGATCGGGCATGTTAAAATACTTCTTCTTAGGCCTAATGCACACGACCGTTGTGTGTTTTGCGGTCCGAATATCGCGGATCCGCAAAACACGGATGGCGTCTTTGTGCATTCCGCAATTTGCGGAACGGTACGGACAGCCATTAATATAACTGCCTATTCTTGTCCGCAAAAACGCGGACAAGAATAGGACAGGTTGGGTTTTTTTTGCGGACCACGGAACGGAGCAACGGATGCGGCCCCATTGAACTGCGGCTCGGATGCGGACCAAACAACGGCCGAGGCTACATTCACTGGACCGTATGTGTTTTGCGGTCTGCAAAACACTGATCAGCAATAAAATACGGATGACGTCCTTATTGCATCCGATTCTTCTTGTAACAATGCCTATCCTTGTCTGAACAAGATGAACAAGAATAGGACATGTTCTATATTTTCTGCTGAGCTATGGAACGGACATACGGATGGGTCCGCACCCATTCTGCAAAAAAAAACAAAAAACGGAACGGACATGGAAAAAAATACGTTCATGTGCATGTAGCATAAAAGTAAAAAAAAAAAAAGACATTATAAAGCAGCATGCCCTTCCTAAGAATATTCAAGGGGCAGCACCAATTTCAGGCTGCTCCAGTGGCATCCAGCGCAGGCGCAGTGCACAGATGAAGCCACGGACACCTCGAGAGTGGCATCTTTAGAAAGCTAGTATCAGGCAGTTTGAGGACAGTATATTTGATGACAGGCTCCATTTAAAACGGGAATATCCTTTAAGTGATCACGTTGAGGAGCCGTCCCCTCTCCTGACATGTCTGCTGTAGTAACTGCTTGCATCCCCCATGTAATAACACTGCTGGAGCATCTATTCCTAGGACTCCACCTTGTGCCATTACTTTATTATTCCTGCTAGAAGTTATGAATCAATTACTAGCAGTTTGCAATGAAGGTCCAGATGGGTGTCACCTGTTGGGGACGTGTCCCTGCACAATCTAACACTGGCTGGACTGATTGTTTACGGTGACATACACTACAGCTTACTCACTGTATAAGCAGAAATGACAGGCGTTGTAATAGAGGACATGAGTGGTTGTCATCAGTAAGGCTACTTTCACACCTGCGTTCGGTGCGGATCCGTCTTGTATCCGCACCGATAATGCAAATGCTTGTATCTGTTCAGAACGGATCCGTTTGCATTATTCTTTTTAAAAAAAAGTCTAAGTTGAAACGGATCCGTCCTGACTACATTAAAAGTCAATGGGGGACGGATCCGTTTTCAATTGCACCATATTGTGTCAGTGAAAACTGATCCGTCCCCATTGACTTACATTGTAAGTCAGGACGGATCCGTTTGGCTCCGCATAGTCAGACGGTCACCAAAACTCTGCAAGCTGCGTTTTAGTGACCGTCTAAAAAACACAACGGAGGCCAAACGCAGCCAAATTGATGCATTCTGAGCGGATCCTTATCCATTCAGAATGCATTGGGGCTTATCTGATCTGTTTTGGGCCGCTTGTGAGAGCCCTGAAACGGACCTCATAGGCGGACCCTGAAATGCCGGTGTGAAAGTAGCCTAAACGGAATAAGAAAGTCAGGCATTCACACTGGAGGAGAACTCTGGTGGCTTTTACGTGATATTTCTAAGACAGGACACATTGATAACGAGGGTGTAAAGTAATTAATGGTGCGTCCTGCTTCCAGCTGGCAGACAGGGACTACTACTCTGCCCAGACGCCACGAGCACAAGTGACTACACCCACGGGCAGAAACAAACTGACGGAAGTCTTGGGAGTAAAAGCTACTACGGAATCTCAGAGGCACTGGGAATTTTTATTTTTTTGTATACGAACCTCCAAAGTCAACAACCCTACATTTCAGTCATCGGCTCACCAGCTCTTGGCATTGCCCAGCCAAACGCCAAAGAAACGCAAAAAAAGAGAAGCATCCGCAGCCCTTAGGCCCCTTTTACACGAACGATACAGATTAGGTCCGGATGCGTTCAGTGAAACTCGCACCATTTTGCAAGCGAGTTCAGTCCGTTTTGTCTGCGATTGCGTTCAGTTTCAGTTTTTTCCGTGCGGGTGCAATGCGTTTTGATGCCTTTTTCACGCACGTTAAAAAAAAAAAAAAAAGGTTTACAAACAACATATTCTAGCAACCTTCAGTGAAAAACGCATTGCACCCGGACCTCATCTGGATTACATCCGGATGCAATGCGTTTTTTACTGAAACCCCTTTCACTTCTATGGGGCCAGGGGCGCGTGAAAGACGCAGAATATAGAACGTGCTGCGATTCTCATGCAACTCAGAAAAGATGCGTGAAAAACAACGCTCATGTACACGGACCCATTTTACTCTAGGCACACTCCTCAGGCTCCTTTCACATGAGCGAGTTTTCCGTGCGGGTACAATACGTGAAGTAAATCCCGATCCATTCATTTCAATGTGTCTGTGTACATGAGCGTTGTTTTTCGCGCATCCGTTCTGCGTTACATGAGAATCGCAGCATGTTCTATATTCTGCAGTCTGTTCCTGCGGTGGATTTCCGTGTCTGGGATAGCCGGATACACCCATTCACCCCTGGACCCCATAGACTATAATGGGACCTGGCCGGTTTCCAGCATGAGTGCCGATGTATGCAGTGGTTTTTATCTGGTCGAAACGCAGCAATCAGGCCGGAGAGCGTCCAGATCCTGTTATAGTCAATGGGGTCCAGTGGTGCATGTTAGTCGCAGGCTATGCCAGATCCAGTGAACTCAGGCAGGCTGTTCTTCTGCTGGAACAACCTGCCGCATCAGTGACCACAGAGGTGAATAGCCTGTGCAGGGACACCCCCCCAACTGGTAACACCCATCTGGACCCTCACTGCAAACTGCTAGCAATTCATTCATAACTTCTAACAGGAATAATAAAGGAACTGCTCAACACAGAGTCATAAGAATAGATGCTCCAGAACGGTTATTACATGGGGAATGCCATGTCAGGAGAGGGGACAGCTCCTCTTCAAAGGGGTTGTCTCATCTCAGACAATGGGGGCATATCACTAGGATATGCCCCTGTTGTCTGAGAACGGAGCCCCGCCAGGTGATGGCTGGAGGACACCGGTCCAGCCACTACCAAGTGCGCTCCCCATAAAAGTGAATGGGAGCGCACCGCGCATAATCGGCCGCCGCTCCCATTCACTTATATGGGCTCAGCTAATTTAGCCGGCCCCATCGAAAATGAAAGGAGGGCGGTTACGCATGCGCAGTGTGCCCTTCACCACTTCGGGGCTCCGTTCTCGATATAGGTGCTGGCCCCAGCGGTGGGACCCGCACCTATAAGACAATGGGGGCATATTTTAGCAATATGCCCCCACTGCCTGAGATGAGACAACCCCTTTAAGGCTATATACACAGAGTTCTTACACTCATCTATGTGCTCTCTATACTTTTTATAGACCAATCCACTAGCAAGAAAATCGGACCAAGATAAAGCCTACTGTGAATTCGCCCATTAACTCTATCGTGTCCGTGTCCAGCTGTTTCCCATTCTACACTCGGATGTGAATTTTCCTTGTCTGAATGAACTTAAAAGGGGTTGTCTCACGTCAGCAAGTATCATTTATCATGTAGAGAAAGTGAATACAAGGCACTTACTAACGTATTGTGATTGGCCATATTGCCTCCTCTGCTGGCTGGATTCATTTTTCCATCACATTATAGACTGCTCGTTTCCATGGTTACAACCAACCTGCTTGCACACTATAGGAAAAAGTGCCGGCCTCTGTGGTGGTTGGGACCGCCAGAGTGCTCATAGTCTGGTGCTTTTTCCTATAGTGTGCAAGCACGACCACTGCTGCTGGATTGCAGGGTGGTCATAACCATGGAAACGAGCAGTGTATAATGTGATGGAAAAATTAATCCAGCCAGCAAAGGAAGCAATATGGAGAATCACAATACATTAGTAAGTGCCTTGTAGTAACTTTCTCTACATGATAAATGCCATTTGTTGAAGTGAGACAACTCCTTTAAGGCCTCATGCACACAACCTTATGTATTCTGCGGTCCACAAAATGAGGATTCGCAACAAACGGATGACGTCCTTTTTTTGGGGGGGAGGGGTTAAGGGTTATCCATTGACTTCCAAATATAAACAGTCGTGTGAATGAGGCCTAAAATAAGGGGTAAGAAACGCATCACATCCGTCAGCCCAGGTACAAATATTCTCCTGACAGAGGAGCGGCTTCTCGGACGTATCTTGGGACACTCCGGCTCAAAGGGAGGCATTATATACAATTCCCTGAGGCCCCTTTCACATTGCCATGTCGACATCCATACATCCCTGACAAGATGGCCAGCGGGTCATCCGTGACGTTGTCCATAAAAGAATCCATGTTTAGTCCGCGTGTCATCCATATTTCACGGACACCGTTAGGCTGAAAACCAATTTCCAGATCATCTCCTACAAATGGTCCGTGAAAAATACCAATAGACCAAAACGCAAAAGGCATCCATGTTGCGTCCGTGGCTTTCACCATCCTACAGACCTATAATCATGGACAATAGTGCATGCTTCTGTGGCGCCACCACAGTCCATGGAGAACCACTGATAAGTCAATGGATGCATGAGCAGTGCGTGGAGACCACGGACTGCACATGTCCACGAATCACTGACGTGTAAAAGGGGCCTAACACATAAGGCAGGAGAAATCCAAGCGCCAGGTGGCCAACATGCCCACAAATGGATTTTCTGCGACTGACGCGTCGCAGTATGTTGCATGTCGCAGTGCGACACCATAGACTGCTATTATAAAAATTGTCTCGCGACATTGTCGTCGTGTAGACCTAGCCTTAGATGGAAAAGTTGGGGGCGACAACCAATATGCCGACATCCTGTCGCCTCACAGGGGTTGTCACCCAGCTCTTCTAGAGCCCCGAAGGGCAGATCTGCTCACTTTCCCAGGTTCTCCAACCCCAAATCAGTAACAATGCGTACAGAATTCACATACCTGGACTTTCTTCTTTTTTTGGGGGGGGGGGGGGGGTAATTTTCTTTTTTTAAGGTGGAGTCGCTCCTCGAATAAAGCTTGTTAACACACGGACTTGGCGTGGCACGGTACGGGGATGGGGGAGCAGATCACCTGTTTCGCAGGAATGACAAGCGAAAAGCCGAAGAAAATGACACTAACAATCATGAATAGGATCCGGGGAAGATAAAACAGAGGCCGCTGCCATTCCTCGGGGCCTCATTTATTCAATAGCCCTTGCCTTTAAAGGCGAGCTCCATCTATTATAATGCGAGTCATACATATGTATACAGGACAGAGGTTACACAGCAGAGTTTACTATTAACAATCCGCAGGGTGACAACGTCTGCAGGGAATGTTAATGCACACGGCACCTCAAGAGCAGCGCTCGTCTGCCAGTTCCACCGGGAAAAAGCAGACAATTTAAAGGATGCCTCTGACATAAAATCAGGGGAGGCGGCAGCAGAGGACGGGGTATCAGAGGCAATCACGCTTCTCTTATGAGCGGTAACATGACGGGGAGGAATGGTCTGCGGACAGAGTCATGCACAATTCATGAGGCCGAGGAAGTCAGAGAAGATGGACTGGAATGGTTATTACACTGATGTTGACGGATCCCATCATTTTCAGACTAGATCTGATGACGATTATTGGTGTATTGGGGAGGGGGGGGGGAGCTGAACCTCTCTGCGTGTCCACATGTTAATAAAGGGGTCAATAGAGTGGAAATGGTGTCACCATGTGCAGCGACTCCCCAGAACTATACAGCAGGACCTTAGGCCAGAGCTGTCAATCTGTCCCATCCTTAGTTACGGTGGACACATTTTATTGTCTGCTTGTTCTACTCTTGGACAATCCCTTTCACCGTATCCGTTTTGCAATCAGCAAACCGCAGATCCACAAAACACAGATCCCGGCCGTGTGCATGTCATTATTTTTTATTTTTTTTGCAAACTCCTGTAGAAATGACCTATCCCTGTCCGCAAAACGGACGAGAATAGGACATGTTCTATTTTTTTTTGTGGGGACATACGGTATGCTGTCCGCATCTTTTGAAATAAATGGGTCCGCATCTGATCCCCAAAAATTGCGGATCGGATGCGGGCTGAAACTACAGTCGTGTGCATGAGGCCTTAATAACGGATAGCAGTAACCTCCTTTTACATGGGACAATGATCAGGAACGATCCTTTCATTCCTGATCATTCAGCTGCATTTACAGTCCCCTCTTAATAGGGCCAAACAATCACTACTGCGATCATTCATCCCCATACAGAGTCATTGTTTGCTGGAAGCACACACGCATCCCTAGGGTGATATGCTGCCCACAAACAATGATTTTAGGCGCCACAAGAAAGATGCGATCACCTGTGGAACGAGCTAACGAATTTGCATGTTCGTCGGGAGATTGGTGCCACCTTTACATAGGACAATTATCGGGAGTGGGAATTTGTCCCCTTTGAGTAAAGATGTGCCAGGTTTATCACGGTGGCTGATGCTGGATGATAAAACTGACGTACCTTTAGGGTCCTGTTACACGGGCACACTTTTACCCATGTAACGTTCAATGATATAGGAAGTCGACCTGCGCCCATCTGGGGACCTTCACACAGGCAGATTATTGCCCAAGTAGTCAATCAGCCGGCAAACAAAGATTTGCTTGTCTGTCGACCGATCCTCGGGCGTTTTTACACTGGCTGATTCACATCGGCGTTTAACTGACCCGGCCGGCGAAGCAGCCTCCCGGAGTTCACTGGATGTGGCATAGCCAGACACAGCCTTGTACCGCTGAACCCCATCACCCAGCGGTGAACCGGCCACTGTCTGGCGCAAGACAGAGAAAAGTCCTGCATGCAAGGCTGTTTCTCTGGCCGAAGCCGGCACTTAAAGGGGTTGTATCTCTTCGGCAAACAGAATTTATCATGTAGAGAAAGTTTAAAAACAAGGCACTTACTAATGTATTGTTATTCTCCATGTTGCTTCCTTTGCTGGCTGGATTCATTTTTCCCCCATCACATTATACACTGCTCGTTTCCATGGTTATGACCACCCCGCAATCCAGCAGCGGTGGTCGTGCTTGCACACTATAGAAAAAAAAGCACAAGCCTATGTGAGCTCCCACTGTCCCGGCAACGAGAGAGGCCAGCACTTTTTACTATAGTGTGCAAGCACGACCACCGCTGATGGATTGCAGAGTGGTCATAACCATGGAAACGAGCAGTGTATAATGTGATGGGGAAAAATGAATCCAGCCAGCAAAGGAGGCAATATGGACAATCACAATACATTAGTAAGTGCCTTGTATTAACTTTCTCCACATGATGAATGCCACTTGCTGAGGTGAGAGAACCCCTTTAAGTAGCGGCTGCATTTCCTGGACCAAGCACTGCTTCTCTAACCCAAACTTAACGCATCAGACACAGGTCTACTTTCCCGTGCTTCCTAAACCAAACACAAAGCCAACTGTGAACTCAATAAAAGTGCTTGTGGACTAGAATATAGAATGATACAAAATGCAGGATAGTCTAAAGCTCGTGTATGTAAGCACACCTAGGGGGGGGGGGAACCGCTTACATGCTTAGAACATGTTCTAGCTTGGTGCCAGTACTGCAACTGTTCACATGGACATCATGGTTCTTTTGCGTCACATTTCTACGGCCCCTGCCTGGCAGACCAGCATAGCATGGGACCACCTGCACCCATCACACCCCTTATGGATCCTGTAAGGCCTCCTGTACACTCCCGTGCCTGCGTGCTGTCCCCATCCGTATGTCCATTCTGCAAATTCTAGAACGTGTCCATTTTGCGGACCATAATAGAAGTCCACAGACCCATTGAAGTCAATGGGTTTGCAAAAAAATGGAGATGGCACATGAACGGAATCCAGAATTTGTAAAATACATAAAAGGTGTTGGGCATGAGGCATGGTTTTTAGCTGCACCTTGTCTCCCTAGGTTTATATACACTATGGGCTCATTTACACGGATGATTTTCACATCGGAGTGCTGTCCAAATGTGGAAAGGGCAGCACCAAGCACGCACCATCCAGCTCATTCATTCGAGCGTATGGGTCTAAAGAAAAAAGGACTACGGACAGAAGCCACCCACGAGGAGTCCATCTGAAAACTCGACAAACAGACGTGTTTTCCCATCGTCCGTCTGAATAAACCACCAGCCTGACGGGATATCTCTGGAATAGGGTTCTATACATGCCCCCGTCTCCAAAGCAGGATATCGGAGAAGAAACCAGCAGCATCTGGCGCATGCGCAGTAAAGCGTACTGGTCTCAGCTCTATCTGCACGCTTCGCATGCGCCACATGATGCTGGACTCTTCTGAAAGTCTGCCTTTATCCTGGAGAGCCACTGGATCCCAGTTAGGTCCCAATATAGTCAATAGGGATCCACGATAACTCCATTTGTCTGCTCCTTACTACTGGAGGTAAAGGCCAGAGATGTGAACCTACCCTTAACCCTTTCAGCCCCGGAGGGTTTTTCATTTTTGCGTTTTCGTTTTTTCACTCCCTGCCTTTCCGGGGCCATAACTTTTTTATTTTTCCATTCTGTTCATATAACCGAATGCGTTTTAATATTGAAAAAAAATATAGAAAAAAACATAGAAAAAAAAATTAAAACCATAGGAAGTAATTTGCACCTACAATAAGAACGGAGCCGGGGAATAAACGGAGGGCGCACTGTGCATGCGCAGCCGCCCTCCAGCCGAAAATAGCCAAGCGCTGGCTCGGCTAATGCCGTCTGCCCCATAGAAATGAATAGGAGCATGGGCCGCGCATGCGCGGTGCGCTCCCATTCACTTTTATGGCAGCAGAGCTTGGTGGTGGACGGACCCCAGGAAATCCGGGGGGTCCTCCAGCCACGGCGCTCCCTGCTTCGTTCTCGTTGTATGTGCGGGACCCGCACCTATCAGACAATGGGGGCATATCCTAGCAATATGCCCCCATTGTCTAAGATTGGAATACCCCTTTAAGCTGCCGCACAATGCATCCAGCTCCCCTGATCCTCACTGAGCGCGCTTCAGGCTTTTAGCGCATCCAGATGTCGTGGCCGTGTTTGACCATGGCTTCTGAAGGGATAAAAGTCTGCGACCGGCATCACTGCCGGTGGCAGACATGTATGAAGCAGCAGGTACCTGGTGGCTATGGCACATGCGAGCAGGCGTACATGTACGGCGCTGGTAGGGAAAGGATTAAAGGCATCTGTCAGCAGTTTTGTAGCTATGACACCGGCTGACCTGTTCCATGTGCGCTTGGCAGCTGAAGACATCTGTGTTGGTCCCATGTCCATATGTGACCACATTGCTGAGAAAATGATGTTTTAATATATATATAAATGAGCCTCTAGGAGCAACGGGGGCAAACTCCCAAGTGGCAAGGAAGGCGTAATAATGCGCACACGACAAATTATTGTGTGTTTTAAAAGCTGCAAAAACTGCCGTAAATGAACCCCAAGGTGTCTACATAGCGGTCAGTGCAGACACCCAGAGCTTCTGCAGCATATGGATGTCTACAAGGAGAGGGGGAAGAGCCAAAGGTGAAATGTGAACCAAGTAACCAGAAGAACAAAGCCCTGCCAAGTAATGGAGACTGGAAAAAGAAGTTACTGCTAAAATATCTCAAAAAGGTGGTAAAGTGAGACGCGGGGACGACTGCACTTCCAGGCTCGTCAACCCATCCGCATGAAGACAAACGTCCTGTATAATCTTATACATGCATGGCTAGCACCCAAGGGCCCCTGCAAACGTCTGCAGCAAAGGAGCAGCACATGGCACCGAGACAAAACCTAAGGATCAAAGCAACTATTCCCAAAGTCAACCGGGGTCCATTACAGGTCCATGGTCTGATGGTGGTCCATAAAGGTACCTCTGCCTGAGGTACGGAATCCGACAGCAGATAAGACCGGGTAGGAGAGCATCTGCAATGTCTTCATTAGGACCCATGCACACAACCGGATACGTTTTGCGGATCCGCAAAATACAGATACAGTCCGGGTTGCCTCTACCTGTTGACTTCAATGGGTCCGTGGGCCACAACTTGCAGACAAGTTTCGGACACGTTCTATCTTTTCGTGGATGATCCGTGTGCTTTCCCCATGCGTATCTCCGTTCTGCAAATGCGGACCATGGACCCATTGAAAACAATGGGTCCGCAAAGAAAACGCGGACGGCACACAGAGCACATCTGTATTTTGCGAATCTGCAAAACGGATAAGATCGTAATGGGATTGTTCTCAGCCACAGTGTAGTAGCGCTGGTACAACCAGAAGACCATCCAAATAATGAAGACCTCTCCTGAAAGTGCCCGCTGTGCAGCCCCCTGAAGCCCTGGTCACAAAAATGTTAAAGGGGGTCTCTCACTTCAGCAAATGGCCTTTTTCATGTAGAGGAAGTTAATACCAGGCACTTACTAATGTATTGTGATTGTCCATATTGCTTCCTTTGCTGGCTGGATTCATTTTTCTTTCATGTTATACGCTGCTCATTTCCATGGTTACGACCACTCTGCAATCCATTAGTGGTGGTCGTGGAAAAAATGTCAGCTTCTCTGGCGGCCGGGACTGTGGGAGCGCACTTAGGCTAGTGCTTTTTTCCTATGGTGCGCAAGCACGACCACCACTAATGGACTGCAGAGTGGTCGTAACCATGGAAACGAGCAGTGTATAAATGAAAGAAAAATGAATCAAGCCAGCAAAGGAGGCGATATGGATAATAACAATACATTAGGAAGTGCCTGGTATTAACTTCCTCTACATGAAAAATGCCATTTGCTGAAGTGAGAGACCCCCTTTAATGGCCCCCGTTCAATGTGTACTCCGAGAAAAGCTCCAGACATATACACCTGACCAAGGCCTGGGACAGATGCCATACAGTGGCACCCGTCACCCATAGGCCCCCATGTTGCATAGTGAGATGATACTGTATGGACACACTTAGCGTGTAGATCAGAAGCTTTTCCCGGCCTACACGCTAAGCGGAGACCACACACATGATGAACACAGTCTCACCTGATTTTGGAGGTGCTGGATGGGCAGCACTTCAGTAGACGTCCGTCAGTCCTCGGCTCTGCCCCCATTAGTCATGCGGAGCAGTCTCATGGCACCACCGAGCAGCAGATAGTCCCTGACCGGCAGGGGTCTACACAAGGGCTGCCCCTCAGATGGTCCGAAGGAACGACGACAACCCTCATCATCAATGATCATTAGGTCCAGGATACTAAAATGATGGGTTCCTCCAGACGAAGCTGACGACAGAGCCGCTCACGGATACTTCTCAGCCACTGCCATCTGTAACCAAGGCAATCCATGTCCTGCCGTGCACACGACTATGTACTATATAGTCCTGAGATGACCTACCTTCCCTTGTCTTCCTGACCACAGCCGCCGGCAGACCTCCGACAGTTATCCCTCCAGTCCCCCAATAAACCCCCCATGTTCGCTCCCTGACGAAGAGTCAAGCGAAACCCGGGGAGCAAGAGGACTTATATCTTCTACGAGATGCTTTCATTTACTCAGGCTTGTGAGTAGAATAAATCTTTTTAGAATTGTCCCCGGCTGACGGTGCTTCACCATTTGTGCGACTCCCTTGCTAATTTACAGAGGCGCTCAAGGATCAAGAGAGCGTCTTTTGCGGACACCGATGCGTCTCTATATCCGATGGTGCATAAAGAGGAATACCTCCGGTGGATTTAAAGCAGCGCGGTCCGATATCTACAAATACTGAGATATGACCATCCTTCCCTTGTCTTCCTGACCACAGCCGCCGGCAGTTATTCCCCCAGTCCCCCCATAAACATGCATGCTCAGTTCAGCCGAGCATGCACAACGCCCCAATAGGGTGACTAGAATAAGCCATTGACAGACACCACATCTGCCTTAAGAACAAAGGAAATCCAACATACCCCCGACATCTGCCATCCAGGGATTGTCAGGACATCTCCATGCACATGAAATAGGGGGGCAATCGACCCCTCAGACAGATATGGGCACCTTAAAGAGGACCTGTCCCCTCTCCTGACATGTCAGATTTAGTCACTACTTGCATTTCCCATGTCATTCTGGGCATCTATTCTTATTACTCTATGTTGTGCCATTCCACTATTATTCCTGTAAGAAGTTGTGAATGTACTGAAAGCAGTTTGCTGTGAAGGTACAGATGGGGGTTACCAGTTGGGGAAGGGGGGGGTAGAGACTGGATAATGTCCGACTGTGCAGGGACACCCCCTCGGCGGGGAAAAAAAACTCGTCTGGATCTTCAATGCAAATTGCAAGCAATTCATTCATAACTTCTAGCAGGAATAATAAAGGAATGACGGAGTCACAAGAATAAGTCCTTCGTTCCACAGTCTGCAGTGAAGAGAGCGGAGGAAAACTTCTCCGACATCTACACGGATTTTTACTGAGGAAAGCAGAGTCTGGAAATCGGTAAATTGGGGCCACGGGATCCCTCTTCTCCCAATAGTTGTGGGTCCTGTGGATGTGCCATAAATGTGCAAGATTGGTCCTTTTTAAAGGGACGGTCCCATCACCTCTCCTGACAGGTCTGTTTTAGTAACTACTTGTGTCCCCATGTAATAACTCCGGAGCATCTGACTCTATGATGTGCAATTTCAGTGTCCAGCTACGTGCTACAAGGGGACACGTCAAACCTTTGTCTATGTCCTCTGTAATAGCTGCCAACTCCTCACAACAGGCTGGTAACCGCATTTACACACAGTCACCACTAGGTGGAGCGGTCACATAACTTATATAGGATAGGTCAGGCACAGGAGAGGAGAGCATGTAGCGTCTGCTCTGTGCCCCTGGGCACACCCCAGTAGGGCGATACATATACCTAGAAGCCAGACCCAGGACTTATTGGATCCCTTGTTATAGAGCCACTTGCCAGAAACGGAGTGGATTTACGGAAGCAGCCTGTTCAAAGAATTAAGCAGATGAGTAATGCCTGCCGCTAGGGAGACCGTCCAGTACTGAAAGGCTGGGTTATCAGAGCGAGACCAGAACCAAGGAGTCAAGCTGGAACCCGTCTAGAACTGCCTCACCGGGCCTGTTGTCTGGAGCCGCAGCTCATCGTTAGGCCTCTTGCACACAAACTTTTTTTTTCCCCGTTTACGTTCCGGCTACTTTCGTATTCGACCGTATAAAGAACCATTCAATGGATCCGCAAAAAAAAAACGGAAGGTACTCCATATGTCTTCCGTTTCCGCATTTCCGTTCAAAGATAGAACATGTCCGCATAACAGACAAGGATAGTACTGTTCTATCAGGGGCCAGCTGTTCTGTTCCGCAAAAAACGGAATGCACACGGACGTCATCCATATTTTTTGCGGATCGGTTTTTTGCAGACCGCAAAATACTGAAAAACACATACGGTCGTATGCAAGAGGCCTTAGGCTACTTTCACACTGGCGTTTTGGCTTTCCGTTTCTGAGATCCGTTCAGGGCTCTCACAGTTTGCCTCCGTTCCGTCTCCATTCCGCTCTGGAGGCCGACACCAAAACGCTGCCTGCAAAGCGGAGCCAAACGGATCCGTCCTGGCACACAATGCAAATCAATGGGGACGGATCCGTTTTCACTGACACAATCTGGCACAATAGAAAACGGATCCGTCCCCCAGTGACTTTCAATGGAGTTCATAACGGATCCGTTTTGGCTATGTTAAAGATAATACAAACGGATCCGCACCAAACGCGAGTGTGAAAGTAGCCTTAGGGTCCATTCACACGTCCCGCAAAATGGGTCCGCATCCGTTCCACAATTTTGCGAAACAGGTGCGGACCCATTCATTTTCAATGGAGCCGGAATGTGCTGTCCGCATCCGCATTTTCTATGAGAGTGCCGGCGATGTGCGGTGTGCAAATTGCGGAACTCACATTGCCAATGTCCGTGTTTTGCGAAAACTCATACGGACGTGTGCAGGGTCCCTTTTGTGAAGCAAGGCATTACTTGTGTGGACACAAACTACCTCGGGGCTGACTCTCTCCTTACTCGTCACTATTCCTCATTGCACCTTGCGGTGCTGGCGTCACGAACACCAGGGACCCGGCCTCCAAGGCGCCCTAAACACCCATTCCACCAAGGGCACCTCAATTACCATCTGGCTGGCGATCCCTGCACAACAGAGAGTGCCCGAAGGATTTAGCGCTGTCCTTCCCATCACTGCACGCCGGCCAAGGGAGCTGCAGAACTGTGAGTACAATCAACTACTACCCCCATCGGACCACCAACACTCACATATTGCCTCTGCGGCCCGGTCCCCGCACAATATCTTTATTATTCCTCCTAGAAGTTATGAATTACTAGCAATAAAGGTCCAGCTGGGTGTTACCAGTTGAGAGGGTGTCCTTGCACAGTATGACACTATCCAATTAGTGCTTCCAGTGTCAGACTGTGCAGGGACACCCCCTCAACTGGTAACACCCACCTGATCATCACTGCAAACCGCAAGCAATTCATCTATAACTTCTAGCAGGAATAATAGAGGACTGGCACCTCATAGAGTCATAAGAATAGAGGCTCCAGAATGGTTATCACATGAGGGACGCCCGAGTTTCTGAAACAGACGTGTCAGGGGAGGGGACAGGTCCTCTTTAAGAAGCACCAATACTTATGACCAGTATAATGCGGACACCCTCACAGCCTGGCACATCAGTGAGCCTCATGCCATGGTCCTTGCTGCCCATAAAAAAACTAATTTCTCACACACTGTGCGTCTAATACATCCCTAACACTGTTGCACCCAACACCCACTGCCCAGACACAGATGGCACACACAACAACATGCCACACTGACTGTGAGCAAAGAATACTTCAGCCCCTTTAAACTGTGCAGACTGGACCACTGGGCACAAGCAGCCATGAGTGCCAGGCTTTACATGCAATGCCAGCGCTTACTCTTGGAATGTAGTAACTTGCAACTAACATTTGCCAACCAGTCCTAAATCACTTTAAGCTGTGCCCACATAAATACCAGGCTGTAAAGTGCAGTGTCCTGGAATACATAGCGGCTGCTGTCATAGGTAACAGAGCGTGTGGCATGTATCACAGTGTGTCTGGCACAGCTGGGCGTGTGCCCACTGCCTTTCACTAGTGTATGACTGGCATTGATGGGGTGTGACTGGTACTGATGTAAGGCTAATTGTAGCGCGTGACCAGCATCTGTGCGAGTTGTTACTAGTGTGTGGCTGGCGCTTGTAGGGTGATCACTGTCAGTAGTACATGGCTGGCACTGTGCTGTTACTGGCGGAGGCTGGCACTGGTAGCATTGTTACCGGTACGCTGGCACTGGTGGTGCTGCTACTGGTTAGAGGTTGGCACTGGTGGCACTGTCACTGATGTAAGGCTGGCATTGGTAGTACTGTTACTGGTGTGAGGCTGGCACTGGTAGTACTGTTATTGGTGAGAGGCTGACACTGTACTTGTGTGAGCTGGCACTGCTACTGGTGTGTGCTGGCATTGGTGGCACCGTTACTAGTGTGAGCTGGCACTGTTACTGATGTGAGGCTGACACTGGTGGCACTGTTACTGATGTGAGGCTGGCACTGGTGGCACTGTTACTGACGTACTGGTGGCACTGTTACTGATGTGAGGCTGGCACTGTACTAGTGTGGGCTGGCACTGTGTAGGGTCTGAGCTGACACCGTACTGGTGTGAGACTGGTGTCACTGTACTGGTCTTGGCTCGCACTGTCGCTGGTGTGAGCCAGACGCTGGCAGTGGTAGCAATGTTACTGGTGCGAGGCTGGCACTGGTAGTGGTGTGAGGCTGGCACTGGTGCGAGACTAGACATGGTTGCACAGTTCCTGGTGGTGCTGACACTGTTACTGATGTCAAGCTGGCATATTGGCACAGTTACTGATGTGAGGTTGGCACTGACAGCACAGTCATGGCTGTGAGACTGGCACAGGTTGCACTGTCACTGATGTGAGGTTGGCACTGGTGGTGCGGTTACTGTCTTGAGGCTGGCACTGTACTGTTACTGGTGGAGGCTGGCACTGGTAGCATTGTTACTGGTACGCTGGAACTGGTGGCGCTGCTACTGGTTAGAGGCTGGCACTGGTGGCACTGTGACTGGTATAAGGCTGGCACTGGTGTGGTTACTGGGTTGAGGCTGGCACTGGTGGCACTGGTATGAGCTGGCACTGTTATTGGTGTGAGCTGGTTCTGGCGGCACTGTACTGGTGTGAGGCTGGCACTGTTCCTGGTGGTGCTGACACTGTACTAGTGTGGGGTGGCACTGTTCCGGGTCTGAGCAGACACTGTTACTGGTGTGAGACTGGCACTGGTGTCACTGTACTGGTCTTGGCTTGCACTGTTGCTGGTGTGAGCCGGAGGCTGGTAGTGGTAGCAATGTTACTGGTGTGAGGCTGGCAATGGCAGCACCGTCATGGTTGTGAGGCTGGCACTGGTGGCACTGTCACTGGTGTGAGGCTGGCACTGTCACTGGTGTGAGGTTGGCACTGGTGGCACTGTCACTGATGTGAGGTTGGCACTGGTGGCACTGTACTGGTGTGACGCTGGCACTGGTGGCACTGTCACTGGTGTGAGGCTGGCACTGGTGGCACTGGTGTGAGGCTGGCACTGGTGGCACTGTCACTGGTGTGAGGCTGGCACTGTTGGCACTGGCACTGGTGTGAGGCTGGCACTGGTGGCACTGTCACTGGTGTGAGGCTGGCACTGGTGGCACTGTCACTGGTGGCACTGTCACTGGTGTGAGGCTGGCACTGGTGGCACTGGGGTGAGGCTGGCACTGGTGGCACTTTCACTGGTGTGAGGCTGGCACTGGTGGCACTGTCACTGGTGTGAGGCTGGCACTGGTGGCACTGGGGTGAGGCTGGCACTGGTGGCACTGTCACTGGTGTGAGGTTGGCACTGGTGGCACTGTCACTGGTGTGAGGTTGGCACTGGTGGCACTGGGGTGAGGCTGGCACTGGTGGCACTGTCTCCGGTGACAGCCCCCTCCCCCGCTGGCAGCTCCCGCCCCCGGGCTCTCCCTCCTCCCTCACATGTCACGCATGTTACCTTGATGCACCGCCACATTGCAGCCGTGCCCGTCGCAGTACACCAGCGGGTTCTCGGCCCAGCCCCTCTCGTCGGAGCACACGCAGCAGCCTCCGATCATCTCCTTCATACTAGTCGGCAGTTCTCCGTCCTCGGCTGTCACGGCCAGATCTCTGGACACCACCTGCAGGACACCGAACACAACAAGCAGCGGTTACTCCTCTGTGCTGCCGGGGCCCCCCGCGCCGGCCGACGCCTGCCACCCGCATTACTTGTTCTGAAGCCGCCTCATGTCGCCGGGGCTGCCTGGACTGGCAGAGGGGGAAGGATCACGACGGGGAAAAGACGACACTGCGCAGGCGCCGTGACGACACCGATGTCAACTACAGCAACGGCGCCTCTAGAGGCTGAACGGCGTCACTGCGGCCTAGACCTGAGTGCGGAAGCGGAGGAGCGGGGAAGTCCCGGGGCTGAGCTGCCAATGGCGGAGCGCTCACCTCTCCCCGACCCCTCCTGTGCGCGCACGTGCGCCTGTCCGGGTCTCCTCCGTGTGGTGACAGGATTCCCGGCACAGTAGTCCATAGCAACCAGCCAGGCTTTTGGTTGCTATGGGAAACTGCTCTGGTTTTGCTCAACAGCAACGTCTCTTTAATCTGACATCTGATAATCCGGAATTAATTGTAAATCTGTTGTTTTAAGATTTAAACCGTAGGGGAATCTCCCAGACTGAGCGGAGGTTTCACCATTAGGGAGCATTCACACGACCGTGTTGGTTTTGCGATCCGCAAATCACGGATCCGTGTGTTCCGTATGTCTTCAGTTATCTTTCCGTTCCGTAAGTCCGTATAATACGGACGTGGTGCTTCCGTGTGTCATCCATTTTTCACGGTCCACAAAAAACTGAAATGGGGTTTCCTAGAATGTTTTCAGTCCAGGGGTCCACAAAAAACGGATGACATACGGATGCATTTCCGTGTGCTATCCGTTTTTTTTACGGACCCATAGACTTTCTATGGGGCCACCGACCGCAATTTGCGGCCAAGTATAGGACATGTTTTAAAATAAAAGGAACGGATGACAATGAAAGGCATTCCGCAATTTTTGCCGACCCATAGAAATGAATGGGTCCGTGCATTGTCCGCAAAAATTGCGGAACAGACGCGGGGGAAAAAACCACGGGTCGTGTGAATGCTCCCTTAGGGTACGTCCATGCCGAGTGTAAATGCTGTGGATTCACGTGAGGCAAAACCGCAGTGTTTTACGGTAACGTGAAAACGGGTGAGATTATATAATATTTCATTCAAATGCTGCAAAAAAATATATATTCAATTCACGGCGTGAATTGACCCACGGTGCAGATAAGTCCGCGGCTCGTCCGCTGTTCACCGCCTCTGCGATGCCTGGAGCAAAATGTGCAGAAAAACCACTAACACGTGCAGAGTTCGGTGCGGACGCGCAGCACTGTCTGTGCCGTCTGTATGGCCGCGCCCTCAGGTTCTCCTTACGCACCCGGGCGATTGCTGTAGTTTTATTTTGTAATGTGGAGGGGCAGTGATGCTGACTATTTTTGTTATATTCCTTAATTAGAGTTGAGCGAAGCGAACTTCGGATGCGTAATCCGAAGCCGCTTCTTTCAAAACTTCGAAATAATGCTGTACGGAGATCCGTCTCCGTACAATATTAGAATGTATGGGCTCCGATGAGCCAAAGTTAGTTATTCGCAAAGTGGCGCGTGACTTAGTTGAATAACTTTTGTAGTTGATTTTTAGTTTCAAAAATGGTTTTATTGAAGGATTGTACAGAATCTGGGGAACGTAACCAAAGACGAGGCCCCGCGCGGGAGGCGGCTGACGGTAGAGCTTCGTTGATGCATAGTCAGTAAAATGGAGTACAAAAATGGAAACACAAAAAGAGAAAACAACAGGAAACACAAAAAGAGATAGCCTTAGGCCTCTTGCACACGAACGATACGGATTAGGTCCGGATGCGTTCAGTGAAACTCGCACCATTTCGCAAGCAAATTCAGTCAGTTTGTCTGCGATTGCGTTCAGTGCAATGCGCACTGATGCGTTTTTCACGCGCGTGATAAAAAAACCCGGAAGATTTACAAACAACATCTAGCAACCATCAGTGAAAAACGCATCGCATCTGCACTTGCTTGCGGATGCAATGCGTTTTTCACGCAGCCCCATTCACTTCTATGGGGTGAAAAACGCAGAATATAGAACATGCTGCGATTTTCACGCAACGCACAAGTCGTGCGTGAAAAACAACGCTCATGTACACAGGTCCATTGAAATAAATGGGTCAGGGCAAAGGCATTTTTTGGAGATCCGGTGACGTACCGGGCTCTCCATGGGGCTGACAGGAAGCCCGGTGACGTCACCGGCTATGATGGGCGGGCTTTAGCGCTGCCTTAGCCATTGAAACAGCTAGGGCAGCGCTAAAGCCCGCCCATCATAGCCGGTGACGTCACCGAACACACTGCCGGATGCTCCGATTCTAGCCTCAGGGGGGCCGCCTAGGTAAAAATAAGGGTATAGAGAAGTCTCGACTAGGGACACCTGCCAGCTCCCCTTGGAAAATAGTTTCACAGCATGCCTGCCACCTAGATAAGGGTATCGAGCAGTGCGTGTCCTACTCCCACTTCAACATGAAAGGCAACTTGCCATTAGATGGGGTGTTTAACCATGAATAGAGGCGAGAAACCAGTCCCCACCCTCTCCGAAAGAATATAAGAGGAAACGTTCAAAAGGAGTATATGTAATGGACGAGGAGGTCCCCATGATGGACTGCCAAAAGGACAATGCTTGGACCAATCTACAATACTCAGATGGGGGGATAGAGTGTTTAGATCTCGGGCTGCTAAGGGTAATTTTCCAGCAATAAGGAAGTCATGCAGACCTGTCAGGCGATTGGTGGACCACCAGGAGAAAGCCCCCAAAGGTCCACCCCTGGTGGGAAAACCGGGTTGGCCAATAGTGGGGTGAAGGGAGCAGGTCTTGACTGGAGACCAACCTTGAATCTTACAGATGACAGGGCCCTAGACCTAAGGTCAGAGGGTTTGTGTCCCAAAATAATGCAGGCCAGGAGAGGGGGAGATCATGGACGTCTCGAGGGCTACCCACATCGGAGGGTGTCGACGACCATGGACCAGGAGGAGCTGTTCTAGTCGTGCTGCTTTATAGTACTTAATGAAATTGGGGACTGAGAGGCCTCCCATTTGTTTGGCTGTAGTTGATTTTTAAATTGGAAAACCAGTTTAAAACTTGAAACCGAACTCTGCTTCAGTTCTGACTGGTACCTCGGAACCGAATCCGAGTTCGTTTTCAAGTTTTGAAGTGGTTTTCCACTTTAAAAAGCAATTACCGAAGTTATTCAACGAAGTCACGCGCGACTTTGCGAATAACTTACTTTGGCTCATCGGAGCCCATACATTCTAATACTGTATGGAGATGGATCTCTGTTCAGTATTATTCCAAGTTTAAAGCATCCGACGCTTGCTTCACTCAACACTAACTTTAAAGGGGTTCTTCAGGAATTGAAAAAATTAAAATACTTAAATATTATTTTAGAATAAATATATTCACAAATACCTTTCATTACTTAGAATGGCTTGTTTTGTCTAGGGAGCAATCATTAGGAGAAATAAAATGGCCGCCGTCCTATCAGTACACACAAAACCTGCCCTAACCACACAGGAGGACGAGTTACTTCCCCACAATGGGCCATAGAGCTGCCTCATCCTCCTCTCTGCTCTGCTTGTCAGGAATCATGATCCTGAATACAGGTGAATCTCTGTGGGAATGGAGAAGATGATGAGAGGAGGTGAGGATGTGGCTGATGAGCAGCAGCACTTGTATGCAGTCTCCATTACCACGGCCTGTCTTCTCTGTACTTCATGTCTCCTCATGAACTAAATTCCCCAGAGATTCAGCTAAAGATCTTATCAACTGTATTCTGGATTATAATCCCTGACAAGCAGAGAGGAGGATGAAGCAGCTCTTTACCTCAGTGTTTTGTAAATAGTGTTGATCACGAATATTCTAATCGTGAATTTTTATTGCGAATATTAGTACTTTGAGAATTCGCGAATATCTAGAATCTAGTGCTATATATTCGTATTCGCGAATATTCTACTTTTTTTTTCCATCTGAACCCATGATCCCTCACTGCTTCTTGCTTGTGGGCCATTGAGAAGGCTGCAATGTCTTTGACTTTAGGAGTAGTGTTGATCGCAAATTTTCGTATCGCAAATTTTTTATTTTGAATTAATTGCCGATTTTCGCAATCAAGAAAATAATGACTGCAGATCACGAATATATGCCGAATATTCACCGAAATATTGCGAATTCGAATATTGCCCCTGGTTGTAAAGTAACTTATCCTCATGTGTGATCCGGACAGGTTTTGTGTGAACTAATGGGACAGCGGCCATTTTGTTTCTCCTGATGATTGCTCCCCAGACAAAACGAGCGGAAAGGTATTTGAGAATATATTTATAATAAAGTAAACTAATATTTCAATATTTTCATTTTCTTAATTCCCAGAGAACCCCTTTAATTACTGAAATTGTACATTTCTATTAGAAAAAATAGCTCTAAAGTCGCCCATTTTGTGCCTTTTCTTCTGTTTACATGAAAGGGTTTTCCAACATTTTATAAACTGATGACCTATCCTCAGGACAGGTCAGCTACATCTGATCGGTGGGGGTCCGACACCCTGGGACCCCTGCCAATCAGCTGATTGAGAAGGCACCAGCTTTCCTGTGAGAGGTGCTGCCTTCTCTGTGCTCACCAAGCCCAGCATGGGCCTAGGGAAAGCCGCGAGAGGGTACCTTCTCAAACAGCTGATCAGTGGTCGAATCCGAACAAGGACAACATCTGCATGGAGTCTGTATGTTCTCCCTGTGTTTTTGTGGGTTTTCTCCGGTTTCACTCCAAAGACATACTGATAGGGAACGTAGATTGTGAGCCCCACTGGGGACAGTGTGATGCTAATGTCTGTAAAGCGCTGCAGAATATATCTGCGTTATATAAGTGCATTAAATAAATAATCAGCGGGGGTCCCAAGTGTCGGACCCTCACCGATCAGATACTGATGAGCTATCCTGAGGACAGGTCATCAGTATTAAAATCTCGAAAAACCTCTTTAACTGTGGAGACACGCTCCAGGCTGACTGCTGCTGCCCTCACTGCTTCTCTCCACATATATATGTACACACACACACATATATATATATATATATATATATATATATATATAAAGAAGGACATATATATGTATTTATGTTCCGCGATCACTCAAAAACGCAACCATCAATTTCAATGAAACTTGCTACCTTGAAAGAAATCTTGCGGCGGTCTCAGCTCTCTAGGACGTACCATTCCTGAGATATTCCCAAAAAATTACCTGCATTATCCAATACAAGCCTGCAAGTCTTTCTCTTCATATCCCAACTGTTATACACACGTCACATGTCCCTTATCAGCCAATAGAAGCTCGCAGGCCCTTAGTCTCCACATACACACAGATTTACTCCAGGTTTCCATTACAACCCAGCCATTTTTCTTCACTGCTGTAGGTCAGCTTTAGGCTAGGGCTACACGAAGACATGTGTCGTGCGACAACATAGGGCACAACTACACTGCTACATGTGTCACGCGACATTGATGTCGCACGACAATTTTTATTATGATAGTTTATGGTGTTGCACTGCGACATTTGACATGCTGCGACTGCAACGCGAGTTCACTGTGGATGTTACTGTTAAGGGGGCAGGCCGCTGTGGAGGTCACTGATAAAGCGGCGGACACTGTGGAAGTCACTGTTAAGGGGGCAGGGGCCACTATTAAACGGGCAACTGCTGTGGAGGTCACTGTTCAGGCAGCAGGGTACTGTGAGGTCACTGTTCAGGCAGCAGGGTACTGTGAGGTCACTGTTCAGGCAGCAGGGTACTGTGAGGTCACTGTTCAGGCTGCAGGGTACTGTGAGGTCACAGTTCAGGCAGCAGGGTACTGTGATGTCACTGTTCAGGCTGCAGGGTACTGTGAGGTCACTGTTCAGGCAGCAGGGTACTGTGAGGTTACTGTTCAGGCTGCAGGGTACTGTGAGGTCACTGTTCAGGCTGCAGGGTACTGTGAGGTCACAGTTCAGGCAGCAGGGTACTGTGAGGTCACTGTTCAGGCAGCAGGGTACTGTGAGGTCACTGTTCAGGCAGCAGGGTACTGTGAGGTCACTGTTCAGGCTGCAGGGTACTGTGAGGTCACAGTTCAGGCAGCAGGGTACTGTGATGTCACTGTTCAGGCTGCAGGGTACTGTGAGGTCACTGTTCAGGCAGCAGGGTACTGTGAGGTTACTGTTCAGGCTGCAGGGTACTGTGAGGTCACAGTTCAGGCAGCAGGGTACTGTGAGGTCACTGTTCAGGCAGCAGGGTACTGTGAGGTCACTGTTCAGGCTGCAGGGTACTGTGAGGTCACAGTTCAGGCAGCAGGGTACTGTGATGTCACTGTTCAGGCAGCAGGGTACTGTGAGGTCACTGTTCAGGCAGCAGGGTACTGTGAGGTTACTGTTCAGGCTGCAGGGTACTGTGAGGTCACAGTTCAGGCAGCAGGGTACTGTGAGGTCACTGTTCAGGCAGCAGGGTACTGTGAGGTCACTGTTCAGGCAGCAGGGTACTGTGAGGTCACTGTTCAGGCAGCAGGGTACTGTGAGGTCACAGTTCAGGCAGCAGGGTACTGTGGAGGTCACTGTTAAGAGGGCGGGGTACTGTGGAGGTCACTGTTAAGGGGGCGGGCCTCTGAGGGGGTCACTGTCAAGGGAGTGGAGTGCTGTGAAACTCACTGTTAAAGGGGCGGGCTGCTGTGAAGGTCCCATTTTAAAGTGGCAGGGCACGGGGGTCAGTGTTAAAGAGGACCTTTCATCTGGCAAAACATTGTCAACTAAGTGTCATGATCTGTACAGCGGCGCCCAGGGATCTCACTGCACTTACTATTATCCCTGGGCGCCGCTCCGTTCTTCCGTTATGGTCTCCGGTATGTTCGGTCACTTGGTTATAGTAGGCAGAGACTTATGGGACTTGGTTATAGTAGGAGGAGCCTGCCCTTGTTCTCCTGGGCATCTCCTTCTGCCAGGCTGTAGTGCTGGCCAATCGCAGCTCACAGCCTGGGAGAAGAAGACGCCCAGGAGAACAAGGGCAGGCTCCTCCTACTATAACCAAGTGACCAAACATACCGGAGGGCATAGCGGGAGAACGGAGCGGCGCCCAGGGATAATAGTAAGTGCAGTGAGATCCCTGGGCGCCGCTGTACAGATCATGACACTTAGTTGACAATGTTTTGCCAGATGAAAGGTCCTCTTTAAGAGGTGGGGGACTGTGGAGTTCACTGTTAAAGGGTCGGGGTGCTGTAGAGGTCACTGTTATAGTGGATACTGTCGATCTCTTTTAACGACACACACAAACATTAAATGAAATATACCCATGCGAAGCCGCAACGCAGGCCCCATAGAAGTGAATGGGTCTGTGTGAAAATCGCAAGCAAGTGCGGATGCGGTGCTATTTTCACGCATGGTTGCTAGGAGACGATCGGATGGGGACCTGATCGTTATTATTTTCCCTTATAACATGGTTATAAGGGAAAATAATAGCATTCTTAATACAGAATGCATAGTACAATAGGATTGGAGGGGTTAAATAAAAAAAATTTAACTCACCTCATCCACTTATTCGCGCAGCCCGGCTTCTCTTCTGTCTTCTTCTTTGATGCCCAGGAGGAAAAGGACCTGTGGTGAAGTCACTGCGCTCATCACATGGTCCGTCACATGATCCATCACCATGGTGATGGACCATGTGATGAGCGCAGTGACGTCACCACAGGTCCTTTTCCTCCTGGGCATCAAAGATGAAGAAAGAAGAGAAGCCGGGCTGCGCGAATAAGTGGATGAGGTGAGTTAAATAATTATTATTATTTTTTTAACCCCTCCATCCCTATTTACTAAGCATTCTGTATTAAGAATGCTATTATTTTCCCTTATAACCATGTTATAAGGCAAAATAATAAAATCTACACAACACTTAACCCACTTCTGTGAAGAAGTCCGGGTTCGGGTCTGGGTACCAAACATGCCTATTTTTCTCACGCGCGTGCAAAACGCATAAAAAATCGGGCATGCACCCGCATCCTATCCGACCCTCACACACGACGCCCGTGTGAAAGAGGCCTTAAGGAGGCAGCTGGGCTCAGCAGGATCTGAGGTTTTGTGCCGGACTGGAGGGCTGAGACCTGTGTGCAGGGAAACAGGCCCCCTAAAGCCTGCTGTGGACTGCTGGAGGCAGAAGTGCCAGCAAGGTGACTTGTGTAATATGGACTTTCCATTGTGTGTGTATTAACACCAAAGACTGCAAAGTGACGTGTTGTTTTGTGCAACTGCTGCAAGTGTGAATAAACACTGAAGTTTGAGTTAAGAACTTGTATGTTGCCTCTGTACTGTGTCCACTTACGCTATCTACCAGAGCGAAACCCCACAATATATATAAATATATATTTGTGTGTACATATATATGTGGAGAGAAGCAGTGAGGGCAGCAGCAGTTGGCGTGGCGCGTGTCTCCACAGTTAGGGCTCATGCACACAACCGTATGTATTTTGCGGTCCGCAAAAAATTTGGATGACGTCCGTGTGCATTCCATATTTTGCGAGACATAACAGCTGGACCCTAATAGAACTGTACTATCCTTGTCCGTAATGCGGACAATAATAGGATATGCTCTATTTTTTTGCGGAACGGAAACGGAATGCACACAGAGTAACTGTGGACCCATTGAAATGAATGGTTCCGCATACGGTCTGCAATAAAAACGGAACGGACACAGAAAGAAAATACGTTCATGTGCGTGAGGCTTAAGTAAACAGAAGACCAGGAGCGTTGCTAAGGCACAAAATGGGCCACTTTAGAGCTATTTTTGTAATAGAAATGTACGAGTTCAGTAATTAAAGTATATTACAAAAATGGTCGGTATCACTGCTCCTATACATTGCAAAAAAAAAAGGGTGACAGGTTCACATGTAACAGGAGTGTCAGGAGTTTGAAGCCTTTTTTTTACTTTGGTTTTATAGAAAAGCATGAGGGAAACCACCAGGAAAAAACTGCCATAGCGTACAACAAACAAAACCGCTGTCAATCTAGACTTTTCTGTAATTTGGCTTCAGCATTTCTGACCAAACAGAAACGCTCCTTATAGTCCGTGGGGTCCGTCTGCAGCTTTTACTTTCAGATGACCCCGCACTTCCGTTATTCTCATTGTAAGGGCTCATGCACACAAACGTATTTTCGTTCCGTGTCCGTTCCGTTTTTTTGAAGACTGTATGCGGAACCATTCACTTCAATGGGTCCGCAAAAAGAACGGAAGTTACTCCGTGTGCATTTTGTTTCCATATTTCCGTTCCGCCCAAAAAATAGAACATGTCCTATTATTGTCCGCATTACGGACAAGGATAGTACTGTTCTATGAAGGGCCAGCTGTTCCGTTCCGCAAAATACGGAATGCACATGGACATCATCCGTATTTTTTGCAGATCCGTTTTTTGCAAACAGCAAAATACATACGATCGTGTGCATGAGCCCTAAGGGTCCATTCACACGTCCGCCAAATGGGTCCACATCCGTTCCTTAATTTTGCGGAACGGGTGCGGACCCATTTATTTTCAATAGGGCCGCAAAAGATGCGGACAGCACACAGTGTGCTGTCCACATCCGCACTTCCGTTCCATGGCCCTGCAAAAATATAGAACATGTCCTATTCTTGTCCGCAGCCTCCGACAAGTAAAAGGAACTTCTATTATAGTGCTGGCCATGTGTGGTCCGAAAAATGGGTAAAGCACATGGCCTGTGTCCATGTTTTGCGGACGTGTGAATGGATCCTTAAGTTGCCAGGGGAAAAAAAACAATTGTAAGTGAGTCCAAATTGACTGAAGGCGGCAACACAAGTAGACGGGGACAACGGAAGTAGGAGGGGCAGCAATACCGTAGTGCAGCACCAGATACCACAGTGCAGTACAAAATGCTGCCGCCCTCGACACAGTATTCGGGCTCATGCACACAAATGTATTTTTTTTCCATATCCGTTCTGTTTTTTTCTTTTTAGTCCATAGGCAGAACCATTCACATCAAAGGGGCCAAAAAAACGGAAATGATTCCGTGTTCAATCTGTGGCCGTATGGCTGTTCAGCAAAAAAAAATAGAACATGTCCTATTATTGTCCGCATTATGGACAAGGATAGGACTGTTCTATTAAGGGCCGGCCACTCCGTTCCACAAAATATTAAATGCACACGGCCAGTATCCGTGTTTTGCGGATAGCAAAATGCATACTGTCTTGTGCAGAGAACTTCAGATCGTTATGTACCCGGCTGGCTGCCATGAGGAGGGCTCTGATGGCCCCCTGGGAAATTTCCCTGTAGGGTCTATGGCCAGTCTGTCCCGGAATGTTGCTATCTGCGTGGAAAAAGAGAATGGGGGATTGGATTATAAATAGTGGAAGAGCCAGCGTCCTGAGTCGGGGTCAGCTAAAATATTACCGCTAATGGGTATTGGAAAGCGGAATTTTAAAGGGGTTGTCTCACAGACACGTGTCTGGCAGAGGTCCACTGATCATGGGAGCGGGGGCCTGTGCGTCCTGTATGAATACAGCCTAGTCCGCGCTCCTCTTCACATACAAAGCCCTGAGTGGTATTTTCCAGTATGGACGGTGCCCAGGCCTGAGCTGACAGTTTTGCAGTTGTCAGAGGCGCTGACGGTGCGCTCCAGCGCTGCTCTCAGCTCCTAAACCTTTTATTTTAATAGCTGCTTAACCTCGTTTGGCCTCCCTGGAGGGCGGCCGCCACTACGACTGAGCCCAGTGCCAAGTGACTGTGATGCCCGGCCGCCGGAGCAACTGTGTGACAGCTCGTAATTTGGAAAGTGGGCTGCTATCACTGCCATGTGAATTTTTATAAATTTTTTTAATCATCACTCACGGAAGCCTCTTCAAACAGCTGCTCGGCAGGGGTCCTGGTGTCAGACCCCACTGATCAGATGGTGATGACCTTTCTAGAGGACGGATCATCGATATTTTACTCCCAGAAAACCCCATAAACCTCACGCGGCACATTTACTAATCCTTTAGACCAGGGATGCCCAACCTGCGGCCCTCCAGCTGTTGCAAAACTACAACTCCCAACATGCCCTTATATCAGTAAGCTGTCTGGGCATGCTGGGAGTGGTAGTTTTGCAACAGCTGGAGGGCCGCAGGTTGGGCACCCTTGCTGTAGACGGAGTGCACTCCTACACGCGGTGTGCACATGCCATGTAGAGGATACATTTGGTGCATAGCTAAAGGCTTTTGTATCATTTCATGACAATTATTTATCGGCTTATTTTGTGCCAATAGTTTGGTGCAAAGTGTCAAACTGTAGGACAAGCCCCCCGTCCCCCTGTCCCTCTGGGTTCAACGGATTGTCTAGACTCTGAACCGAAATGCACCAAATTATGGTGCATTTATAATAAATAATAAGTGTGGTCTCAAGAGTTTTTGCTGTTGTTTATTTTGTAACATGATGTTTTTTTTCTGATATTTTTTAACTCGGATGGAGACGCTTATAATAAAAACACAATGGGTCCGCATGTGGATAGTATGCGGACCCATTCATTTCAATGGGTCCTCAAAAAATGCGGACTGCACGCCGTGTGCTATCCGCATCCGTATGTCGGTTCCGTAGCCCCGCAAAAAAATTGTGCTTGTCCTATTTTTTTCTAGTTTGCGGACAAGGATAGGCATTATTACAATGGATCCACAAAAATAATGGATCCTCAAAAAAAAACGGATGCCATGCGGACGTCATCCGTTTTTTTTTTTTTTTGCGGACCGCAAAACACATACGGTCGTGTGCAAAAGGCCTAAGTGTAAGGGTCCATTCACACGACTGTATTTTCGGTCCGCAACTAAGATTCGCATTTGTTGCGTGTCAGACGTGGACCCATTCATTTCAATGGGCCGCAAAAAATGCAGACAGTACACCGTGTGCTATCCATTCCGTGGCACCTCAAAAAAGATAGAGCATGTCCTATTCTTGTCCGTTTTGCATTAGGCTTTTCTAACAAAGGGCGGGATGTGTTGATCCACAAAATACGGAACGTACTCAGCCAGTACCTGTGTTTCGCGATTATGCAATTTGTGGACCACAAAACAGATACGGTCGTGTGAATGTCCCCAAAAAATATAGCAGAAAGACCACAAAAATGCTGCAAAACACCATGTGTCAATTCAACCTGGTCAGTATTTACCACCTATCCACCCCTAAGACTCCTTACACTCGCTAGTGCAGGGTCCCGGAGCGCCCCCCATTCCTTTCTCTCCTCCCAACCTCCCCAACAACTAAAGCCTCATGCACACGTCTGTGGACCACGGACCGTGAGATACCGGCCTGGATTCCTGTTGAGTGCAGGAGCGCACGGCGTCATTGGTTGCTATGACGCCGTGCACTTCGTGCCGCCGCTGCTGTACAGTGATACATTCGTATAGATAAAACGGGTGTATTACTGTACAGCAGCGGGCGCACGGCCGGTATCTCACGGTCCGTGGTCCACGGACGTGTGCATGAGGCTTAATTGCTGAGAGCGAGGCAGTAGTCATCATGGAGCATCACGCGTGGAAACTGAATGGCCAAAATGTGATGTGAATATAGAACATGCGTGGTCTGTGGCGCTATAAGAGGGTTCGGTTCAAGGCTCTAAGGGCTCATTCACATCACCTCTATTATTTATTTATAAATAACAGAAGTGCCGAATTCGGCAAATAACTGACACTAACGGAATCTAACAGATCCCATTGACTATAATGGGATCCGTTTGGTTTCCGTTCGGGAAAACATGGTTTTTAGCGGAGCCTCCAATGCAGATGGGAAGGAGCTCTTACTAGTTAGGCCCACAGGATTGACATTTGAAAGGTTTCCACCATTTTTTGACAACCCCAAACCCCCTGGTTTATAATGGCAGACGCACCAGAGATAACAACGCAGCACAAAAAATGTCCCACATGCGTGCAGGTATAGAATCTGCTTTGGCGTATCCCTCAGGAGAGGGGGATGGTGCAAAGGTAGCCATCATACCTAGCCCCTGGTGCTTGAGGGGGCCCCAAATCCCCTCTGCCACGTAAGAAGACACCAGTATGGCACATGGTAGGCGGGGGCCCTGTTTGAGATTTTGCTTTGGGCCCAGGAGCTTCAGGTTACCCCTCTGGGGGACGGCCTATTGTGCCTCTTTTACGGTTTTTTCAGTAACAGAGCTATCATATGGCAGGGACAAAAACTGGGAATAAATCTTTTCATTATGGGGTACGTCTGATTAATCAGAGGCGCGGGCACAGCACAGGTGTACGCGTGAGGGCGCCGGCGCTGCTGATTACTCACCTGTTTCTGTGTAGGGTATAATTAATCATGGCCTTGTGAGGCGAGGACAGGGAGACGATGGGGAATAGTTTGCATTTAGATTCTGCAAAAAGTCATTTGGATTACGTGCCTCGCACCAGCTTGGCTAATTTCATGTTTTTTTTCCTTTCATTTGTAATAATATAGTTAATTAACAAAAAATATATTTATATATATATATATATATATATATATATCCTTTAAGGCCTCATGCACACAACTGTATCCGTTTTTTGCAGTCGGATCCGCAAAACACAGTCGCATCCTGCAGATGCAGACCAAAACTATGGTGGTGTGCATGAGGCCTAAATTGCAGTTTTTTTGGCATTTTAACAGAACTGCATAAAACAGGTAGGTAGCCAGCCCCTGTGATGTCACAGCCCTATAAAAAGTCTCAGCCGGTCTCCGCCATTTTACAGTGAAGTTTTCAGGCACTGGGGACAGTGGTAGAAAATACTTTATTTGAAAAAAAAAAAACTACTGAGTAGTTCAGGGAAAGATCATTCATAGGACTCATGCACACGACCGTTTTTTTTTAAGGTCTGCAAAAACTAGGTCCGTGATCCGTGACCGTTTTTTCGTCCGTGGGTCTTCCTTGATTTTTGGAGGATCCACGGACATGAAAAAAAAAGTCGTTTTGGTGTCCGCCTGGCCGTGCGGAGCCAAACGGATCCGTCCTGAATTACAATGCAAGTCAATGGGGACGGATCCGTTTGACGTTGACACAATATGGTGCAATTGCAAACGGATCCGTCCCCCATTGACTTTCAATGTAAAGTCAGGAGTCCCTTTTATACCATCGGATCAGAGTTTTCTCCAATCCGATGGTATATTTTAACTTGAAGCGTCCCCATCACCATGGGAACGCCTCTATGTTAGAATATACCATCGGATTTGAGTTAGATCGTGAAACTCAGATCCGACAGTATATTCTAACACAGAGGCGTTCCCATGGTGATAGGGACGCTTCAGGTTAGAATATACTAAAATAACTGTGTACATGACTGCCCCCTGCTGCCTCCCCCCCCTGTTTTTAACTCATTGGTGGCCAGTGCGGCCGCGCCCCCCCCCCCCTGTTTTTAACTCATTGGTGGCCAGTGCGGCCGGCCCCCCCTCCCTCCCCTGTAGTTAACACATTGGTGGCCAGTGCGGCCGGCCCCCCCTCCCTCCCCTGTAGTACTGTAGATTCATTGGTGGCCAGTGGGCCCCCCCCTCCCTCCCCCTCCTAATTAAAATCTCCCCCCCTATCATTGGTGGCAGCGGAGAGTACCGATCGGAGTCCCAGTTTAATCGCTGGGGCTCCGATCGGTAACCATGGCAACCAGGACGCTACTGCAGTCCTGGTTGCCATGGTTACTTAGCAATTTTTAGAAGCATTATACTTAGCTGCGATGTCTGTGACCGGCCGGACGCTCCTCCTACTGGTAAGTGAAAGGTCTGTGCGGCGCATTGCACAGACCTGTCACTTACCTGTAGGAGGAGCGCCCGGCCAGTCACAGACATGGCAGCTCGCAGGTAAGGGAGGGGGGGCGGCCGCACTGGCCACCAATGTGTTAACTACAGGGGAGGGAGGGGGGCAGCACCTGAGGGGTTAATTGTGCGGATCACAGCCCCCTGTAAGAGATCGGGTGCTGCCAGGCAGCAGGGGGCAGTCATGTACACAGTTCGTAGTATATTCTAACTTGAAGCGTCCCCATCACCATGGGAACGCCTCTGTGTTAGAATATACTGTCGGATATGAGTTTTCACGAAGTGAAAACTCAGCTCTGAAAAAGCTTTTATGCAGACGGATCTGAGGATCCGTCTGTGTGAAAGTAGCCTACGGCCACGGACCACGGACGCGGATGCCAATCTTGTGTGCATCTGTGTTTTTTCACGGACCCATTGACTTGAATGGGTCCGTGAACCGTTGTCCGTCAAAAAAATAGGACAGGTCATATTTTTTTGACGGACAGGAAACACGGATCACGGATGCGGCTGCAAAACTGTGCATTTTCCGATTTTTCCACGGACCCATTGAAAGTCAATGGGTCCGCGAAAAAAAACGGAACACTGAACAACGGCCGCGGATGCACACAACGATCGTGTGCATGAGGCCATAGGCCTCCTGCACACGAACGTGTGCTGCCTGTTGCCGTATTGCAGACCGCATTTGCGGATCCGCAATACACGGGTGCCGTTCTGTGGGCATTCCGCGTTCACTTCAATGGGTCTGCAAATCCGGAGATGCTGGAATGGTGCGGAACAGAAGCACGGAACGGAAACCCACGGAAGGACTACGGAGTGCTTCCGTGGGGTTTCGTCCCGTACTTCCGTTCCGAAAAAAGATAGAACATGTCCTATCTTTTTGCGGAACATGTGCAGGAGGCCATAGTGTAAGGGAAAGGATAGGGAGGCATTATCCACACTGTAGGGAGAGAGCAGGGATCAATAGGAGAGTGGACAGCCTGGGTAATAGGAGCGTTTCTATTACACCTTGCTGCACTAATTGGGGTCTATTACTACAGATTTTAGGTTGTTTTAAAGAGTATTTGCAGTAATCCTAGCATCTGTTATTGGGTTGAAAGTGCGGTCTGATACAACCAGTTTTGGGATGTCTTACTTTTAAATATATAAAAGTTCTTCCATTCGCCCTTGCTTCTGGGGTGAATTTGCAGTCTGATACAACCAGTATTGGGGTGTATTTATTTTAAATATATAAAAGTACGTTAATTCATCCTTGCTTTTGGGGTGAAAGTGCGGTCTGAGGCTACATGCACACGAACGTTGTTTTTTTCCGTGTCCGTTTTTTTTGCGGATAGTATGCGGACCCATTCATCTCAATGGGTCTGCAAAAAATACGGACAGCACACCATGTGCTGTCCGCATCAGTATGTCCGTTCCGTAGCCCCGCAAAAAAAAATAGAACATGTCCTATTCTTGTCTATTTTAGGCATTGTTACAATGGATCCGCAAAAAAAAACAGATGGCATAAGGATGTCATCCGTTTTCTTTTGCGGATCCGCAATTTGCGGACCGCAAAACACATACGGTCGTGTGCATGTAGCTTGATACAACCAGTTTTGGGGTGTGTTTATTTCATATATAAAAGTGTATAGCGTGTAATAGAACAGGTTCTGTAAAGAATCTATGTGGAATCAGCTGACGAGGGTGTAAATGGAGTGCGCTTCTTCTTGGCGCTAACATCGACCTGTAAGGGCTCGTTCACACAAACTTTTCTTGCGTTCCGTATACGATCCGTATACGGAACCATTAATTTCAATGGTTCCGCAAAAAAAACTGAATGTACTCCGTATGCATTCCCTTTCCGTATTTCCGTTTTTCCGTTCCGTTCAAAGATAGAGCATGTCCTATTATTGCCCGCAAATCACGTTCCGTGGCTCCATTCAAGTCAATAGGTCCGCAAAAAAACGGAACACATACGGAATGTACTCCGTATGTCTTCCGTATCCGTTCTGTTTTTGCGGAACCATCTATTGAAAATTTTATGCCCAGACCAATTTTTTCTATGTAATTTCTGTATATGCCATAAGGAAAAACGGAACGGAACTGGAAACAATACTGAAAAAAAAAAGGAAAAACGGCCCGCAAAACACTGAAAAGGTTATACGGTTGTGTGAACGAGCCCTAAGGCCTCTTGCACACGAACATTTTTTTTTTCCGTTTACGTTCTGTTTTTGGCGTTCCGTATACGGACCATATAAGGAACCATTCATTTCAATGGATCCGCAAAAAAACCTTCCGTTTCTGTATTTCAGTTTTTCTGTTCTTTTCAAAGATAGAACATGTCCTATTATTGTCCGCAAAACAGACAAGGATAGTACTGTTCTATCAGGGGCCAGCTGTTCCATTCCGCAAAAAACGGAATGCACACGGACGTGATCCGTATTTTTGCGGACCGCAAAATACTGAAAAAGCCATACGGTCGTGTGCAAGAGATAGTTCACACTTGAGTTATTTGGTCAGTTTTGGCCCTGTGGCTGCCCAAATAAGTGAAGTGTGCAGTGATTCTAAGAGCGACGCCTGTCATCTGCATGTCATACTGACTGACAGTATTATTTCACTACCACAGCAGACTCTCTATGCGTGCTAATGCAAGGCACAGTGTTCTACTCCATTATACAGGCTCTCTGCAGCCCGGAAATGGCAGTTTTCTAACGCAATTCATCACAAATAAATTCGGATCAAATCGTTTTGGGAAATTTGGCGAACAGTCGCACAACGGAACGGCCGCACAACGGCGGTGTGCATGAGGCCTTACGAGGCTAAATTTAGTGTGGGAAGTTGAATGGAAATTTTAATATAGCCATACTGGTCCAGAAACAGACATTATTAACCCCTTAGTGACCACCAATACACCTTTTTACTGTGGTCACTAAGGGGCCTTAGGCTGGGCCGCCACTTTTTTACGGCAGCCCAGTCTAAGCGCTGCACGGGTCCCCCTTGCAGTAGGGAGCAGCTCTCACATGAGAGCAGCGGCCCTGCTCTAACAGCCCGGACCGGCAGGAGTGCCTAACCAGGCTGTTTAACACTTTACATGTCTCCCATCGGCACCCCGCAAATGCGATCACGGGGTGCCGATGTGTGTGAAGGCTGGCTGGGGTCTCATGTAGGCCCCATACCAGCCTTAAGTCATTTCCAGCAGGCTGTGCCTCTCTGGCGCAGCCTGCTGGTCAATATCAGAATAGCACTGATATTAAAATGCAATGCACTATAGGGATAATGCATTGCATTTTAAAATCAATCAGAATGTTGTCTGTTATAGTCCCCTTTTAGGGCTATTAAGTGGTAAAAAAATGTATTCAATAAAAAAAATCCCATAAAAAAATTACGCTTTTTTCCTTGAAAATACGCTTTTCAATGAAAAAAATTGCAAAAAAAATCTCCCACATATGTTTGGTATTGCCACATCCGTAACGACCCGGATTATATAAATATCACGTAAATTATACCCTACGGTGAACGCCGTAAAAAAAGAAAAAGACAGAATTGCTAATTTATTCTTAGTTGCCACCAAGCGGCAATGCAAAAACATTTTTTTCTTTTAAAAAAAAAGGGGTTTTATTGCAAAAAAGTAGTAAAACGGAAAAAAATATATATGTATTTGGTATCACTGTAATCACAGTGACCCAGAGAATAAAGATATTATGTTATTTATAGCGAAAAATGAACGCAATAAAATTTATAACGTAAAAACGCAGTGGCAGTATTGCTGTTTTTCGCATCTCCCTCCCAGAAAGAGTTATTAAAAGTTAATTAGAAAGTTATGTGTACCCCAAAATAGCGCCATCAAAAAACTGCAACTTGTCCCGCAAAAAACAAGCCCTCATAAAGCTTTATAGACTGAAAAATAAAAAAGTTATAGCTCTTGGAACGCGACGATGAAAAAAGGAAGAAAAACGCTTGGTCAGTAAGGCCCAAAACAGGCGGGTCACTAAGGGGTTAAAGGGGTTGTCCCATCTGGGACATTTATAGTATATGCCATAAATGTCAGGTGCGGGTCCCACTTATAAGACCTACTCCTATCACAAGAACGGGGCCCCTCGAGTGAATGATTAGCACATCACAAATGTGCGGCCTAGTGGTGAATGGAGGATGGGAGCTCACGCTCTCCGTTCACTTTGGGGCCCCTTTATTGAGAAAGGAGCAGGTCCTAAAGGTAGGACCCGCACCTATTGGACATTTATGGCATATCCTATCAATATGTCATAAATGCCCAGATTGGAATACCCCTTTGGCCTCTTGCACACGACCGTATGTATTTTGCGGCCTGCAAAAAACAGATCGGCAAAAAATACAGGTGACGTCCGTGTGCATTCCGTATTTTGCGGAACGGAACAGCTGGCCCATTATAGAACAGTACTATCTTTGTCCGTAATGCGGAAAATAATAGGACAAGTTTTATCTTTTAGCGGAACGGAAATACGGAAACGGAATGCACACGAGTACCTTCCGTTTTTTGTTTTTTTTTCACCATTGAAATGAATAGTTCTGAATACGGACCGCAAATAGAAACCGCAAAAACGGAACAGAAACGGAAAAAAAATACGTTTGTGTGCAAGAGGCCTTTAATAGACCTCTGAACTGTTGCTGATGTATTCCCATCTCAGACAATAGGAGCATATCGCTAGGATATCCGCAATAAAAAAACACACAGAAAGAGCGATAAATAGTGTGGATTTATGTGTGTTTTTTAACGCAGATTTTCCACGTACAAATATGTGTGCAGGTCGTCTTAAAAGGTCTCGCTATGTAACACTAGAGGAAAGGAAAAGTCACGCTGTTGCCCACAGCAACCAATCAGGCCGCTGCTTTCAGTTTCCATCTACTGTGCTGGTGCCCGATTGGTTGCTAGGGGCAACCCCACAGTACTCGCCTGCACTATGTGTTTTGTATTTGACCACCATTTTGCCTGCAGTGATCTATAGTTACCCTATTGTGCAAGCCATACTGTATCCTCATGAGGTTCCAGGGCCCTTCTTTTTTTAGTTCGCCATTCTCCGTTGTTGGCATCAGATTTCTTTGAGCTTTCCATGTCTTCTCACCAATCGCTCTGTCCAAAAAGAAAGAAATATAGTGTAAAGTGTGAGGAAAATACAGGATATTTATTACAGAGCACAGTGAGGGGGATTTATCAAAACTGGTGAAAATGAAAACTGGTTTAGTTGCCCCTAGCAACCAATCAGATTTCACCTTTCATTTCCCAAAGGAGCTCTGAAAAATGAAAGGTGGAATCTGATTGGTTGCTATGGGCAACTAAGCCAATTTCACTTTTCACTATTTTTGATAAATCTCCCCCTGTGTGTCACTAACATAAAATTTGCTTAAAGGGATGCCCCGATTCTAAAAATGAAGTTAAAATGGCTGACACAGATAAGGCTACTTTCACACTAGCGTTTTAGTTTTCCGGTATTGATATCCGTTATAGGGGCTCAATACCGGAAAAAAAAACGCTTCAGTTTTGTCCCCATTCATTGTCAATGGGGACAAAACTGAACTGAAAAAAACCGAGTGCTCCAAAATGCATTCCGTTCCGTTTAGTTGTGTTCCCATACCGGAAAGCAAATCGTCCTGGGATGCGGAGCAAGACTGATCCAGCATGACCCCCAATGCAAGTCAACGGGGACGGGTCCGTTTTCTCTGACACAATAGAAAACGGATCCGTCCTCCATTGACTTTCAATGGTGTTCATGACGGATCCGTCTTGGCAATGTTAAATATAATACAACTGGATCCGTTCATAACGGATGAAGATGGTTGTATTATCAGTAACGGAAGCCTTTTTGCTGAACCCTGCTGGATCCAGTATAAACGCTAGTGTGAAAGTAGCCTAACAATGGAAACCAGTGGCACAGCAAATCTGAAGTCATTTTAACTTAAAATGGTTGTCTGAGACAATGGGGTCATATCGCTAGGATATGCCCCCATTGTCTTAGGGCTCATGCACATGAACATAGTTTCTTTCCGTGTCCATTCCGTTTTTTTTGCGGACCGTATGTGGAGCCATTCATTTCAATGGGACCGCAAAATAAAACGTTAGTCCGTGTGCATTCCATTTCTGTATGTCCGTTCTGCAAAAATATAGAACATGTCCTATTATTGTCCGCATTACGGACAAGGATAGGACTGAAGGGCCAGCTGTTCTGTTCCGCAAAATACGGAATGCACATGGACATCATCCGTATTTTTTGCAGATCCGCTTTTTTCAGACCGCAAAAATACATATGGTCGTGTGCATGAGCCCTTATAGGTGCGGGTCCCACCACTGGGACCCGCACCAATATCAAGAACGGAGTGGGCCAAAGCGGTGGCTGGAGGACTCCGGTCCAGCCACCACAAGCTCCGTTCTCGATATAGGTGTGGGTCCCACCTATAAGACAATGGAGGCATAGCCTAGCGATATGCCCCCATTGTTTGAGATGAGACAACCCCTTTAATATTAGGGGGGTTGTCAGCTCTGAATAACCCCTCCCCATATATGGCAAAACTCATAGTGGGAATTTATCATGGCTTTTCTGTCAGAAACAAAATGCAAATTTTTGTGCATCATTGCGTAAAAAAAAAAAAGTGTGACTTCTTGGATTTTGTTTAAATTCACACGACAGTGAAAAACAAACTTTTGACCACCATATTTTTTTTTAACGGCCATCACACGTCCGCTTTATGAACAATGGTAGTCTATGGGGATATTCACAAGGCGATTGTTTTGGGGCCAGTGAATAACGGACGCAAAAAATAGGACATTTTCTATCCTGTCCATTTTCACAGACTGACAGACACCGTACAATTGAAGGGCGCCGTTTTTAAAGTCCGTTTCTCAAAAACGCACATTGCCGGCACTTAATAAAAAATGCCTATTCTTGTCCGCAATTGAGGACAAGAATAGGACATGTTCTATTTTTTTCGGGAACGGAATTGCGGACCCGGAAGTGCGGATACGCAATTCTGGATCCAGGCAGCACATCGTGCTGCCCCATAGAGATGAAAGGGTCCGCAATTCCGTTCCGCAAAATATGGAAAGAAATTGCGGACGTGTGAATGGACCCTTGTGTTTTTTTTTTCACCATTGTGTGAATGTAGCCTAAGGCCTCATGCACACGAATATGTGTACCCCATGCCTGTGCTGCGGACCGCAAATAGCGTTCCACAATACACGAGCACCAGCTGTGTGGTCGCCGTTTGAGGATCCACAAGATTCAATCCGCACTGCAAAAAAAATAGAACATTTGCAGCCCCCCAGTACCACCCGATTCACTGTCCTGCCCACATCCCGCATTGTCTGTGTTGTCAATAGTACTGGAAATATGGGGAACTGTCCCTGATAATCTTCCAGGTAATAATGGGAGGGAACAGTGAGCAAAACCCAGATTATGGCGCAGGTTCACTGATCAAAACTGAGCCTGTTTTCTGGCGCACAAGCCACAGGTCACATTTATTGAGTGTATTTGGCGTTTTTTGTGCTTCCAACAACGTATGTGCCTTAGGCCTCATGCACACAACCGTTTTTCCAACCCAAATCCAAGCCGCAGTTTTTGCGGCTCGGGTGCGGACCCATTTACTTCAATGGGGCCGCAAAAGATGCGGACAGCACTCCGTGTGCTGTCCGCATCCGTTGCTCCGTTCCGAGGCCCCACAAAAAAAATATAGCATGTCCTATTCTTGTCCGTTTTGTGGACAAGAATAGGCATGTCTACAATGGGCCGCCCGTTCCGTTCCGCAAATTGCGGAAGGGACACGGGCGGCTTCCGTTTTTTGCGGTTTGCGGTGGTCGTGTGCATGAGGCCATAGGCCTCTTGCACACGAGCTATGTTCATCCGTTCGGTGCATTAGGGACCGCAATTTGCGGTCCCCAATGCACGGGCAACGTCCGTGCGGCGGCCGGGACGGATCGAGACCCATTCAACTTGAATGAATCCGTGATCTGTCCGCACCGCAAAAATATAGAGCAAGTTCTATTTTTTTGCGGTGCGGCGGCATGGACAGAAACACGAAGGAAGCCCTCTGTAGTACTTCCGTGGGGTTCCGATCCGTGCTTCCATTCCGCATCTCCGTGTATTGCGTGACCCGCACTGAATCCGGACCCATTCATTTCTATGGGGCTGTGCACATGAGCGGTGCTTTTCACTCATCACTTGTGCGTTGCGTGAAAATCGCAACAAACTCTATTTTGTGCGTTTTTCATGCAACGCAGGCCCCATAGAAGTGAATGGGGCTGCGTGAAAATCGCAAGCATCCGCAAGCAAGTGCGGATGCGGTGCGATTTTCACGCACGGTTGCTAGGAGACGATCGGGATGGGGACCCGATCTTTATTATTTCCCCTTATAACATGGTTATAAGGGAAAATAATAGCATTCTGAATACAGAATGCATAGTACAATAGGGCTGGAGGGGTTAAAAAAAAATAAAATAAATGTAACTCACCTTAATCAACTTGTTCGCGCAGCCGTCATCTCTTCTGTCTTCTTCTTTGAGGAATAGGACCTTTGATGACGTCACTGCGCTCATCACATGGTCCATCACATGATTTTTTTTTACCACAGTGATGGGTCATGTGACGGAACATGTGATGAGCGTGGTGACGTCATCAAAGGTCCTATTCCTCAAAGAAGAAGACAGAAGAGATGTCGGCTGCGCGAACAAGTGGTATAAGGTGAGTTAAATTTATTTTTATTTTATTTTTAACCCCTCCAGCGCTATTGTACTATGCATTCTGTATTCAGGATGCTATTATTTTCCCTTATAACCATGTTATAAGGGAAAATAATACAATCTACAGAACACCGATCCCAAACCTGAACTTCTGTGAAGAAGTTCGGGTCTGGGTACCACATTCAGTTTTTTATCACGCGCGTGCAAAACGCATTGCACCCGCGCGATACAAACTGAACAACGGAACACAATCGCAGTCAAAACTGACTGCAATTGCGTACCTACTCGCGCAGGTTTGCCGCAACGCATCCGGACCTAATCCGGACCTAATCCGGACACGCTCGTGTGAAAGAGGCCTTAGACCTCCACCTATCACTACCTTTGATGTGTTGCTAGGACATTTTAGCAGTTTTTTTTAAGATGTTCCAAAATATAGGCGCAAAATCTTGGTGCACCGTACGCCAGCCAATAGACAGTTTAAAAGTTAGGCTGAAGACAATTTTATGGTATCTTCACGTGTGATCCATTCTGATAAATTTCCCACATCTTTGAAGTGTCTAGTCTACGTTTACACTGTCTATAGATCCATAAGGGTTAATTCAGAGGACCGACAGGTCCAAGTGTAGAACGGACAGTGCACGGTCTTAACACGGACACATTAAAGTCAATGTGCCAAATAATATGTCTGATTTTCTTTATGGACCATCATTCCGAGCAGAGAAAATTTCAGCATTCTCTGGTCCGGTGCTAAACTAGCCCATTGGTCCATAAGACGCCATCCATGTGTGCTCCATTATTCAAGGTTGGTTGGTGGGAAGCACTGGGTGGGTTTGTTTTTTGTTTTTTTTAACGGCTGTGAAAATCGATGATAACTGGTGACATACAGACAGGAAACAATAGACAAACGGAACGCCGTTTGCCATATGTTTAAAATTTTTACAGTATGGGCGTTTTCGCATGTGGTGATATCCATGATGTGGGGTTTTTTTTTGTATTTTTATTTTGGGAAAAGGGGGGTGATTAGAATTTTTTTTATTTTTTTAAACTTTATTATTATTATTTTTACTATTTTTTATAGTTCCCAGAGGGAACTATAACAAGCAATCATTAGATTGCTGTTCTCATTGACCCCAATGCATTAGCACTGGGGTCTATCAGAAATGTAGTAGTTTCTTATGGAGCCATAGGAAACACTGTGCAGCAGCCTCCTTCATTTCCTATGACAGTGGCTGCTGTATACAAGGTTCGGCTCCTCCGATCGCCACAGGTGGGGGCCGGAGGATCCCTGAAAGCGCACACTTCCGGTAATACATGCACTCAGATGCCGAGGTCAGGTTTGATCATGGCATCTGAAGTGTTAAATGTCCATGACTGGCATTATGGCCTAGTTGCAGCTCAGCCCCATTGAAGTGAATGGGACTGAGCTGCCGGGAGCTGGCTCCGGTGAGTGCACCGGCTTTCTTGTAACAGCTGATCGGCAAGGGTGTCGGGACTTGGACCCCCGCCAATGTGATAATGATAGCCTAATATCCTGAGGATAGGTCATCATTATACTTACATGGATAACCCCTTTAACAGTTTAACGGTGCATTTACACGACTGTATGTATTTTGCGGTCCACAAAAAATACGGCTGTAGTCCACGGCTATTCTTGTCCGCAAAATAGGACATGTTCGATCTTTTTTGTGGATTCGGACAGCACACATTGTGCTGTCTGCATTTTTTGCCGCCCCGTTGAAATGAATGGTTCCCCATCTGATCTGCAAAAAATGCATATCGGATGCGCACCAAAAATAAAGTAGTGTGAATGGGGCCTAAATAACAGTCCATAAACAATGGCAGAAAATAACGCACCCTAAGGCCTCTTTCACACGGGCGTCATGTTTTTGGCCCGGATAAGATGCGGGTGCGTCGCGGGAAAATGTGCAGAACTGATGCGTGGAAAACAACGCTCATGTACACAGACCCATTGAAATGAATGGGTCAGGATTCAGTGCGGGTGCTATGCGTTCACGTCACGCATTGCACCCGCGCGGAAAACTCGCTCGTGTGAAAGGGACCAAATGGTGCGGGTTTCACTGAACGCACCCTGAACGCATCTGGAGCCAATCCGTCATGCTCGTGTGAAAGAGGCCTATGTCTGGTTTCACACGGGCGTTGCGGGTGCGTTGCAGGAAAAGATGCGGGTGCGTCGCGGGAAAATGCACAATTTTTCCACGCGAGTGCAAAGCGTTTTAATGCGTTTTGCACGTGCGTGAGAAAAATTGGCATGTTTGGTACCCGAATCCGGACTTCTTAACAGAAGTAAAACTAAGTAAAAGTAGAAGTAGAAGTAAACTAGGGATGGAGGGGTTAAAAAAAATAAAAAATTTAACTCAGCTCATCCACTTGTTTGTGCAGCCCGGCTTGTCTTCTTCTTTGAGGACCTGGGAGAAAAAGAACCTTTGGTGACGTCACTGCGCTCATCACATGGACCATCACCAGAAGCCGGGCTGCGCGAACAAGTGGATGAGGTGAGTTTAATAATTTTTTTTATTTTTTAACCCTTCCATCCCTAATTAATTAGCATTCTGTGTTAAGAATGCTATTATTTTCTCTTATAACCATGTTATAAGGGGAAATAATAATGATCGGGTCTCCATCCCGATAGTCTCCTAGCAACCGTGCGTGAAAATAGCACCGCATCCGCACTTGCTTGTGATTTACACGCAGACCCATTCACTTCTATGGGGCCTGCGTTGCGTGAAAAACGCACAATATAGAACATGCTGCGATTTTCACGCAACGCACAAGTGATGCGTGAAAATCACTGCTCATGTGCACAGCCCCATAGAAATGAATGGGTCCGGATTCAGTGCGGGTGCAATGCGTTCACCTCACGCATTGCACCCGCGCGGAAATCTCGCCCGTGTGAAAGGGGCCTAACCGCATGTGGGCTGCTGCATGTGTTCCCTAACTGCATCATGACCATGACACGACCACGCTGCGTGGTCGTACCCTTTGGCCCCTTTCACACGGGCAAGAATTCCATGCGGGTGCAATGCGTGAGATGAACGCATTGCACCCGCACTGAATCCGAACCCATTCACTTCAATTGTGCTGTTCAGATGAGCAGTGATTTTCACCCATCACTTGTGAGTTGCGTGAAAATCGCAGCATGCTCTATAGTCAGAGTTTTTCACGCAACGCAGGCCCCGTAGAAATGAATGGGTCTGCGTGAAAATCGCAAGCAAGTGCGGATGCGGTGCGATTTTCACGCATGGTTGCTAGGAGATGATGTAAGTAAATTGATAAAAGTCAATTTACTGTATTATTTTTGTTATAAGGGAAAATAATAGCATTCTTAATACAGAATGCTTGCTAAAATGTGGCTTTAGGGGTTAAAAAAATAGAAATTACTCACCTCATCCTGTTGTTCGCGCAGACGGCTTCGTCTTCTTTCAGGAACTGCCAAAGGACCTTTGATGACGTCACTGCGGTTACCACGTGGTGCGCGCAGTGACGTCAGCGCAGGTCCTGCTGAATGAAGATAGACGATTACGTCATCAAAGGTCCTTTTGCAGGTCCTGAAAGAAGAGGAAAGAAGACAATGCCGGCTGTGCGAACAAGTGGATAAGGTGAGTTAATTATTATTATTTTTTAACCCCTAAAGCCATATTTTACTATGCATTCTGTATTAAGAATCCTATTATTTTCCCTTATAACCATGTTATAAGGGAAAATAATAAAATATACAGAACACCGAACCCAAACTTCAGTGAAGAAGTTCGGGTTTGGGTCTGAGTACCACAGTCAGTTTTTTATCACGCGCGTGCAAAACGCATTGCACCCGTGCGATAAAAACTGAACATCGGAACAGAATCGCAGTCAAAACTGACTCCAATTGCGTACCTACTCACACGATTTTCCCTGATCACAGACGCAACGCATCCGGATCTAATCCGGAAACGCTCGTCTGCAAGGGGCCTAACAAGTGATTTGTTCAGGATTTAAGTGTAGAGAATCCGCACGAACAATCCACATCAATTGGTGCGGATTTGATGCATATTTTCCGCATGCGGATTTTACTCTCCCCGTTGAAGTGAATGCAGAAAATCTGGTCAGGAAACAAAAAAAAAAATAATCCTTTGACATGCTGCGGATTTTAAAATCCGCTCTGAAAAATCCGAATTTCAGATACTCATAGAACATAATGTACACGACCTACGGTGCGGATTTTCCAGGCGAAAAAATCCAAACACACAAACCTGATCGTGTGCATTTAGCCTAAGGTCGCCTTCACACGTGGCAGATTTTGTTGCAGAAAATTCCGCAACGCCAAATCAGTTCCATTCATTTGAATGGGACAGCGAGCACATGGATTTCTGCAAGCCCCATTAGTGAATGGAACAGATTTTCAGTCGCAGAATTTTTTTGCCCCAAAATCTGCCGGCATCAGAAATAGATCATAAAAACTCATTACAGGAAAAAGCCACCCTCCAAAAAGGTAGAATGTTTTTGCACCTTATAAGGGCCCCCTTCTGGGCCCCATAGCAAATAACATGGCTATAGCTACGCCCGTGATGCAGAGTACATAACGGGCAGCATTCCAGGAAAAAACGTAGATTTCTTGATTTAAAAAATTATCAAATAATATAAATTCCTAGAAATCGGATGCGTAATAAAGTGTAAACTTCAGTTGCCCCATGCATGTGCATTGCTCTCCTCGTGTGAAGCACAAGGGGTTAAGCAGCCTTCCCTTCCCCCTTTCTAGAACCACCCCTTTCCAGCGCAGTGATAGTAAAAGGAGAGGGGCAGCTGGCTCTGGATTACAGAGCTGGGAAGCAGAAGGAGAGCTGCAGCCGCTCGTCATTAACCTCTTTGTGGCTGAAAAGCAGAACATGAATAGGATTTTATGAGAGTACAAGCAATAAATATAAGAGCGTGCTGACACCTGTAAAGAGGTGCCTATGGTACAGTCGTAGGAAAAGCGCATAGCGCAGGACCTGGCGGCTGGTTTAATATTCACCGTCTTTACGGTATGCGCGTTAAAAGCACCGGCACCGTGGAAAACGCTCAAGGAAACCGATAAAAGTTTAGACGTGTCCCCGGACGGATCCGAGCGCCGCCGTAATGTGGCTGCCACCAAGGCTGCCTGTTTGTAAACTGTCTACACGGGAAACAGAACCATCTTTGTACACAACGTTGTGTCATTGTGTACGCATCTTTCACATGATAATAAATGAAGCTCATGGTCCAGTGCCTCAAATTAGTGCCATTGGGTTGGGGGGGGGGGGGTGTTCTGTAGCAAATAACATCAATTTAATGTAATGATCCTCGCTTCAAAGAGCTTGGCTCAACTCAAGTGTATGCGCGAGGCCACAGATGTTGTGAATCCAAGAAAATGTCTTCTCCTGGAGCCAAGGAACTAACGAGATAGTGACATTTTTTTTTCCCTTAACCTCTTTATTTTACACCAGAGTCTTGACGTGGAGGCGGCGGCCCTGGCTTTGTCATTTCTATGCATTGTGTACTTATTGACGAAGGCCTGTCCTCTAATTGCATGCCTTAGATAAGATCAGCTGTTTGCAGTGGACAGCCTATTGTCTTCTGTTCTGGTCAAATATGATAAGTAGCGCCATGTGGACAGCTAACAGTTTTAGGTTTTTCTTGACTTTTTTTTTTTTTTGGAAGACCATACGACGAGTGTTATCTCATAGCTTGTATTATTTTTTTTTGTAAGTGGCGGCTGTTTTTGGATTTTCCACATTTTGATAAATTCGATGCGGCTTTGATATCTGGTTTCGGTGATGCGCTGAGACTTGACTCTCAAAAGTTTTCATTTTCTTCATTTTTTTTTTTTTCTGTTCAACGTGTGTTTTGTCGAATGAAGGGATCCGTCAATTCGCCATTCATTTTTACGGGAGTCTAATTTGTGACTTTGATTAGGGCCCCTCATTTATTTATTTTTAACAAAAAAGAATATCCACCGACAGATCCAATGTTATAGAATGATATTTATTGAATTGTTTTAATAAAAAAAAAAAATATAGGGAAAAAAATGCTATATTTTCTATTTTTAATAAAAAAAATTGTAGGGAATTTTTTTTTCTACAAACAGCGCTGAAAATGTCAAAAAGTAGGCTAAGGGCTCGCGCACACAAACGTATTTTTTTGTCTGTGTCCATTCTGTTTATTTATTTTTGGCGGCCCATATGTGGAAGCATTCACTTGAGTGGGGCCGTGTGCATGCCGTGTGTCCGTTCCGAAAAACAATAGAACATGTCCTATTCTTGCCCGCATTACGGACAAGGATAGGACTGTTCTATTAGGGGCCAGCTGTTCCGTTCTGCAAAATGCGGAATGCACACGACCGTTATCCATGTTTTGCGTATCCACAATTTGTGGACCGTAAGACAACAATGGTCGTGAGCATGAGCCCTAAGACTGGGTTCACTTCTGCTCTCAGATTTTCATCACGGGAAGTACTAAAATGACGAAAGTTCTGGATCTGTCACATGACGGACCTCATTGTCTATAATGGTGACTGTCCGGTTTCTGTCATTATGTCCATTTGCGCTGTTTTTTCCCCCCAGCATTTTTTACACAATCTGCGTGAATACAGCCTGATTTCCGCACTACATATTAGGGGGTCCTAGCACCAAGGGGAAAGAGACGTATATATGGATTACATCTGATAACTTCAATTGTAAAGCGCTGCAGAATATGTTGGCGCTATATAAATAAAGATTATTATTATTTATTATTATAAAAGTGATGACATTTCTACATCTGTTTTTAACAGTACCAGGTTTTTTGTCTTTTTTTTTGCTACCCTGTGAGGCCACGTAAACGAGTGCATGCGGAGACTCCACTCTGTTCATTTCTTATTTGCTAGCAATTGCCTTTACAATTGTACATTATAGTGGCCACTCTAATGCAAGAAAGATAGTCTCAAGGTCTAGGCCTTAGTATCTGTTTAGTTGGTAAGCTCCGGTGACCACTGTATAAAATATATGGTGCAAAAACACCCCTAGATGCATTGATAAAAAACGTCTTTGTTGTTGAAATGTGTCTCCCCTTTCCCATTTGCACCAATTCACTACATTGTCCGATGACTCCCCCCCCCCCCCCCCAGGAACAAGTGCTCAAATTGTGAAAATCCAAGAAATGTAATTAACCACTAAGATAGAAGAGTAAGTGTTCTCATCACAACAGAAGAAAGATGCTGTAAATAAAGTACTTCTGGATGCTGAGGGTAATTGTCGCCAGACAGGTCTGAAGCTTTTCCCCCCTGTATATCTCATTAAGGCCGCCTTCACACACACATGCATATATTTTTTTATCATGTTGAAAAGCTTGTAAGAAACGCCACGCGTCTCAAGCGTTTGTAATTGTATTCTTTACAAATTTTTTGGGTGGTATTTTTTTTATTCTGTGACATTTAAAATGTTTTTTTATTTTTTATTGTGACATCTTGTATGCACTGTAGAGAAGGAAAACGCCATGCCGCGGAGTATGCCCTCCCCAAAAATGAAGACTTTTTCTATGTAATGGGTTTTATATTTGACTGTAGACTAAGGGAACATCTGGCCGCAGAAAAAACACTGTCAAAAACACTATCAGCCTGAGGGTGGCTACACACTATGTAGAAAAAACCCCACACATAAATCTTCACTATCAATCGCGTTTCTGGTTCCGTTTTTTTAATGCAGATTTGATCTCACAGTTCTATTAAAAAAGGATGAAATCCGAACGAAAAAAAAAAATGCAAAAACAATTGACGTGCTGCGGATTTCAAAATGTGCACCTAAGAAAAAAAGTGTGCAAGAGATTTGGCTAATCTCATACACTTTGCTGGTACTGTATTAGGCCTCTTGCACACGAAGGTTGTGTGCCCGTGGCTGTATTGCGGCCCTCATACGGCAGGTCCGCCATACACGGGCACCGGCCCATGTGCACTCTGCATCACGGATGCGGACCCATTCGATTGAATGGGTCCGCAATCACGGAGATGCGGAACGGAAGCACGGATCGGAAGCCCTACGGAGTGCTTCCATTGTGTTTCTGCCCGTGCCTCCGCACCGCTAAAAAAATTGTTCTATTTTTTCTGCGGTGCGGACGAATCACGGACCCATTCAAGTTGAATGGGTCTCGATCCGCACGGACGTTGCCCGTGCTTTGGGGACCACAAATTGCGGTCCCCAATGCACGGAATGGATGCACAATGTTCGTGTGCAAGAGGCCTTAGGCTGTGGTTTTTCCACACAAAAGATCTGCATGCATCCACCCTTAGGCTACATGCACACGGCAGTGGTTTTTTGCAGCCTCCGTTCCGTTTTTTTTGCGGATCGGATAGTTTCCCATGCATTTCTAAGGAGCCGTTAAAATTGCGGTGTAGTCAACCATTTCTTTTACGCTTCCGCTGTCCGTGTTTCCCGTCCGCAAAAAAAGTATTGCATGTCCTATTCTTGTCCGCAATGAACGTTTTAGCGGACCCATTGAAGTCAATGGGTCCGCAAAAAAAATGCGGATGACCAACGGAAGCCATCCGTATTTCATTATAATTTTTTTTTGCGGATGTTTGCTGGGAAACCTGTATATATAAAATTTCAAGAATTACAGCCTTCAAGTTTTTTTTGCGGACTGCAAAAAAAACCTGAAGACACACGGAAACACAACCTACAAAATTTGCAGAGAAACGGAACGGATGTGGAAGTAAAAAAAAATTAATTAATTGTTAATAGCGCTGTGGATAGATGTTGCATGAAAGTCTATAGTGATATATAAAATGCCATGCAAACATTGCGTTTTTGCTTGTCGCATTTTTTGAGGCCAGTGTCTAAGTTTAGCAGGCCCCGGCATTTTTTTTTTTCTGCCATTTTTTCCATAGGTTACTCTAGGACCTAAAGAGCGCCATGAAATAAAATAAAAAAAAATATTACAAATTGAAAAAAAATAAAAATACCAACACCAAAAATTCTGGTAAAAAGTGAAAAACACATTTTACTAATGTCTGTGAAAATGTCAAAATGACTTTGAAATAAAAAAGAAAATATATATATATATATTAGTCAAATAGTTATATACAATATAGTCAAAGATTTCTCCATGGGACACATAAAACCAAGCAGCTTTGTCAATTTGAACTCTGTTCACATATCATGTATAGGATATTTTTTCCTTCCTAATAAAATATTTCTCATTATATTAATATAAATGCACAACACATTTGGAGCAAAATGTTTTCCCTTTTCTCCTCATCTATGTCCTGCATTCAGTTATGATATCATGGTGTGATGATTACTTGCTAATTAATTTAATAGACAGCATGCACAGTTAAATATTTTTCGCCATTGAGTGAAAGGTAGGGTGCACTGTTATCTTTAACAAGTGAACAGTAGATTAAAGACCCCTAGTAAGACATTTAACATAATACACTTCCTAACAAAAAAAAAAAAAAAACTACTTTGTAATCCTTTCATGCAGGTCTTTATTTAGAGCACGTAATTCCCATGAAGATTATAAACACCATTTTTATGATTTATCTAATTCGCCTGCACCAGTTAAACGTGACTTTCTTACGTAGCCAAGCAGAAATACTGGATTCAGACCAGTTTTTATATATTTTTATTTATTTTTTTGCTACTCCCCATGAATAATGCTAGAAAAAAAAAAATCTTAAGCCTAAAGCATAAATAATTCACTAAATGTCTTGTGCTTTTTTATGAATAGTTTCTAGTCGGTTTATAGGTTTTAAAGACAATGGTTGATTTTTTTTTATTGCTATTTTTATCAATTTTATATTTATTTTGATCACCTTTTTTTGTTCAATTACTAAACTTTATCTCTATATCAATATACCTTTATTCCACCTGTAAAAAAAATATATCCCCCCCCCCCCACCCAAAAAAAACCCACAAAACAAAATAGGATAATCTTTAACAAAAGCAGAAGACAAATGGTTGCCCTGCGTTGAGTGCAGAACTGACTATTTAGTGACTTGAACTAATTTAACTGGAGATTCCATTCTGACATTTAGGAGCTCGAAATTTATATTTTAGGCTAAAAAGCCATGTATATATAATATTTGTTCCTGGATCCAGGGCAGATGTTCATTCGAACACACTTGCTCAAAATGAAGACTAGTTAAATGAATTTATTTGTTGCCACGTTATTATTTTTATTATTATTTTATCTTTCATGTTTTATTTCTCCCACAAATTGTTTAATATTTGTATAAAATTCATGATTTCTTGTGTAAGCCTTCAGGCTTTTCCCAGGGAATATTTTGGGAATATCTGTGGCCGGATTCTCCCCATTGAAAAACAGAATCGAGGAAAACCCCTCACAGGGAGAGCGTGATCATGCTGTGCCTTTGGGGAAAAAAAAAAAATCCTTGCATTGCCAGGGCCCTAATGTGCTTTTTTCCACTTGATGCACATGGAAAAAAAATCATTATGAAAACAGCATAGACTTTTTTTTTTTTTCACGGGCAGTGAATTTCAGGAGGAGGGGGGCTTGTATGGGTACAAGTAATGCCCTTTATTAGCCTATAGATTTATATCGTCATATCAAGTATGGAGCTTAAGAATATATTTAAAAAATCTGCAGATTGCTTATGACCATATGATGTATCTTTTTCGAAAAATCTTTTTTGTTACAATATGTAGGCCAAATATCTGAATGTGCAGATAAAAAGTTGAAGGCTGTAGATAGTATATCATAATATAACTTATTATTGAGCTGAAAAAAATATAGGAAATGTATAAATAATATATCATCCTGATACAAAAAGGAATTAATATTTAACATATGCAATACTGGTGAAACACCAAAAATTAGAATATCGTGCAAAGTTCATTTATTTCAGTAATGCAACTTAAAAGGTGAAACTAACATATGAGATGGACTCATTACATGCAAAGCGAGATATTTCACGCCTTTATTTGTTATAATTTGGATGATTATGGCTTACAGCTTATGAAAACCCCAAAGTCACAATCTCAGGTACCCTTTGCTCAGGGGGTATGGATTAATTAGCTGACTATAGTGTGACACTTTGAGCCTAGAATATTGAACCTTTTCACAAAATTCTAATTTTAAGTTGCATTACTGAAATAAATGGACTTTTGCACGATATTCAAATTTTTCGAGTTTCACCTGTATGTGGAAGTTACATATTATAAATATTTTCTATACATGATATATACAATTATAGAATCAAATATAACAATTAAAAATTTTCTAAGTAGTATCTTTTTTTTATTTTTTTTTAGAAGGGCCGCTTCACATACTTCTGGAGACCCAACTGGGTTTTCCTCCGGCAAGGTGCAAAAAACGCTGAATGGAAGCTGAGGCTATAGTCTTCTTTGGGATTGTTCATATTCATCCGACACCTCAGTTATGATGCCGGATTTAAACCTACTCTGGACAGAATAAAAAAGCATTGCATGCTACAAACCTGTGCACTACACATACATATCAGTTGTGTATGCAGGGGCACACTGGGAATTTAAAGTGGCCCTGGAGAAAAAAAAATCAAAAAGTTGTTGTAGGCAGATCTAAATTTTCAGTAGGCGGGGCAACAGAAGTAGGTGTGGCCAGCAATAGCATAGTGCTGCACAAATTAACACCCCAACAGAACTAAATACCGCAGTGCCGCAAAAAATACTGCTGCCCCGCTGCTGTATTCCACTGTATCGCTGTCCTGAGGATGGCGATACTTTGAATTCAGGAGGGGACCTATAGCCGCCACTGCCTGCCAGCCAGAAGCCTAAGTTTATGATGTTTCTAGCATTAAGCTGAGAGCATCAGATCGACTGCTATGCGGAGGCCTTGGGCAGCCCCCTGGGCATTGACCCACTGGAAAATATATCCCTGTAGGGTCTATGACCAGTGATATTTTAGCCACATCCATCTTATGTCCATTTTCAATGCCCATTAAAAACAGATGTAGTTCGTTGTTTTTTTGTTTGTTTTCTTTTGCATTCCAATACCCCCTTCAATGGAGGCAGCAGGACCTGCGCTCCCAGGGTGATGACATCACATCATGTGACATCACCACGCTTGAAGTGTCAGGTCCTAAACCCTCCAGTGAGGAGCGAGTGTCCCCATGCATGCAAGTGGATGAGGTGAGAATTTTTATTTTATTTTAACTCCTTAATGGCTTTTTGGTTACCCTTTTTTTTTTTGCTGTAATTATCAACATTTTTTTGTAAAATATATTTTTATTGAGAAAAACAAGTACAGAATGATATACAATAAAATTGTATCGAAATACAGAGTCTGCACAACATCAAATTATATGCATATACGAACCTGGGGACATGGTTTAACCATTTTAATGGCCATTAAAAAAAAGTCCCATTGATTTCAGTGTGAAAACTGGCAAAAACAGGACATGTCCTATTTTTTGATGGCTGCTATTCACTGACCGTTATGAGAATTTCTATTGACTTTAATAGGTCTGTGTGAAGTCATATCCACCTCACAGGTTTCCCCCACTGATCCCATTCTGACGCTTCCCAGGTCCCCCTGCTAGTCTCTATTTCCTGGGCCCTCTCGACACAGAACTGCAATGGTTCAGCCATTCACTAGCTGAGGCAGGTCGCCGACCCTTTAAAAAAAATGTACCGGGCGCTCAACCGCTTTAAGAAGCATATCTCCACATAATGCATCTAAGCCACAATTGTATTGGCAGCATACCCGTATCGAAGCATGAAATGTGTTCCATGCAGTGCTTAAAGGCTACAGTACATACGTCAGAAGATCCTTCTGCAAACACATCGGTTGTGCCCATAGCGTTCTCTTTCCGCGATGTATGGCTAAAGTGTCCATTTGGCATACATTTGGCCAGTACTCTTATTTAATACAACCGGCTATGCATTCTAAGTACAGCGGGATACTGCAAATAATGTATGTGCTGCCTGGTGCATAGGAGTCAGTGGCAGTTGTACGCTGAACATAAATTTTCATCTACAAAATGTAGGTAAAATCTACATTTTAACCAATGAATGCTCTGACACCACATTAGTGGTGCGCTTTTGGTATGTTTCCCTTGAACCTGTCCCAAAGTATATGTTGAATGTTTGGCCTGCGTATGTGACCATATGCCAAGCAATTGCATATGTCTCCTATTGACCCCCATGTGATATGAACATACCTTAGACTGACTATACAAAAGCAACGTACATACAGGGATGCCCTGGGAGATCAGCAGTGCCAGAGATGTCTAGCAATGGCTTATACCTTCTTCCTACGACATCTTTATGGCTGAATTGGGGGAGATAGCTATTGCCCACACACATGTTCGATCCTATCTTAAAGGGGTTTTCCGAAGTGGGCTTTGGTACTGGATGGTACCTCTGTACCAAAGCCAAATATCATACTCGTTCACCAAAGTCTTGCGCAACTTCGGGCGAGATGACGTTTGGCTACACAGAGCCCATACATTTTAACGCTGTACAGAAATGGCATTACATTAACAACAAACTTTTTTAACAGATCGACTTGAGATCTATGATCCGAAGCTCGATTCGCTCAAGCCTACAGATGACCTATCCTCTGGACCTATCCTCTTTTTGTTCTCCCCAGAGATAAGCCACCGCCAGAAGTGTCCGGAAGCAGCTTTCTCCGCTCTCTCCCCATTGAATACACATTCAGCCAAGCCGAACGTGTATGGGGAAGGAGTCGGGAGAGAAAGCTGTCAGCCGAATGATCGTGTGTGGCCTGCCTATACAGACCTGTACGACCGGCCAGTCTGACCACTGCAATTTTAACACATTGTCAGATACCATATTATTATAACCTCCAATTGGTTAGCAGTCGTCCATCTCTGCCAAAATCGTGAAATAATCAACCGGAAAATCCACAGTAGCAGAGCAAATTATCAACAGATCAACAGAAATTGGCTTCTCGGATGAAAACGAGTCCGATTCTTTGCCAGCCATGGGACCCGCAGGTCGAAATAGCCTGTTTCATATAAACCTCACTCGTGTGCGTCCGGCAGCTGTATAATACAGGATCATTTATCACGTGCAGATTTTACTTGTAAGGTCAGAACTAAACATTTCAGGAATATGCTGATGATTCCTATTTCACGTAAATGTGTTTATGGCCTTTGATACGTCCCGGGGATTGTGCTGTGTGAAGGGGAGAGGGGGGAGTTCTCTGTACTTCAGGACTCATGTCTTCAGCTCCAGGAATATTCTTTTCCTTTTTTATATGGAATATGATTGGCCGTATTCCAAAAAGTAATTTCCGCACGTGATAAATGATAGGACTCATCCTGTATTGTAAAGCTGGTAATGGTCACAGTGTTATGCTACAGATTAATTATGTAGCCTTCACTTTACGAAGGGGGTTTAGTGCTCTCTGTGCATATAGCTGTACAGCACAGAGTAAATCTTGAGGGATGGGTGTATATACAGTCATGGCCGTAAATGTTGGCACCCCTGAAATTGTTCAAGAAAATGAAGTATTTCTCACAGAAAAGTATCTCAGTAACACATGTTTTGCTATACACATGTTTATTCCCTTTGTGTGTATTGGAAGAAAGCCAAAAAAGGGAGGGAAAAAAGCAAATTAGACATAATGTCACACCAAACTCCAAAAATGGGCTGGACAAAATTATTGGCACCCTTTCAAAATTGCTGATAAATAAGATTGTTTCAAGCATGTGATGCTCCTTTAAACTCACCTGGGGCAAGTAACAGGTGTGGGCAATATAAAAATCACACAGAGAGCTGTCTGAGGACTTGAGAGCCAAAAATGTGGAAAAATATCAACAATCTCAAGGTTACAAGTCCATCTCCAGAGATCTAGATTTGCCTTTGTCCACATTGCGCAACATTATCAAGAAGTTTGCAACCCATGGCACTGTAGCTAATCTCCCTGGACATGGACGGAAGAGAAAAATTGATGAAAGGTTGCAACACAGGATAGTCCCGATGGTGGATAAGCAGCCCCAAACAAGTTCCAAAGAAATTCAAGCTGTCCTGCAGGCTCAGGGTACATCGGTGTCAGCGTGAACTATCCGTCAACATTTAAATGAAATGAAACGCTATGGCAGGAGACCCAGGAGGACCCCACTGCTGACATAAGAGACATAAAAAAGCAAGACTACATTTTGCAAAAATGAACTTGAGTAAGCCAAAATCCTTCTGGGAAAATGTCTTGTGGACAGATCAGACCAAGATAGAGCTTTTTGGTAAAGCACATCATTCTACTGTTTACCGAAAATGGATGAGGCTTACAAAGAAAAGAACACAGTACCTACAGTGAAATATGGTGGAGGTTCATTGATGTTTTGGGGTTGTTTTGCTGCCTCTGGCACTGGGTGCCTTGAATGTGTGCAAGGCATCATGACATCTGAGGATTACCAACGGATTTTGGGTCGCACTGTAGAGCCCAGTGTCAAAAAGCTGGGTTTGCGTCCGAGATCTTGGCTCTTCCAGCAGGACAATGACCCCAAACATATGTCAAAAAGCACCCATAAATGGATGGCAACAAAGCGCTGGAGAGTTCTGAAGTGGCCAGCAATGAGTCCAGATCTAAATCCCATTGAACACCTGTGGAGAGATCTTAAAATTGCTTCCAATAAGAGAGACCTGGAGCAGTTTTCTAAGGAAGAGTGGTCCAGAATTCCAGTAGAGAGGTGTCAGAAGCTTATTGATGGTTATAGGAAGCGACTGATTTCAGTTATTTTTTCCAAAGGGTGTGCAACCAAATATTAAGTTAAGGGTGCCAATAATTTTGTCCAGCCCATTTTTGGAGTTTGGTGTGACATTATGTCCAATTTTCTTTTTTCCCTCCCTTTTTTGGTTTCGTTCCAATACACACAAAGGGAATAAACATGTGTATAGCAAAACATGTGTTACTGCAATACTTTTCTGTGAGAAATACTTCATTTTCTTGAACAATTTCAGGGGTGCCAACATTTACGGCCATGACTGTATATACACCTTTATTCACTCATGCAACGTTTCAGTCCTCTTACTGGGACTTTTTTTTCAAGCCCTAGTAAAAGGACTGAAACGTTGAATGAGTGAATAAAGGACACGTTTTTCTCACCATATGGAGGTGCCGTGGAAGTCTACTTCTTTTATCTATTTGGTACTCTTGGTCGGATCCACAACTGCTGGCACCCCTTTGACTTTTTCGTGCTGCTCTCATTTATATATATAAATATATACACATACTAATCAGCCAGTATAGCTCCCCCCTCCAGATGCTAAATAGTTTCTGACCTGTCAAGGCATGGACTCCACGAGGCCTCTTAAAGTGTCCAGCATTATTTTTTTTTCTGTTTGTGTTTTAGTAGATCAAACCAGACGGGCTAGTTTTATGAGTTTCCATGAGCCTTGGGCGGTATACCGGTTGTCCTGCCTTGAAACACTTACTTGGTAACTACTACATACCTGTCTTTTTGAAGATAGTGTGAACCAGTCGTCTAAATTAGGGTACTTTCACACTTATGTTGTTCTTTTCCGGCATAGAGTTCCGTCACAGGGGCTCTATACCGGAAAAGAACTGATCAGGCATATCCCCATGCATTCTGAATGGAGAGTAATCCATTCAGGATGCATCAGGATGTCTTCAGTTCAGTCGTTTTGACTGATCAGGCAAAAGAGAAAACCGCAGCATGCTACGGTTTTATCTCCGGCGAAAAAAACGGAAGACTTGCCTGAATGCAGGATCCGGCATTTTTTCCCATAGGAATGTATTAGTGCCGGATCCGCCATTCAGAATACCGGAATGCCGGATCCGTCCTTCCGGTCTGCGCATGCGCAGACTGAAAAAAAAAAAAATGCCGGATGACACCGGAAAGACGGATCCGGCATTTCAATGCATTTTTTCGACTGATCAGGCATTTTTAAGACTGATAAGGATCCTGATCAGTCTTACTAATGCCATCGGTTGGCATACGTTTTGCCTGATCCGGCAGGCAGTTCCGGCGACAGAACTGCTTGCCGGATCTCTCTGCCGCAAGTGTGAAAGTACCCTAAGGCTACATTCACACAACAGAGAAAAACTGACATGTGACGTCATTTTCTTTAATGGCTGTCACAAATCCAGTTTAAGAACAGTGGTAGCCTATGCGGTTATTCACATGGCACGATGGAACATGTTCTGTTTTGGCCATTTTCACTGATTGACAGCCCCCCAAAAATTGAACGGGAACGTCTTAACATCCGTTTCACAGAAAGGCTTTAGTGAAAAAATGTCTGTTAAAAATTGACCATTTTGCAGTTTTTTTCATTGTCGTGTGAATGTAGTGTGACCATCACAATTTGGCCCTCCTCGCTATTGCCTACTATACCATCGTTGCACACACGCACGTACACAAGCTATACTACTACTAGTGCTAATTTAAAGTGAGGCAGATGATGGGACTCCTAAGTGTTCCCTTCCGCTCCATACATCTCCACATGATGAAAGCTGCGCCCATTTAATAGCAGACACTGCATTGTAACTCCAGGAGGAAGAGATCTTTATGTCAGAATAAACTTTGTGATCACAGACAAAGTATTACTATCCTATAGCGCCTTCCTAGTCTAGCAGAAGATCAGAGGTGAAGTGTATGAGCTGAAAGTGCAGAACAGGACATCACTAATTTATCTCCAATATCCAGCGAGTTCCAACTCGTACAAGCATCCGAGACATGGAGATAGCATCCCGCAGTACATGACACAGACAGTCAAGGCTGCAATTAAAGGGAACCTGTCATCAACTTTATGCTGACCGTACTGAGGGCAGTATAATATAGTGACAGAAATGCTGATGTCAGCTGAGTGTCACTCATGAGCTAAAAGTAAGTGGTTGCCGAGAACCAGCATCATAATCATTGTAGCCCAGGCCTGGAAAAGAGTCCAATCTACCTGAGAAGAGTCCTGGGTATTCATAATCTCCTGCTCTCCTGACCATCTGCTGATGATTGGCAGTTCTCTCCTAGAGAGAAAGGGAGAAAACTAGGTAGAAGCCTGTCAGTCATCAGCAGGTGGGCAGGAGAGCAGGACTCTTCTCAGGTGGCCATGACTCTTTCCCAGGCCCAGTCTGCAATGATTGTGATGTTGGTTCTCGGCAACCACTTACTTTTAACTTATAAATGACAGACCGCTGAAATCAACTCACCTGTCTCTACTTTATCCTGCCGTTAGTATGGGCAGCACAAAGGTTATAACAGGTTCCCTTTAACGGCTCCTTCACAGATTTCATATATCCTTCCAGTCATAGCCCAGCAGTCGGTTTGTGCTTGAGAATTTACCAAAACAAGTCTTAGGCCTTGTGCACACTACTGTATCTATTTTGCAGATCCGCAAAATACTCATACTGTCCGTGTTGCAACAGCATTTTTTGCAGACCCATTGACTTCAATAAGACATTGGTCCAAGATAGGCCTCATGCACATGGCCAGATCCTAGCCGAGTGCGTGCTGCCATTTTTTCACACTGCTCTAGAAATGTCCTATCCTTGTCTTTAAAACGGACAGGACTAGGACATGTTCTATTTTTTTTTTTTTTTTTTGCGGAGCTGCGGACAGACAAGCGGTTGCGGACAGCATTGAAATGAATAATTCCGCATCTGACCCGCCAAAAAATGCGGATTGGGTGCAGACCGAACATACAGCCATGTGCATGAGCTCTTATAGGACTTGTTCTGTCTGTTTGCGGAACGGTCATGCGGAATGCGGAAAGCATATGGGTCACCCATGTGCTTTCCACATCTTTATGTCCGTTCTGCAAAAAGACAGAATATGTCCACAAAATACAGACCACGGACCCATTGAAGTCAGTGGGTCCGCCAAAAAAATACGAATGGCATACGGACACAGTCGTGTGCATGGGGCCTTAAATTACAGTGCGTAGGAGTGCGGTGCAACAAATTCATTAAGAGGCTGGCACATCTGGCAAATTTATGCGCAGGTGTAGATATGCACTGTAATTTATGCCATTGGCAAATCTGTCAGTCTGCGGAAGTCCATGCCCCTGAAACACTTTACTTGGGACTTTAATAAATAGTGAGAAAAGTGTAAAACAGTCCCACATTTTTGCACAAGTGCATGCTCCAAAATTTGCATTTTTTTGGTGTGTATGACACAAATAAACCATCTATTGGTATTGACTCCCTGATCGCCAGTTTTGTCTGACATGTTTTTCTGATGGGGTCGTTCATGTGAAAGTTCCCAGGGGTGACTATTCGGCCACATTCTGGCAGATCAAAGTCTTACATGTACCAGCTCGACCCGATAAAGCTGTGCCCTAATATAGTCAAGAAAAAACAGATGTAACTGACATCGGTTATTGTGAAATGAGAGAAAAAGGAAGTGCAAACTGGAGACACCACCACAACCACTGACTGTGTCCACACAGGGTCGTGATGAGAATGCGATGAGGTACATTGTGTACTTAGAACTACGCCATAATGAGTTGTAATGAGAAACTCTGCTCTGCAGCCAGAACCAACCCGTTCAGATGAATGAAAATAATTTTCAGTCGCAGAAATTTCTGCAACAGACTCTGCCACGTGTGAAGACCCTAATGGGTTTAGCTCCTTCAGCCAACCAGTTCTCCTGACAAGGGCATAAGATCGGGCGTGCGACCCATCACAACACTGCAGGTTGTGCTGAAGAGCCTGATGACATTAAAGTGGTTGTGGCATGTATTAAACGAATCGCCTACCACCAGGATAGGAGACAACTGATCGCTGGAGATCCGACCACTGGGTGTCCTGGGATGGAGAAGCAGGTTAGGCATGCGTCCCACCACTACATTCGCATTCTATGGACTGGGAATATATGGAGCACAGCGCGAACGCTCATCCTGTCAAGACTGGGTACTACAACCCTCATCACTTTGGGGCACAAGGCCCAAGAGAAGCAAGTGTTTTTTGTGTTAAATCCCTTCTGATGTGGTCGCCTTGTCATGGCGGATGGGCTTACACACAAAATGTGCAGTAAAAGCTTAAAATTTCTACGTATAGTAAATCTAGCAGTAGTGCAGTTCAAAATTCAGCATATATTCAAGAGTGCTGCGGCATCTTTTGTGTTAGTTTGCTTTTGCATTGCAGCCACAGCAGCGTGCACTATGTATTTACTTCACTTGGGATGTGCTGACCCACTTAGTTTTTTGCATTGACTACATTATATGTATAGATTGACAGCTTAAAGGGGTATTCTGGTTATAGAAAGTTATCCCCTATCCTGTGGATCAGATTGCTCATAGTCCTACCGCTGGGCCTCCCATGATCATGAGAACTGGGGCTCGGTATCCTGTGGAGCCTCCCTGAAATGGACGTGGTGGCTGGTTGGAAAAGCAAGTCGCCGCTCCATTCATTTCTATGGGAGCGCTGGAGATTGCCCAGCATTGTGCTGACATATCTCTGGCACACCCATAGAAGCGAATGGAGTGGCGGAGTGCTTTTCCAACCAGCTGCTCTGTCCATTTCAGGGTGGCTCCAAAGGGTGCAGGCCCCTGTTTTCATGATTGTGTTGGTCCTTCCACTGAAAACTGGGGATATGGGGATAACTTTCTATAACCAGAATACCTTTTTAAAGGCTATGTACACCTTTGGGGGCAATTTTTTTGTGCATTGTACTCATTATGAGCTAAAAAAAAAAAAATCAATTGGTCTTTTTTAAAAATATGGAGTCCTTTTCTCTGTACAGAGCTGAGATGCTCTACTAGCAGGATCTGACTTTTCTCTCTGGTCGTCAGACAAGCTCCTTATCTCTGCTCTCTGACATTATAAACATTCATCAAAGCTCAGTCCTTATCTTACTGATAAGAATGTGGCTGAAATAAGTTGTTATGATCTCTCAGTAATTTAGAAATAAGGGTGATTAGTTGACCAGCACAAAGTGAAAGTACCATTTACACATCTAGAAAAACGGTTGACCCTTTGTGACAAAATGGCTTAATATTTTTAATAAGGACCAATTGAAAAAATTATTTTTAGCCCCAAATGAGTGAAATGCAATCATCAAATCAAAATTGTCCCCCAAGGTCTACATAACCTTTAAAGGGGTATTCCCATCACATACAATGGGGGCATATCGGTGGGACCCGCACCTACAAGGAGAACGGAGCGGGGAGAGCTGTGGGTCCGTCCACCACCAAGCGCTGCTGCCCTCTGCTTCCATACAAGTGAATGGGAGCGCACCACGCACACGCCACCCCTGCTCCTCTTCTTTTCTTTGGGGCAGAGGGAAATAGCCGACTATTTTCGGCGGCCCCATTGAAATGACTGGAGAGCGGCTGCGCATGCGCAGTGCGCCCTCCATTAATTTCTCTGCTCCGTTTTCTTTGTAGGTGCGGGTCCCACCCCTGTCAGAAAATGGGGGCATATCCTAGTGATATGCCCACAAATGGGGGCATACAGTATCCTAATGATATGCCCCCATTGTATGTGATGGCAAAACCCCTTTGAGTATGCCAGAGCACTGCTTGTTTGCGGCTTTCCACTGCGGCTTATAAAGGGGAGTGCTGATCAGAGGACCCTCGATGACATCCATGTGAGCCCCACATTGGGCAACCAATTTCATAGCCAGGATTTTGGGATGTGATGCTCTACAAACACATCTGGATGTCTTTGCATATTTTATTTGTTCCGCCTTGTTGTATAGGAGATGATGATCCTGTAGAGAGAAACTTTACCAGTATATATGCAGCATTCAGGCGTCCACATTCTTCATATACTGTATATACACACGTGTAATGTAAGGACAGCTGATCTATTTTCTAGATTGATTACTAATGGACTAGACCAGCTAATCGCTGCACAGAAACACAGACAGTAATTAATTGAATTATCCTGAGCAGACAATAAAAAGAGGAAGGTAACGTCTCGAAAAGAAATCCCCCTTCCTGACTAGAGACGCTATTTACATCTTGCTACATCACTGTCTTACTATATCACTCTGACTCCATGATGACCAGAACCTCTGCTTCCAAAGACAGTGTTAGGAATTCTTTAATAAGATCTTGCTGCAATACTGGGGTATGTTCACATGCGGCAGGTTTGTAAAATTTCTGCAAATGAAAATCCATTCTATCCATTGTTTCTACAGCCTGTGCATGGATTGTGTAAACTTAGGCCGGGTTCACATCTACGTTGTGAACTCCGCACTCTGATCCAGTCACTGTATCCGGCATATATGCCGGAAAGCGACCGGACAAAAAAATACTGCACATGCCAGATACAGTGAACTCCGGCAGTCCGTTCCTCCGCCGGTACAGACTGGCAGAGCTCACAGGTCAGATGTGAACGGGGCCTTCCCCTTATACACTCAATTTGTCCCTTTCCATTCATGTCATCTATATAAATGTGTCTGTCTCCTCTATACACTGTACTATGCCTCTACAGCTTGGGGGGTCAGCAACCTCCGGCACTCCAGCTGTTGTGAAACTACAACTCCCAGCATGCTCCATTCTCTTCTGTGGGAGTTCTGAGAACAGACAAGTGACTGTGCATGCTGGAAGTTGTAGTTTCACCACAGCTGGACTGCCTGAGGTTGCTGGTCCCTGCTCTACAGCCTCCCTTATCTGTTTGTATATTTACCAATGTGCCAATGATATGGATGGAGAGGCATTTGAAATGGATAGACGAGACAGAGCTATAGTTCAGCTCTATAAATTATCTAGATTTTTTTACCTATCAAATTGTTAAGTGTATATGCATCCACATTCAACTGCAAGAGAAGGTAAGTGGACCCTTTGGAACTACCTGGATTTCTGCATTGATTACTTATAAAATGTGGTCTGATTGTTATCAATTATAGACAAACACAAAGTACCATAACTAATAACCTACAAACAGTTGTACCGTTCATGTGTTTCAGTCCTCATGCACACGAGTGTATTTTGCATCCGATCTGCATTTTTTGCGGATAATACACAGACTAATTTATTTCTATGGGGACGCAAAAAAAAAAAAAAAATGGACAACACATGGATGTCATCTGTCTAGTGTCTGCATCTGTATATCCATTCCACAAGTTATAACACATGTCTGTATTGCAGATGAGACTAGTCATAGGAGTGAGGAACATGTGGAGTGCACACAGAAAGGAATCCGCATTTTGCAGTTCCGTAGTTTGCAAGGAGAAAAAGTTAACCATTGAATATAATAATCACTTCCATTACATATTTCCTGTAGCTGCAAAAAGTTGCACAATGTTGAGGAGGAGTTTTGGACCATTCCTCCCGCAAATGTGTCTCACATGACTTGGCCTTTCCATAATACAAATCTTATTTTCAACTGTTCTTTAGTTGATGTACTTGTGTGCTTTGGATCATTGTCTTTTTTTCATCACCCAACATCTGTTCAACTTGTGGTCATGGACAGCTGCTCTTACATTCCCCTGTAAAATGTTTTGCTACACCTTAAAATTCATTGCTCCCTCAGTTATGGCTAGATGTCCAGGCCCTAAAGCGGCCAAGCAACCCCAAACCAGCATGCTTCACAAGTAGGAAGAGGTTTTGTTTCAATGTCCATTGTTCTTTTTCCTCTAAACTGTTGTCTCATTTGTCCATAGAACATTTTCCCAGAAGCCTATTTAGAACATCCAGGTGGCCAGGCAAACCTGAGAGGGCCACAGTGTTTTTTGGACAGTACTGGCTTCCTTCATGGTGTCCTTCCTCAAGCACCATTCTTGTTCAATGTTTTTCTAATAGTGGACATATGAACAGAAGTTTTTGCTTTTTGTAAATTCTCCTGTATGCCTTTTGATGTTACCCTTGGGTTCTTTCTCAACTCTTTCAGAATTGCTGATTGTGCTCATGTAGTGATCTTAAAGGGCATCTGTCAGTAGATTTGTACCTATGACACCGGCTGACCTGTTACATGTGCGTTTGGCAGCTAAAGGCCGTGTTTATATGTGCCCGCATTGCTGAGAAAATGATGTTTTAATATATGCAAAAGAGCCTCTAGGAGTAATGGGGGTGTTGCCATAACACCTAGAGGCTCTGCTCTCTCTGCAACTACTATGCCTGCTGCTCGTTGTTTAACAGGGCCATGCAGTTGTTGCCACAGAAGAGCCAGCGGATTTCACCTTTTCCATTGCACATTACACATTGCTCAATTCCACGGGCTACGACGATCCTGCAATCCAGCAGCGGTGGCTTTGCTTGCACACAGGGCCGTCTTTAATGCGGGGCAAAAGGGGCAGCTGCCCTGGGCCCAGTTGATCCCCGCAGATCCCCATAACAGTGCGTCATCCACAGTTGCCCCATAACAGTGTGTCATCCACAGATCCCCATAACAGTGTCATTCACAGATGCCCCCATAACAGTGTCATCCACAGATGCCCCCATAACAGTGTCATCCACAGATGCCCCATAACAGTGTGTCATCCACAGATCCCCATAACAGTGTCATCCACAGATCCCCCATAACAGTGCGTCATCCACAGATCCCCATAACAGTGTCATCCACAGATCCCCATAACAGTGTCATCCACAGATCCCCATAACAGTGTCATCCACAGATGCCCCCGTAACAGTGTGTCATCCACAGATCCCCCCATAACAGTACGTCATCCACAGATCCCCCATAACAGTACGTCATCCACAGATCCCCCATAACAGTGTGTCATCCACAGATCCCCCAATAACAGTGTATCATCTACAGATCCCCCATCAGGGCCGTCTTTAACGCGGGGTAAAAGGGGCAGCTGCCTCTTGATCCCTGCTGGCCACTGCCCACAAATTCAATGACATTGTCGCAAAATATCTTGCCTCCGCTCCGTCGGCTCCGTGTCCCGATCTTATCCTTCACTATGCGAGCGGCATGGCTCGCATACTGAAGGACTTACTTGCTTGTTCCTCCTCCCGATCTCCCCTGCCCTTTGCGTACGCCGCGTGCCGTGACGTCACGCGGAGGCACTGCAAAGCTAGGGTGAGCCGAGCCCCACTCTCTTTTCTGAACTGCAGAGCGGTTCCCACTTCCAACCCTGAGCCCAGCTGCCCAGAGCACTGATCCTGAGCCTACTGGAGTCTTCAGAACTGTATTTACAGTAATTCACTGTAAGCTATAATATATATATATCTTGTTTTATGTGAGTAAGGGTGCTGGGTGGTTGGAGAAGGGGTGTGTTGTGGTGGAGGGTGTGATTGCATGCTAGGGTGTGGGAAGGCAGGATCCAGGGGGCCCAAGTAAATTCTTGCCCGGGGTCCAATCAATATTAAAGATGGCCCTACTTGCACACTGTCGGAAAAAGCGCTGGCCTATGCGCTCTCCCGCGTTTCTGGTCACCAGAGAGTTGCAGTTGTCGCCATTGTTTGGACTTTTAGCATGGCAAACAGCCTTGCTTGACTTTCTCAGTTTGACCATTCACCAGAGAGGGAAGAGGGTGAGGGACTCAATTAGAGCATCACACAGTACAGTGATGGCAAACCTTTTACAGACCGAGTGCCCAAACTGCAACCCAAAACCCACTTATTTATCACAAAGTGCCAACATGGTAATATAACCTGAATACTGCAGTCCAATATAGTATATATTTCATGTACTTGACCATCTAGCTATAATAGCCTGCCTGCATTCGATCCAGACCCCCCACTGAGGAGCTCAGAACCCCCAGACAGGCACCCTGTCCAACATCATACATTTACTATACTTTTTTGACACTGTTGATATGCATATCAAAAGTGTTCATAGCGGGGGTCCCGGCTCTGAGACCCCTGCTGATCTCTATAACGAAGAGCAGTCTGAAGCACTCATCAGAGCGCTGCTTCTCCTCACTGCTGAGCAGGATGGTGAAGACGTCCCATAGACTTTATATTGAGACGGACTTCACTACAGTGCTCAGAGCTGGGACACCCGCTAAAGCCCACTGGCCACCACTGCAACGTCAGGGACCCCACTGCCCAGCAAGGCTGCTTAACCTGCAGAGCGCCTAAGGGTGAAGATTGCGTGCCACTGCAGGAGCCTCCACATCTTGAAACCGGTACTCCAAATGCTCCGGCAGCCCGCTCAAAGCGACCAATACCAAAGCTTCTTTCTGTAAGGAGCTTTGTTATTGGTTGTTTCAGGTAGCAGCAGCATCGCTGCGCTGTCTGTGCTGTTCACAGCACCTACTGCGCTGATGAATGGCAGGAAAAGTATTGGTACGCCTTAGACTTTTTCCAAGGCGCACATGCCCACACGTGCCATAGGTTCGCCACCACTGACATAGCACATCGATAAAGGCCCTATCACACCTGCAGATAATCGCTAAGATCATCGCTAACAAACGTTCGTATGAATGCTCTTTAGCAATGATCCGGCAGTATAATACTGCCGCGATTACCTGATGAATGAGCAAATGCTCGTTCATTGGGTAATTTGAGTCATTCAACATGTTTAAAAACACCCTGCTGCCAGCAAACAATGATTCAGAATGGGGATGAGGGATGGCATTAGCGATCACTTGTCCACATACTGAAAAGGAGATCGCTACATGTAATAGCAGAAGTCTCCTCCGCTAGCGAGCAGGCAATTGCGGGAAGGAACACTAGCTGTCATTGTTGGGGGCACTCTAGTCCTCACTTTTGTGAACACTCTGATCATCATGTTGAGGGGGGGGCCCTGCTGTCAGTCACTGTTGAGGCGCACTGGTTTTCACTGTTGCTTTTGAGAATCTGGCTGTTACTGTTGAGGAGCACTGACTGAAGCTGGGCTCTCGCTGTAAGGCTACATGCACACGACCGTTGTGTGTTTTGCAGTCTGCAAATCGCAGATCTGCAAAACACGGATGGCGTACGCGTGCGTTCTGCAATTTGCGGAACGGCATGGACAGCCTTTAATATAACTGCCTATTCTTGTCCGCAAAGCGCGGACAAGAATAGGACATGTTATATTTTTTTTGCTGGGCCACGGAACGGAGCAACGGATGCGGACAGCACACGGAGTGCTGTCCGCATCTTTTGCGGCCCCATTGAAGTGAATGGGTCCGCACCCGAGCCACCAAAACTGTGGCTCGGATGCGGACCAAAGCAACGGCCGTGTGCTTGAGGCCTATCTGTCAGAAGTAACTCAGATGCCAGCCACTTTATTCCCTAGATGCCATGGTCAGTGGTGACCAGTTAGAGGGAGAGGGCTCCCTCTGCTACCATTGGTCTTGGCAGCCAGGGATCTAACAAAGACCCCCAGGACTGCCATGATTGTATGTCTATTAGACCGTGCATCAGACACAGCCTAATACACTGCCTGTCATTGGTACATGGTAGGCTATAATGCATTCGTATACAAGGTATACCTCTGCAGTATAAAAGCAATGCTCCCAAGTAAGAATAAAAAAAACTAGCTAAAAGTTAATAAAGTTGAATAAAAAAAAAAAAAAAAATTGTGATTTTACTTTAAGTGGTAACACACATATAATATCACACCATATTTGCCACAACTGTGTAAGAAAGGTAACATGTTATTTAAACTGCCCTGTTAACAATGTAAAAAATGAAGAAAACCTTCCTCCAAAAAATAGTAAATGTTAATCAATAAGCCCCTTACATCCCAAAAATGGTACCAATGAAAACTACATCTCGCCAGAAAACAAGCCTTCATATGGCTACAACAGCGCAAAAGTGAACGAGTTTTGGCTCTTCGAATGCAGCAACATAATGAGATGCGCTTTTATGATGATAAAGTAGTATAAAGCACACAAACCTATGCGTATTTGGTATCCGCATAATCGCGCTGACCCATAGAATAACACGCTAGTTATGGCGCACAGTGAACGTTGTCAATTTAAAGTACAAAAAACAATGGAGGAACTGCTTTTTTTTTTTTTAAAACGTAGTGCAACCTCCGAACCGTAATTCTGCATCAAGCATCCACCATATTACCCTAAGGCAAACTGATTCTGCAGTGGAAAATGCTGCTGAAAAATCGGCAACTACTTCTGCGCTGGATTTGGTTGCGGATTTTGCCGCTACATTTTCTACTGCAGAATCCGTTTGCCATAGGATTGAACGGCGAGATTCTCATGCAGGGAATCTGCACCATATTTTACAGCAAAAAAAATCCTGCAGATTTTGTGGCAGAATTTTCCGCAAGGCGTGAAGCCGTCCTTACTGCAGTTACCTCGTGTTTGTCTATAATTGTGACTTCAACGATCACACCACATTGCAGTGGCAGAAATGCAGATAATTCCAGAGGGTTCACTTTCTGTCTGTCGCACTGATTGTCAGTGTGCGACTAGTGACGGAGAGGATGTAGAGGAGAGGATCCTGGATGTAAAGGCTTCTCCTCTCCCCTTCCCACCCTGTTGTGTTCTCTTTGCTATGTCGGGAACAATGGCAGTGCCCTGAGGAGAAGTAGACTAGTACAAACTTGCTGCATTTCCTGGCTCTTTACAACCTTCCCCTTCCACAGACCTCCTTCAAATGCTCTGGCAAATTAATCTTCTGCCAGAAGTAACCTGTGAGCGTTACATAATACAGGCTGCACGCTCTCCATGTTACCGCATCCATTCAGGCTCTATAACAGCAGCAGCACGGCGCGCAGCCAGCTCACCTTCATTTTTCACTTAATTTTTTTTTTTATTGCCTTGCAGCTTCCCAATATTTCCAGGATTAAGGTCGGCCTATACTGTACATTGATTCTCTGAATGGGTGGTTCGGGAGCTTGTGGGTCACACGTTTGTAATTCTAGGTCTATAAATTACACATGTTAAAAAAAATTAAAGGGCACCTGTCAGCAGTTTTGTACCTATGACACCGGTTGACCTGTTACATGTCCGCTTGGCAGCTGAAGGCATCTGTGTTGGTCCCGTGTTCATATGTGCCCGCATTGCTGAGAAAAATTAAGTTTAAATATATGCAAATGAGCCTCTAGGAGCAACGGGGGCGTTACCGTTACTCCTAGAGGCTCTGCTCTCTCTGCAACTGCCGCGCCCTCTGCACTTTGTTTGACAGGGCCAGGAGTGATGATGTTTTCACTGCCTGGCTTTGTCAATCTAAGTGCAGAGGACGCAGCAGTTGCAGAGAGAGCAGAGCCTCTAGGTGTAACGGTAACGCCCCTGTTGCTCCCAGAGGCTCATTTGCATATATTTAAACATCATTTTTCTCAGCAATGCGGACACATATGAACATGGGGCCAACACAGATGCCTTCAGCTGCCAAGTGCACATGTAACAGGTCAGCCAGTGTCATGGGTACAAATCTGCTGCCTTATAATATACATTACTGTGCTTAGTACATACGGATGCGAGTTTATTGGTCTTTTTACGCTGGCGGCGTTAAAATACAATAAAGTCTTAATGTGGCGTGTTTAATTTCAAGTAAGCAGAAATAGTGGGGGTCATTTACATCAGTTTTTTGCATAAAAATAAATACGGGTGTTTTTACGCCTTTCTTGCCACTTGGGAGTGGCGGGGCCGGAACTTCAACTCTGGTAAATTTACTATTATTTATGCCTGAAAGCAGCCGCGAAAGAGGGGTAAAAACTACTCCAATCAGGGGATGGACTGCCAAAAGCATGCAATGTGTAATTTATTACGAGGCGCATATCTCGGCATAAATTTGTTGAATCATCCACCGGGGGGGGGGAATACGAAAAAGATGGTCTTTGTAAATGACCTCCAATGGGTTTAAACCACAAAAAAAAATATTTTTCTAAAAAAATAGTCAAGAGCAATTCTTTAGAGATGAACAAACGTTATTGTCACCAAGTAAGGTTGTGAGGGTTAAAAGTGGGACTGGTATAATACAGTATATATAATTACTTACCACTCCTTCACTAGCCCCTCTCCGATTCAGCACAACCAATGACGTGATGATGTCCAGTACAGCACTCCAACCAATCACCGGCCACATCACTGTACAGCCCAAGACAGCCGAGGCCAGAGATTGGCTGCGGCGGTATATGGGACATCATCCCTGAGACACTGGATCGGAGATTGTCATCACTCACATCGGTCCCTTTCCCCATTTAGGTGCACCCTCGAAATGCCAGTTTAATGGGGTTGTCTGACAGATCCTCTCATTTCTATGGGTCCACAAAAAAAGTAAAAAATACAACAGCACATGGATGTCATCTATGTGCTGTGCTTCCGTATGTCCATTCCACAAATTATAAAACATATCTTATTCTTGTCCGTATTGCAGAGGAGAATAATCATTTCTAGTGATGGAAGTGTTAAAAAACGCAGATTGCACACAAAAGATATCTGTATTGTGTTGGTTTGCAGACATGGTGATGTGCATGAGGCCTAAGGCCCCTTTCACACGGGCGAGTATTCCGCGCGGATGCGATGCGTGAGTTGAACGCATTGCACCCGCACTGAATCCCAACCAATTCATTTCTAAGGGGCTGTTCACATGAGCGGTGATTTTCACGCATTACTTGTGCGTTGCGTGAAAATCGCAGCATGCTCTATATTCTGCGTTTTTCACGCAACTCAGGCCCCATAGAAGTGAATGGGGTTGCGTGAAAATCGCAAGCATCCGCAAGCAAGTGCGGATGCGGTGCGATTTTCACGTACGGTTGCTAGGAGACCATCGGGATGGAGACCCGATCATTATTATTATTTCCCCTTATAACATGGTTATAAGGGAAAATAATAGCATTCTAAATACAGACTGCATAGTAAGATAGCGCTGGAGGGGTTAAAAAATAAATAAATAAAAATTAACTCACCTTAATCCACTTGATAGCGCAGCCGGCATCTCTTCTGTCTTCATCTTAGCTGTGTGGAGCAACAGGACCTGTGGTGACGTCACTCCGGTCATCACATGATCCATCACATGATCTTTTACCATGGTGATAGATCATGTGATGACCGGAGTGACGTCACCACAGGTCCTGTTCCTACAATCAGCAGAGAACGAGACAGAAGAGATGCCAAGCTGCGCGAGCAAGTGAATTAAGGTGAGTTAAATAATTTTTTATTTTTTTTAACCCCTCCAGCCCTATTGTACTATGCATTCTGTATTCAGAATGCTATTATTTTCCCTTATAACCATGTTATAAGGGAAAATAATACAATCTACAGAACACCGATCCCAAGCCCGAACTTCTGTGAAGAAGTTCGGGTTTGGGTACCAAACATGTGCGATTTTTCTCACGCGAGTGCAAAACACATTACAATGTTTTTCACTCGAGCGGAAAAATCGTGCGTGTTCCCGCAAAGCACCTGCATATTTTCCCGCAACGCCCGTGTGAAATCAGCTTTAAAGTGGACCACTTAGTCCCGGCATCCTGTAGAGAAGCCGGATTAGACATAATAAAGCCATCCTGCTGCTAGCACACAAGTATAAGGCCTCTTTCACACGGGCGTTGCGGGAAAATGTGCGGGTGCGTTACGGGAACACCCGCGATTTTTCCGCGCGAGTGCAAAACATTGTAATGCGTTTTGCACTCGCGTGAGAAAAATCGCGCGTGTTTGGTCCCCAAACCCGAACTTCTTCACAGAAGTTCGGGCTTGGGATCGGTGTTCTGTAAATAGTATTATTTTCCCTTATAACATGGTTATAAGGGAAAATAATAGCATTCTGAATACAGAATGCATAGTAAAACATCGCTGGAGGGGTTAAAAAATAAATAAATAAAAATTAACTCACCTTAGTCCACTTGTTCGCGGCCCGGCATCTCCTTCTGGCTTCATCTGATCTCTGTGCAGCAACAGGACCTGTGGTGACGTCACTCCGGTCATCACATGGTACGTCACATGATCTTTTACCATGGTGATTCACCATGGTAAAAGATCATGTGACGTACCATGTGATGACCAGGGTGATGTCATCAAAGGTCCTTGACCTATAATTAATGCTCACCACAGGTCCTATTCAGTAAAGGGGACAGAAGGAGATGCCGACATCGCGATCAAGTGGATTAAAGGGACTCTGTCACCACTTTCTAACCCCCCCCTTTTAAAAGTATTGTTCTCTCCATGGCGCCCTTGTGATTACAAAGGTGTTGTTATAACATAAATTCGCCGTCTCGTTTTGATAAAAATACCTTTTATCTAACCTGTCAATCTTGTGGATAAGGTGCCCAGGGCGTTTCTGAAGGTCTGAAGCTGCCGCCCGCCGCCGCCGCCGTTGGTGCCCAGCTCCTCCCCTGATCCTTTCAGCGCCTCCTGAATGTAAAGAAATCCGCCTCCGGCTCTCGCTCAGTGCCCCCTCCTCCTTTTCGCGAGCACTGCAGCCAGCCACTCAGAGCCTGCCAAGCGCTGTATGGAGCCGCAGGCTCTGAGTGGCTGGCTGCAGTGCTCGCGAAAAGGAGGAGGGGGCACTGAGCGAGAGCTGGAGGCGGATTTCTTTACATTCAGGCGGCGCTGAAAGGATCAGGGGAGGAGCTGGGCACCAACGGCGGCGGCGGCGGGCGGCAGCTTCAGACCTTCAGAAACGCCCTGGGCACCTTATCCACAAGATTGACAGGTTAGATAAAAGGTATTTTTATCAAAACGAGACGGCGAATTTATGTTATAACAACACCTTTGTAATCACAAGGGCGCCATGGAGAGAACAATACTTTTAAAAGGGGGGGTTAGAAAGTGGTGACAGAGTCCCTTTAAGGTGAGTTAAATGATTTATATATTTTTTTTTAACCCCTCCAGCGCTGTTTTACTTTGCATTCTGTATTCAGAATGCTATTTTTTCCCCTTATATCCATGTGATAAGGGAAAATAATAATGATCGGGTCTCCATCCCGATCGTCTCCTAGCAACCATGTGTGAAAATCGCATCGCATCCGCACTTGCTTGCGGATGCTTGCGATTTTCACGCAACCCCATTCATTTCTATGGGGCTTGCGTTACGTGAAAAACGCACAAAGAGGAGCATGCTGCGATTTTCACGCAACGCACAAGTGATGCGTGAAAATCACCGCTCATGTGAACAGCCCCATAGAAATGAATGGGTCCGGATTAAGTGCGGGTGCAATGCGTTCAACTCACGCATCGCATCCGCGCGGAATACTCGCCCGTGTGAAAGAGGCCTTACTGTCTCCCTTACTGCTGGCTGCTTAATATACTGTTTAATTGGTGGATCGGGGTGTTATTTTCTATGTACGGCTCATTCAGCCTGTTGGTATATACTGTATTTGGAACCCTGTGTCAAACCGTGTTTTTTACAGCCATTATTGGGGGCAGCATATTTACCCTATTGACTCCCGTTTATGTGGGGGTGGGGGGGCTTTCTTCCATTTTATAGCACATTTTGAAAGGTTTTATCATTATTGCTTATGATTATGTATATGATGTCCTTTTTGGATGATTTAATAAAGATGTATTCTTGTATTGTCATTTGTGTGGCTCTAATTAATTATTTAGGAGTTTTTTTTAATATGTTTCCACACATATTGTTTTGTATTTTGTTCAATTATTGGCGGTTGTTATAAAAGGCACAACAAAACATTATTTGCTCTGTTCCACTGCAGAATATTAAGACTGGTATTGACACCTTTCATCTCCATAGTCTAACAAAGGGGATGACTTTATGTTATGGATATTCTGGTGGAAAATTCTGCCACGTGTGATGGCACCCTAAGGGCTCATTCCCACGGCCGTATGAACGGATCCGCGCCCTTTCCGCAATTTTGCGGAAGGTCTGTGGATCTATTTATTTCTATGGGCCCTCAAAAGATGCGGACAGCACACCGTGTGCTGTTCGCATCCATTATTCCGTACCGCGGCTCCTCAGAAAAGATAGAACATGTCCTATTCTTGTCCGAAATCGCGGACAAGAATAGGCATTTTCTATTATTGTTGTGGCCATGTGCGCTCCGCAAATTGCGGAAAGCACATGGCCGGTATCCGTGTTTTGCGGATCCACAAAGCACTACGGCCATCTGAATAGGCCCTAATACACAGGGGGTCAACTGCTGCAAATAGAGCAATGCATTTTTCACAGGGATGTAATGATCATACAGCTCTTTATATTTGGACTACTTATTCATGTTATTTAAACGGCCGCTGTCAGCGGCTACTTTCACATTGGCGTTTTGGTTTTCCGTTTGTGAGATCCGTTCAGGGCTGTCACAAGCGGTCTAAAACGGATCAGTTTTGCCCTAATGCATTCAATGAACTCACCTCATCCACTTGTTCGCGCAGCTGGCATCGTCTTCTTTCTTGTTCTTTCAGGACCTGCAAAAGGACCTTTGATGATGTAATCGCGCTCACCGCGTGGTGACTTCAGCGCAGGTCCTGCTGGATGACGATAGAAGGATCTTCTATCTACATTCAGCAGGACCTGCGCTGACGTCACCACGCGGTGAGCGCGATTACGTCATCAAAGGTCCTTTTGCAGGTCCTGAAAGAACAAGAAAGAAGACGATGCCAGCTGCGCGAACAAGTGGATGAGGTGAGTTTATTTTATTTTTTAACCCCTCAATCCACATTTTACTTTGCATTCTGAATTAGGAATGCTATTATTTTTCTTTATAACCATGTTACAAGGGAAAATAATACAGTAAATTGACTTTTATCAATTTACTAACATCATCTCCTAGCAACCATGCGTGAAAATCGCATTGCATCCGCACTTGCTTGATTCATTTCTATGGGGCCTGCGTTGCATGAAAAACGCTGAATATAGAAAATGCTGCGATTTTCACGCAACGCACAAGTGATGCGTGAAAATCACTGCTCATCTGAACAGCCCCATTCAAGTGAATGGGTCCGGATTCAGTGCGAGTGCAATGCGTTGACCTCACGCATTGCACCCGCGCCGAATTCTCGCCCGTGTGAAAGCGGCCTTAGTCTGTCCCGATGTGACTATTACATTATCATCTTGTACAATAATAAGAAATAGTGTAACATATAGTGTAGATATGAAATGCACAAGGCTTTTGATAAAACAAGGTGTCAGTTGCAGTTCTTAGTAAATGATCACTTCCTCTTGTGCTATGAATGGGCTGATCTTTGCTTGTTTTGCGGTTTTTTGCAGAACTATTTTAGGAACACCTCATGTTGCTTGAACTTTTGAGGTAAGATTTATAATAGGTTGATAAAGCCTAACTGTCAAGATCCGTGCAGGAATTCACAGGTGTGCATTAACAGATGCTTGCACAAACTTCTCCACCTAAAGTTAAAGTGGAGATATGAATTTAAAGGGCCAGCCTAAACCACCCCGAAAAGCTGTGTAGGCAAGAGAATAATGCCTGTTCACTCCTGGGTCCATCACCATCCTCATCAGCTTCTGCAATCATCTTGGCATGAGGGAAGGGATACCGGTAATATGTAAGATATCAATGGACATGTAGCTAGGAAACAGACTGTGGCCTGAAAGAGCTAATTTCCTGTGAGCATAGCAATACAATGTGTATACACACAAAAGAGAAGTGCTCCGGCATCTACAGGTCAGCCGCACCTAACGGACAGAAATGTATCATAAAGGTCACATTTTGGAAATTTATAAGGAATATTTCCTGGTGTTGATGCTCTGGTGCTTCATTAGGCCCCTTTCACACGATACGGATTAGGTCCGGATGCGTTCAGGAAAATTCGCACCATTTCGCAAGCAAGTTCAGTTAGTTTTGTCTGCGATTGCGTTCAGTGGTTCAGTTTTTTTCACGTGGGTGAAATGCGCATTGATGCGTTTTTCACGCGCGTGATAAAAAACGGAAGGTTTACAAACAACATCTCCCGGCAACCATCAGTGAAGAACGCATCGCATCCGCACTTGCTTGCGGATTCAATGCGTTTTTCACGCAGTCCCATTCACTCGCCCCAAAATATAGAACATGCTGCGCATTTCACGCAACACACAAGTGATGCGAATAAAACAACGCTCCTATATACAGACCCATTGAAATAAATGGGTCCAGATTCAGTGCGGGTGCAATGCGTTTACATCGCGCATTGCACCCGCGCGGAAAACTTGCTCGTCTGAAAGGGGTCTTAGCCTCTGTTCACACTAGTGTTTATAACAGAAGCCATGACAGGATCCATTATACCGAAGATCCAAACGGTGGCTGACAAACACACATTGGGGTTCCTTTACCCTAAGTTCACACCTGAGCGTTTTACAGTGCGTTCCTACGCGCTGTAAAACGCTCAACAAGGAGACACCAATGCTTCCCTATGGGAATGGTTCTCACCTGTTCGTTTTACAGCGCGTACGATCGCGCTGTAAAACGCCCGATGCTCAAACAAGTTCTTGAGCTTCTTTGGGGCGTTTTGTCGCGCGTTCCCGTACATAGACTTTCGGGAACGCGGGACAATGAGTGTTCGCTTGTCTCTGTATGCGCGATTGTAAACGCCCGTACAATCGCGCATACAGAGCGCTCCTTTCAGAACCTCTCAGGTGTGAACCCAGGGTTAAGGTTCCCATCATTTTGATGGCAAAAATAAAGATGTAGGCTCGCCATTCTTGATTAAATCTTGACTGTACCCTCGGCAAGGAATCTTAGCAGGTTTGACTTTGGAGAACTTACGTGAATAGGCTAGAAAATTAGCCAAAGGGTAAAGGGTAATTCCATCACTGTGTTTTTATTGGAATTTTCTCTTTTCACATACAGGGTATTCCCATATGGACATTTTACAGCATATCCACAAGATATGGCATTGTAATGTCCATTGCTGCAGATCCCATCTTTGTGACCCCCACCTATCTTGAGAACAGAGCTCCATCTTGAGCCGCTGGTTGCGCATGTCCATTCACTTCTTTTGGAGAAAGCGGCTATTTTTGGACATACCTCTCCATTTGCAGTGGCACGACATGGGGCTCCGTTCTCAAGATCAGTCCAGATACTGGGGTGTTAGTTTCGAAAATTATTTATTGGGGTTATACATTATTAGGCCCCCTGCACATGAACGTATGCACCCTGTGGTCGTGCTGCGGGCCGCAATGCACGAACACAGTCCGTGGGGCGGCTGCAGCGGATCGCGGACCCATTCACTTGAATGGGTCCGCGATCCGGCCGTTCCGCAAAAAGATAGGACATATTCTATCTTTTTGCGGAACAGAAGTATGGGACGAAACCCCACGGAAGCACTCTGTAGTGCTTCCGTAGGGTTCTGTTCCGTGCTTCCATTCCGCACCATTCCGCAGCTCCGGATTTGCGGACCTATTCAAGTGAATAGGTCCGCATTCGTGATGCGGAATGCCCACGGAACGGCACCCGTGTATTGCGGATCCGCAAATGCGGCCTGCAATACTGCAACGGGAAGCACACGTTTGTGTGCAGGGGGCCTTAGAATAAATGACTTTATGATATAATCATCATAATATATAATAAATATAACAATGGAAAAGAAATCAGGAAAGAGAAAAGAAAAGGGAAATTAGAAATATCGAGTAACATTTCAAAAAAGGTACAGATATGTGTACATGGAAATGTAATGGGGATATACATTCAAGCAGGTCATCAATCATATTCCTTGGAAAAATCCCATTTAAAATGGAATATCCCACAAAAATATTTCTTGTGGGTAGATGAAAAATGGTTAAAAAAAATATGCTTGCGGGGGGCTTCACTTCTGACCATTATAATGGGGGTCCCTGAGCTCCCATTCTGGAGGAGTGGGGATCACACATACTCAAAGTGTATGGGAGAAGCAGAACCAAGTGCACTGCCGTCTCCCATAGAAGGTAAATAGAGAGGCAGAACATATGCAGTAAATATCTCGCCACCAAAACAAATTAAATCCAACAGCGCAGCACAATATATCTCGCCAATAACGCCAAATAAATCCTACAGCGCTGCACAATATATCTCCCCAGCAGCATTCAATACCAACATGAAGCACAACATCATTGTCCGCTAACCACCCCTCCCCGACTGGCAGCAGTTCTTTACCCTCACCACCCCTCGACCATTGTGGTATTGTCCCCGACCTTCCCTTTCCCCTGGCAGCAGCATTGTCCCTGGTTACTGACCACCACCAAAACAGACCCCCTGACCAACCCTTCCACACTGGTACCAGCACTGTCCCCATTTTCATTTCTCACCTGTCTTGTAGACTGGCAGGGCACGAGTAGTGAGGCTAGAGTTGGAGGGAGATGCTTCTTTGCAGTTCTTCTCCATACTTTCAGAGGATCAAGGACCTGTAATTACATCATCACAGGTCCTGCATTGCCCTAACCTCGAACTGGTGCAGTTTCTGTACTTTTTTTTAGGAAGTTTAGGATTTCGATTTCAGCACTACCCTACTGCTGCAGGGTTTGCACTATTAGTGCATTTCCTGTCTAATTGTCAGGCAGCCCCTCGCCCACCCGTAATATGCCTGCTAGGGTAGATTACCATTCCGGGCCTGTCCGTTAACGTTTTTTTTTTATTGTAATACATAGGGATTTTTTTTTTATCAACAATAATTATAAAAGCTATGTTTTAGGGGACACTTTAAAGTACTTACCCAGTGATAGCATTTCTTATTGTCAAAGGAGACTGCTGCAACAAAACTAAAAAAAAAATACCAATATCTCCTGTACGAAAATCAATCTTATTACCATACTTCGAAGCCACTGTTGGGCAATGCATGTCCATGTCCATTATGAGTCAACATAACTCAATATGCTGCATGCTACATCAGTTTTCCATATAGATTTCAACATAGCCTAGAAAAACTGATGTTGTCTACTTTACATTTGTATCACATTGCTATTTTGGTCTTTTTGTTTTTGTATCTTCAATATGGCAGGAAATATTAATGAAAAACACAACAAAAAGCTCATAAAAATCTGATACTGACACGAAGAATACCGACATAAACCGAACTAGCTGCACTGAAAGCCATTTGTATTTCATGTCCTTTAGATCGCTGTATTTTAGTGCTTATTTCGGTGCACTCATGTGCATGAGGCCTTCCTGGGGCTATACGGTTTGCTTAGTAGACCAGATAAATTATCATTGTCCAGCAAGTCCGTATGTCATAAATGTTCGCAGTCCACAGTTCCCCCGATCTTACTTTATGACATTCAGTTTGGCAGAAGCATGTGATGAAGCAGAGCGCTATAAGGACTATGTCATATACAAACCTCCAGGGCCGCAATCCCTTGCATTTAATATAAGGCTACATGCACACGACCGTATGTGTTTTGCCATCCGTTTTCTTTTGCGGATCTATTGTAACAATGCCTAAAATGGACAAGAATAGGGCATGTTTTTTTTTTGTTTGTTTTTTTTGCGGGGCTACGGAACGGACAAACCGATGCAGACAGCACACGGAGTGCTATCCACATTTTTGGCGGACCCATTGAAATGAATGGATCCGCATCCTATCCGCAAAAAAAAACCGGAAGGGACATGGAGACAAACAACTTTCGTGTGCATGTAGCCTAAGATTAACACAGTTTAGGTTGAACCCAATACATTGATTTATTGATCAGTTTAAGGAATGTTTTTTTTATTTTTTTATTTACTCACTGAGACGGATTTATCAAAACTGGTTTAAAGGAAAACTGGCTTAGTTGCCTAAAGTAACCAATCAGATTGCACCTTTCATTTTTCAGAGCTCCTTTGGAAAATGAAAGGCGGAATCTGATTGCTTGGTATGGGCAACTAAAGCTTATATTACACCTGCAGATTATGCAGCCAATTGTCAGGAGGGAAGCGTTCCGTCCTGTCAATCGCCTACAGCAATCATACATTTATTACCTGTCCTAATGCATTTTATAGTATATGCCCTTTAAGGAACACATCATATCAGTTATTGATTTCAGACGTGAGATATTCTGTGTGCTCTATTTTTTCAAGCCATACGTTTGTTTGTTTTTTAATGAAAGGGGCTATCTCCAGGGAGCTAGAATGCAAAGTCTTTCTTCATTCACAAGGTGTTTGAGGAGAGACCTCATGGCCTTGATGCAACAGGAGAAAAGTCAGAATGAATGGAAGTACGAAGGTTGAGTAGGTACTCCACACCTCCCTCCAAAAAGGGGCCAACGATGGCCAATCCCAATCCCATGGCAGCACCAACAAAGGGAGGAGACATGGCATCATGGATGCAAGAAGGGACTCAGTACCATCTTGATTGTATTTTGTAGCTCGACTCTTGAAGCCAATTAGGGATAGAGAAGCCGTGGGCAGGCTAAAGAGCCTCAGTCTTTGTATATTTGAAAGAGTCATATTTAGGTCTCTGTGTGACCAAGGTGGTTGGGGGAAGGATCTCAATATCACTTTTAAAGGGTCACTAACTTTTCAAAAAACTTGATAGGTCATAGAGATATACCAGAAGTTTAGAGCGTCAAAGTCTGAGCGCTAAGACCCCCACTAATCTCTAGAACGAGGGAAGACAAGTACGCACATATGGCACTCTCCTCACTGCACGAGACAGGCTCCAAAGAAGTCTACGGGTCCGTCTTGATTCCCAATTCTGTACTTTACAGTGAGGAGAGAGAGTGCAATATGTTCAGGCTTCTCTCACACTCGTTGTAGAGATTGGTGGAGGTCTCAGCGCTCATAGTCCAACCGATTGATATTTCTCTATTAAATATCAAAACTTAGTTACCCTTTAAATCAAAGATATGTCTCACAGGTTCCAAAGAAGTCCTGACTTAGCAAAAGGATGTGGGCAAAGGTAGAGGGAAGAGAAATTTTTGGAGCTGATTGGCTTTCCAGTACCCTAAGGGGACAGGGCTCTGGAATGACACTTAGGGAGTCTAGGGAAACATTATTGTAATATATCAGGAGTAATAAGTCAAAGCAGCTTGATTGTTGTATTTTCTCTTCAAGACGTTCGCTAGTCACCTGACTGGCTTTCTCAATTAAAAATCAGCTGAATGACAAGCGAAACGTCTTCAAGAGAAAATACAACAAGTCCAGTTGCTCTGACATATTACTACTGATATACCATGACCTGGATAAATGAGAACCTTCACAGCCATTATTGGACTATGTTATTGCATGTCATAAATGTGTACTAGTTCACGTACTGAGTTTGTACATTAACACGATAGCCATGATATCACAATGTATGACTCGTTTTTATAGTATTACTGATAAACCTACTGGGTATTCATTGTACGCAGAGGAAATCCCATTCACCTCTTCTATACCTCACTACAACTAACCCAATGCAGAGGTAAAGGCGGCCTTACACATTAGATGGTCTGACAGCAGTTGAACATACAATAATTTGGTGAACGATAGTTTCGCAGATGCGGCCATGCACACTTTAGTCTATATTGTTACATTTCAACTGACGAACATTTGTTTTGGTTAAAATTGTCCATTTTCATCAACTTTAGGGCTCATTCATACATGGCCGTTACCCCTTCGTTGCCGTATTGCGGCCCGCATATGGCGGGTCCGCAATACACGTGGCACCAACCGTATGCATTTCGCATCACGGATGCGGACCCATTCACTTGAATGGGTACGCAAATCCAGAGATGCGGTGCGGAACGGAATGGAACCACGGAACCCCATGGAAGCACTACGGAGTGCTTCCGTGGGTTCCGTTACGTGCCTCCGCACCACAAAAGGATAGAGCTTGCTCTCTCTTTTTGCAGAACGGACGGATCGTGGTAACATTGGGACGCCCTCTGTGAGGTCAGCAAGTTGCGCGTCGACGCCAGGATGATGTAATCGGGACCGGATGACGTCGGCAGTGGAGGACGGGGCAACGTGACGCTTAGGGGCGGACCCACGGACGCATTACGTGGATGATGACGTGAATGATTAGACAGCTGGGTATACATGCGCACTGAGCGGTAAGGAACGCCGAACATGGCAATTGATGTTTTGCTTTATATCTGATACTTAGCAATCACAGACGTTATGCGATGATGGGGTTAACCTCTAGGAGGATTGGTGGACACTCAGGTGAGACATATAGGTGAATTAGGCTAAGTAAATACGCATTCTCATTAGTCAGTCTGTGCCATTGCCTGCAATTGGATAATCCGGATGGGGGGGGGGGCGCACTTGTTTTTACTATAGGAGGAGGCCTGACAAAGGCTGTGCATCAGCCGAAACGTTGCCGTTTGTATTATTGCTTTGAAGTCCGAATAAAGTCGATGATGTGAGATGCTGCTGATACCGTCTGCACTTTTCTATGCTCTGGATAGGTCACTAGTATTTAATCGGTGGGGGCAGGGGTGAGCCTAGCCTTTCTGCTGCCCATCCAGAGGATAAGTCATCAGTATAAAATTCTCTAAAAACCCCTTTAAGGCTCCATCCACATCTGCGTTTTAGCATTACAACTCTGTTCCGGCAGAGGAGCAGAGTACCGGAATCGCAGTATCCAGCATAGCCACACACCATCACTATTCACAAGAATGGGTTTCTGGCAAGAATGCAGTTTTTTTGCAGGGGGGAAAAAAGCCGGGGTGCAATCTTGCCAGACAACCAACAGATGCCATTATAATTAATAGGGATCTGGCGGCTTTGGATATGACAATTCCGATACTCTGCCGAAACATAGTACCCAAATGCCAAAACGCACATGTGGACGTAACCTTATCCTTCAATCTCCCATCTAACATTGACTTCCCCAGGTTATATGGCCCTCAGTGTTTGCTTTAAGTCACCTGCAGGTAAAAGTTTTATGCCTCATGCACACGACCGTTTTTCGGGTCCGCATCCGAGCCGCAGTTTTTGCGGCTCAGGTGCGGACCCATTCACTTCAATGGGGCCGCAAAAGATGCAGACAGCACTCCGTGTGCTGTCCGCATCCGTTGCTCTGTTCCGGGGCCCCGCAAAAAAAAATATAGCATGTCCTATTTTTGTCCGTTTTGCGGACAAGAATAGGCATTTCTACAATGGGCCGCCCGTTCCGCAAATTGCGGAAGGCACACGGGCGGCTTCCGTTTTTTTGCGGATCCGCGGTTTGCGGTCCGCAAAAAAACAGCACGGTCGTGTGCATGAGGCCATAGGCTCATAAAATATTCTTCTCTTATCAAGAACTAAACAAACAAAAACCCTTTTCAGCCCAGTCATATAAACCCCAGATACCCCTAGTGTTGTCAATGGCATGTTAAGTCTACTTTCACACTCGCGTTTGGTGCGGATCCGTCATGGATCTGCACAGACGGATCCGTTCAGATAATACAACCGTCTGCATCCGTTCAGAACGGATCCGTTTGTATTATCTTTAACATAGCCAAGACGGATCCATCTAGAACACCATTGAAAGTCGATGGAGGACGGATCCGTTTTCTATTGTGTCAGTGAAAACGGATCCGTCCCCATTGACTTACACTGTGCGCCAGGACGGATCCGTTTGGCTCAGTTTTGTCAGACGGACACCAAAACGCAGCGAGCGGCGTTTTGGTGTCCGCCTCCAAAGAGGAATGGAGACGGAACGGAGGCAAACTGATGCTTTCTGAGCGGATCCTTTTCCATTCAGAATCCATTAGGGCAAAACTGATCCGTTTTGGACCGCTTGAACGGATCTCACAAACGGAAAGCCAAAACGCCAGTGTGAAAGTAGCCTAAGACACAGCAGTAACCACAGAAAGCAGCTTCACTCCTCTACCCTTTCCGCAGCAGTAGAGAAGAGAGAGTTTCGAGCTCATGCGCCTGCATGTAGTTGATCTGCTAATATTCAACAGGAACTTTGTGTAAAACCCCTTTCCTGTGCACTTGTGGGTGAGAGAAGGAAGCCGTGTTGTTTATCAGTCGTTACAAACCTGCTCATCCCCCCCCCCCCCAGAGATGCACCTATCTAATCTATATATATGCACACGCATACACCCTGCTACGTGCCCTCAGCCTTTTAACTGAAAACTAGACAAAAACACAGCAAGACGCAAGGACGGCGACCACATGACAACCGCATAACTACATTTTAGGGGAACTGCTGAACAGATAGCACGCTCGCTTTTTTTTTTTTTTTTTCACGAAGACAAAGGGAATCATTATAGTTAATGTACTCAGCCATCGCTCAGCTTGGAAAATGAACCCTTTAACTTTTAGATTGCCTGGAAGAAATATTATGTGATGTATGTCCGTGAGCAGTCTCAATTAGGATTATTGACGCGACATACATTTCCTTTCCTATGTGAATGCTGTGTAAAGTAATGACTATAGGTGGATGGCAATGAGGTACCTGTGTGGGGGAAGGGTTTGTGTATGGCGGGTCGCAAAGGGCGCTTGGCTTAGTTTCCCCGGACAAGACTTGCTTTAGTGGTTTTGTAAATGTTGTATTCTTCTTTTATCCTTTTTTTTACAGTTTGTTTTGTTTTCGATGTATTATTAAGTTTAGACTTTTAGAAACATGTTTTATATTTTAACATTTCACTCTTTGTAAAGGTCAACAACTTTTTAGGCTGAATTTTTTTAAATTCCAATCTTATAGGTCATGGGTCCGCAACCTTTCGGAACTCCAGCTGTTGTGAAACTACAACTCCCAACATGCACACTGGCTCGGCTGCCATAGAAATGAATGAATCATGCTGGGAATTGTAGTTTCATCGCAGCTGGAGAAGGTTGCTGACCTCTGATATACAGGTATTAGGCCTCCTGCACACGAACGTGTGCCTTCCCGTTGCCGTATTGCGGACTGCATTTGTCGGATCCGCAATACACGGGTGCCGTTCCGTGGGCATTCCATTCCGACTTGAATGGGTCTGCAAATCCGGAGATGCGTAATGGTGCGGAACGGAAGCACGGAATGGAACCCTCCGTAGTGCTTCCGTGAGGTTTCGTCCCGTACTTCCGCTCCGCAAAAAGATAGAACATGTCCCATCTTTTTGCGGGACGGCCGAATCGCGGACCCATTCAAGTGAATGGGTCCTCGATCCGCTGCAGCTGCACCACGGACTGTGTTCGTGCATTGCGGCCCGCAGCACGACCACGGGGTGCACACGTTTGTGCGCAGGGGGCCTTAGGCTTTTCTTTTCCTATTGCTTTTAATGTTACTGACTCTAGTTACACACTGAGACCCCATTCACATGGCTGTATTCTGGTCAGTATTTTGCTTCAGTTTTCATAAGCCAAAACCAGAAATAGGTCCAGAACGCAGAAGAGGTGCAAATCTTTCCATTTTTATTTTTTTTCTGTATGTGCTATTTTTTTTATTTTGGCTTAGGCCTCTTTCACACTTGCGTTGTCCGGATCCGGCGTGTACTCCACTTGCCGGAATTACACGCCAGATCCGGAAAAACGCAAGTGTACTGAAAGCATTTGAAGATGGAACCGTCTTCCCAATGCTTTCAGTGTTACTATGGCACCCAGGACGCTATTAAAGTCCTGGTTGCCATAGTAGGAGCGGGGAGCGGGGGAGCGGTATACTTACAGTCCGTGCGGCTCCCGGGGCGCTCCAGAATGACGTCAGAGCGCCCCATGCGCATGGATGACGTGATCCATGTGATCACATGATCCATGCGCTTGGGGCGCCCTGACGTCACTCTGGAGCGCCCGGGGAGCCGCACGGACGGTAAGTACACTGCTCCCCCGCTCCCCGCTACACTTTACCATGGCTGCCAGGACTTTAGCGTCCCGGCAGCCATGGTAACCACTCTGAAAAAGCTAAATGTCGGCTCCGGCAATGCGCCGAAACGACGTTTAGCTTAAGGCCGGATCCGGATCAATGCCTTTCAATGGGCATTAATTCCGGATCCGGCCTTGCGGCAAGTGTTCCGGATTTTTGGCCGGAGCAAAAAGCGCAGCATGCTGCGGTATTTTCTCCGGCCAAAAAACGTTCCGTTCCGGAACTGAAGACATCCTGATGCATCCTGAACGGATTTCTCTCCATTCAGAATGCATTAGGATAATCCTGATCAGGATTCTTCCGGCATAGAGCCCCGACGACGGAACTCTATGCCGGAAGAAAAGAACGCAGGTGTGAAAGAGCCCTTAGCCTAGTTTCACACTAGTGTTAAATCAATCCGGCAGCCTGTACCGGCAGAGGAACAGCCTGCTGGGGTTCTCCGGAGTCGGCATAGCCGAATATAGCTACTTGCCCGCCAGACCCCATAGACTATAATGGCATCCGGCAGGGAATCCTGCTGCTCCCCTGGATTTATGCCGGGATTCAGCCAGACAAATATCGCTACGGACATCAGTGTTTATAGTCAATGGGCTTCGGCAGCGAATGGCAGTATCTGGCTATGCCGGACCTGGAGAACTCCGTCAGTCTTCTCCTCTGCTGGAATAACCTGCCGGAATGCTTTGTGAAAGTAACTTTACAAATACTGATGCAAGATAATGACTGGAGTATTGCTGTGTGAATGAGGCCTAAGGCATATCTCAGATGGCAGTAATATAGTCACATTTTACAGTCTTCATTAAGTTCCCAACACCCAGACCCTGCCGCTTTCACACTAGCGGCAGGGGACTCCGGCGGGTGAACAGCCTGTCGGATCCGTCCTGCCGCTAGTTCACGTGTGCCCCCGGACTGACTATAATGGGGGCGGTGGCGGAGTTCCGGCGGCAGCACGGCAGTGCACGTCGAGAGGCAGCCGGACAAAAAGTACTGCATGCAGTACTTTTTGTCCGGCTGCCTCTTGACGTGCACTGCCATGCTGCCGCCGGAACTCCGCCCCCGCCCCCATTATAGTCAATGGGGCTGGAGCGGTAGTCCAGGGGCACACGTGAACTAGCGACAGCACGGATCCGACAGGCTGTTCACTCGCCGGAATAGCCTGCCGGAGTCCCCTGCCGTCTGAAAATGCGGGCCACAATACGGCAACGGAGGGACAACGGTCGTGTGAACGAACCCTAACCCATATATATAGTCCAAACGTTTGTGACTACGGTTTTCTAATTTAATGCAAACCACTACGCAATTTTACCCCTAATGAACAAAGGATGATCAAATTATCTGAGGATCTTATATTTACTAGCCTAAGTTGTAATACAGTAAAAATGAACTGTGTGTATGTGGAAAAGGGTTGGTTAAGAGGGAACCTGTCTCCATTAAAATGCAATCTATAGGCAGCATGTTATAGAGCAGGAGGAGCTGAGCAGAGATATATAGTTTTATGGAAAAGGCGTCTGCTCATTCTATGTTCAGGAGTCAGGTAGGCGGGTCTATTTTGAGAGACCGCCCACATGACTCCTCAACATAACATAAGCAGACATGGATAATAGGTAAATAAGAAGTTTTACTGAATCTTTTCCTATAAAACTATATATCAATCTGCTCAGCTTCTCCTGCTCTATAACATGCTGCAGTTTTCTTTAACTATATCATTGAATACTTTTGAGTAAAATAATACAAGTGGTCCCTCAAGTTACAATATTAATTGGTTCCAGGACAACCATTGTATGTTGAAACCATTGTAACTTGAGTTATCGGTTCCAAAGCCCCAAAATGTCATCCAAGATAACAAAAAATGAAGATTTAAGAAAATTAAGCAGATAACGAAGACCGATAAAACAAGTCCTTGCATATAACAGTCAGGAATGGCTGCTAACGAGCAACTAATCCAGCTAGTTTACCATAGAAGTGGCCTTGATTGGTTGGATCCGAGTCTGAGACATTGTATGTAGAGTCTAGTTTCTACTTACGGTGCGGGTCATAAAAAACCATTGTATGTTGAAATATTGTATCCTGAGGCCGTTGTATCTTGAGGGATCTCTGTATATGGAATATATTACCATTACTGAAAACGGTTGCATAGGCTATTATTACTTTATAGGTTTACATGGTTACCGGGATGGAATATGCGTACCTTTTATTGTAGGAAAGGGGCAAATGTGAATATATTTAACATCACTTTTAATCTTTCTTACTTGGAGAAGAATAACTTCATGAGGTGCTAGGATGGAGGGTCAGAGACTTACTGCTACTTTAAAGAAGCCCTGTACCTTCAACTCTCAGCAGCCCCATTAATGTTAACGTCTGTGGTTTCCAGGCTACTGAAGCCGCGCTGCCTGATGTTCTACCCAAAATAGGCTTTCTTTTTTTTTTTTTTTTTTTTCAAGAGAGCCTCAAGATTTTATTAAACCTGCAAACTAATTTTCTTTTCAATAAGGAAACGTTCGGCTGGAGCTTTCTGTGTCCTATCCATCTGACCCTTACCTGTTAGGTTTACGGAAAGACACATTTTTGATCAAATCCTGCTTATTGGCCACTTTCACACGGTCAGTATTTTCAGGTTTTTTCTTTAACTGATCATGATGGATCATATTCAGATGTATGGAACACAAGCTGATGCCTAAGTGTCTGCATACGGCTTCATCTGTTCCACTGTGGACTGTGCTCCATGTGTCAACAGTTTTTCAATAATCTTAGATAACTTGCAAAATAACGCAAATAGGCAATTATCTATCTATTCGCAAAAAAACGAGGAAGAACTTTAAAGTCAGTTTTCACCCATGATACGTTTCAGCCCTTCTCAATGGGGACAAAGGCCTCTATCTATCTATCTATCTATCCATCTATCTCATATCTATCTATCTATCTATCTATCTATCTATCCATCTATCTCATATCTATCTATCTATCTATTTATCTCTCTATCTATCTCATATCTATCTATCTACACTGCTCAAAAAAATAAAGGGAACACTTAAACAACACAATGTAACTCCAAGTCAATCACACTTCTGTGAAATCAAACTGTCCACTTAGGAAGCAACACTGAGTGACAATCAATTTCACATGCTGTTGTGCAAATGGGATAGACAACAGGTGGAAATTATAGGCAATTAGCAAGACACCCCCAATAAAGGAGTGGTTCTGCAGGTGGTAACCACAGACCACTTCTCAGTTCCTATGCTTCCTGGCTGATGTTTTGGTCACTTTTGAATGCTGGCGGTGCTTTCACTCTAGTGGTAGCATGAGACGGAGTCTACAACCCACACAAGTGGCTCAGGTAGTGCAGCTTATCCAGGATGGCACATCAATGCGAGCTGTGGCAAGAAGGTTTGCTGTGTCTGTCAGCGTAGTGTCCAGAGCATGGAGGCGCTACCAGGAGACAGGCCAGTACATCAGGAGACGTGGAGGAGGCCGTAGGAGGGCAACAACCCAGCAGCAGGACCGCTACTTCCGCCTTTGTGCAAGGAGGAACAGAAGGAGCACTGCCAGAGCCCTGCAAAATGACCTCCAGCAGGCCACAAATGTGCATGTGTCTGCTCAAACGGTCAGAAACAGACTCCATGAGGGTGATATGAGGGCCCGACGTCCACAGGTGGGGGTTGTGCTTACAGCCCAACACCGTGCAGGACGTTTGGCATTTGCCAGAGAACACCAAGATTGGCAAATTCGCCACTGGCGCCCTGTGCTCTTCACAGATGAAAGCAGGTTCACACTGAGCACATGTGCCAGATGTGACAGAGTCTGGAGACGCCGTGGAGAATGTTCTGCTGCCTGCAACATCCTCCAGCATGACCGGTTTGGCATTGGGTCAGTAATGGTGTGGGGTGGCATTTCCTTGGAGGGCCACACAGCCCTCCTTGTGCTCGCCAGAGGTAGCCTGACTGCCATTAGGTACCGAGATGAGATCCTCAGACCCCTTGTGAGACCATATGCTGGTGCAGTTGGCCCTGGGTTCCTCCTAATGCAAGACAATGCTAGACCTCATGTGGCTGGAGTGTGTCAGCAGTTCCTGCAAGACGAAGGCATTGATGCTATGGACTGGCCCGCCCGTTCCCCAGACCTGAATCCAATTGAGCACATCTGGGACATCATGTCTCGCTCTATCCACCAACGTCACGTTGCACCACAGACTGTCCAGGAGTTGGCAGATGCTTTAGTCCAGGTCTGGGAGGAGATCCCTCAGCAGACCGTCCGCCACCTCATCAGGAGCATGCACAGGCATTGTAGGGAGGTCATACAGGCACGTGGAGGCCACACACACTACTGAGCCTCATTTTGACTTGTTTGAGGGACATTACATCAAAGTTGGATCAGCCTGTAGTGTGTTTTTTCCACTTTAATTTTGAGTGTGACTCCAAATCCAGACCTCCATGGGTTAAAAAATTTGATTTCCATTTTTTTTTTTTGTGTGATTTTGTTGTCAGCACATTCAACTATGTAAAGAACAAAGTATTTCAGAAAAATATTTAATTAATTCAGATCTAGGATGTGTTATTTTTGTGTTCCCTTTATTTTTTTGAGCAGTGTATCTATCTATCTCATATCTATCTATCTATCTATCTATCTATCTCTCTATTTATCTATCTATCTATCTATCTATCTATCATCTATCTATCTATCTATCTATCTATCTATCTCATATCTATCTATCTATTTATCTCTCTATCTATCTCATATCTATCTATCTATCTATTTATCTCTCTATCTATCTATCTATCTCATATCTATCTATCTATCTATCTATCTATCTATTATCTATCTATCTATCTATCTATCTATCTATCTATCTATCTATCTATCTATCTATCTATCTATTATCTATTTATCTATCTATCTATCTATCTATCTATCTATATCTATCTATCCATCTATCATGTAAAGGGGATCGCAGCACTCCAGGGATATGAAAAAAGTAGTAGATTTATTCCTCTGTATCCATAAAAACGCAAAGTTTCAGCTCTCATTTGGAGCTTTTTTCTTTCTTTCTTTCTTTTTTTTCCATTTCTATCTATCTATCTATCTATCTATCTATCTATCTCATATCTATCTATCTATCTATCTATCTTCTATCTATCTCTCTATCTATCGAATCCATATCTATCTAATCTATCTGTTTGCTTACCTATTTGACCAAGCCATTTTTGCTAGCCAAAAATATATGGACTAAACAATTACCATATTACATTTAGTAAGATGCCTTCCTGTATGCAGAACTGTGCATTTTACTTCTAAGTAATATTTTTAGATGAATTTGCAAAAATGGTTTTCTACCTCCACTGATTATTTGTTTTATCCTTTTCTTCATATTTAATCTCATTATTTTTCTGCTCTTTTTTTTTTTTATAAAATGGTAGCCTTATTGTGATATAAATGTGTGTTTTTTTTAAACTGACATATTGACATAAGACTGTGTCTTTCTTGTGTTTTTTTTTTTAATGAATGTTTACCCCTGAAATAAATCACAAGAAGAAATTGTTTTTTAGCTACGAAACATTTTATCGTAACTATTGTATCATTCAGCAGTCAAAGGGTTAATGTTGGAATTGCACCATTAAAATGCAGTTTTTTTTGCTCCAGATCTCAGGAATCTCACTCATTCAGATCACTGAACCTTGACAGCTACACATGTGGCAAGTTCCTCCTATTTAGACCCGGGCAGTGTTTTTTTTTTTTCTTTCTCTCTCTTTTGGGGAGGGGGGGGGGGTGTCTAAGCAAGTTCATTCTTGTGCTGCTTGCCACCTTCAATTTTATTTCAATTAACAGTTAATATGAGTACGGTCTCATGATAAATAATGAATGACCCTGAATAAAATGTGTGATGGTTCTATTAATCCTCTCATTCACCTGCATAAATGCCTATGTAATTATGATGCAATCCACTTGTCTTTTCCGCCGCATAGTTTAGATATGTTTTGTTCCACGCTTTACTGTTACATAAAGATATAATAATAGCTTCAAGCCTCATGTCCTCACTGCCAGGATATTATGCTGTATGTTTTTATTGTTATTATACTAAAAATACATTTATTTCCATAATAATAATATAATCAGCTTTGATCACTTTTATTACTACCAATAAAAAAATATATGGATGCTGCAACAGGCTTCATTCACATACTCTTTATTGCATTTTTTTTTCCCCTTGCAAAAATGCCATGAATTTCAAGTGTTTTTTTATTGTGTTATAGTTGCTCTTTAATAAAATTTTAAAAAAATCATTACATTATTAACATACATTATTTTCTGGCGCTTTTTTTTTTTTTCTATATGGAAAAAAAACTCCAGAAAAGAAAAAACATAACCAGAGCATTCTGCACTTCGAAAAGATTGCCAAGGACCATGAGACTAGGAACATACTGCAAAGGGCTTTTGCAAAAATCAAGCAGAAAAAAAATCTATATGAAAAAAGCAATGTTTCAAAAAAAAAAATTGTAAGCATGTTTCTAAAAAGCGCCACTTTTTTGTCTGGTTATTTTTTTTTTGTGGGGGGGGTTTGCCATTTTGACCCCAAAAAAAAATGCAGCCAATAACTGTTTATACCAAAATATAAAAAGCACTAGCTTCAATGCATTTGCTTTGATTTTTGTGTTTGCCGGTTTTCCCATAGGCTTCTCTATAGGACTTGAAAAAATGCATGTACAAAAAAATTACCACAAAAAATCATGTTACATTTAAACAAAAAAAAAAAACTCTTGACATTTTTATATATTTTTTCCATGCATTTCAAACACCAGAAAAGTAGAACTTTGTGAAGAGGCCCTAAAACTGCTAAAATCTGTATTAAAAATAAATAAATAAATAAATAAATAGTAATAAATATTATAAAACTAACCTTGGGTACCAAAATGGCCTTCAGTACTTTTGTTCCTATGCTGCACTTCAGCGTTGTATAAATGCATCTATGCAATGACAGTTAAATATCAATAGTCATCAAGCGGGGGGGGGGGGAAATGTTGCTACGTTTTGCTCAGGCATCATTCCCCCAGTGAGGTGAGGAATAAAATATGTATGCAAAAGAAGAAATGTTGACCCTAACGGTAATTGTCATTTTTTATTTTTTTTTGTGCAAATTTTTTTTTAGGACAGATTTTTTTTTTTCTGCAGCCAAAACATAATTGAGTCTATTACAGCAAACTGAAGGTTTCTGCATTGACAGTGCAATCGATAGCATTCATAGCATACCTTTTGTGTCACCCCCTACTCCCTCCTAGAGTGTAAGCTCTTGGGAGCAGAGTCGCTCACGCCTCTTGTTCGAATTGTTGATTAGTTTGTTACTCTGTAACGTCTGTTTTTTGTCTGAATTATAAAGTGCTGGCGCTATATAAATAAAGATTATTACTACATGGCCCCAGTGCTGGATTGTAGGGGCGCAATATTGTCTAGTAGTCGGGGCAGTAGTCTTGTATAAGGTCCCCAACTATCATGCTGTCATTTATCATACTGGTCTCCGCATATGGGACAGAGAGAGGCCTTTTGGCCCCTCGGGCTCTTGGGCCTAGTACTACAACAACCTTGCATGTATTGTACGGTATGTGTCGGCTAGTGGCCATATTGTAAATTGTAAGTTTGTAGAAGGGCTTTCTCTCCTGATGTGTCTATCCTAAAAGGCTCCCATGGACGGTTCTTTATGTGTATGATACCTACAGGTTCTTCTTTTGCAATGTGCATTGGCACAAAAGATAATGGACGTATGAGCAGTGATAGCGGCCATAACAATCGTGCAGTTTGTATAGGATTTTGGAGAGAGAGAGCTCCAGCGCCTAGTCCCTCAGATGGCTCAGGAGCCTCTGACACTTTAGAGGGGTATCCTGTGAATGGAACCCCTGAGCACTGGTGACGTCACGGGGCCCGATCAGGGATTCTCCTGAGGACCAGAGAGAAAGAGGAGGGAGGGGGGGGGGGGGGGGGCTGAGCTCTGAATGGAACTCTGGGGGGAAAGGTGAAAGGTCAACCCGGGAGCTCAGTGGTGACCACGTGACAAAGCAGGGGATGCACAGTGTGCTATAGAGCCTGCAGCTTAACCCCTGCAGCACAAGCCATTATTACAGCATGTATATTTAATGCATAAGTCTATGGCATCTGTGTGTGCTTCATCACCGAGATAAATAAAGGAGGCTGACCCTGATTCTGCAAGACCGGGCAGCGCTGTGTGCAATGTGTTAGGGTTCCTTGCAAAACTCATGCTTCTTGTGTCCAGACAAAGCCAAACGCTTCAGTGCAATATATATGGGTGTGGACAGGACTGGTATCACATAGGACAGCCATTGGGTTCTCTTTGCCTTTCGGGTTTTGTATTTTATTTTTGGAATAATGACTGTATTAAGTGAGGGATCCTACATGTTTCATGGGATGCAGCTTCAGTTTCTGCCTCTCCACCCTGACATATTTCTCCTAGAATTTATGGACATAAATATAGTGAATATGTAAACGAACCCTACTCATTTATATGTACAATAGTAAAATCAAATAATACAAAAAGATTCTTTTTTATTCATTTTCTCCCCACCACCATCACCAACCCAATCCCAATAAAAAGCAGAGTGAACGTAGCACTGGTTTATAAGGATGAAAAAAGACGTCTGTCCATCCGGCTCAGCCTGTTATCCTGCAAGTTGATCCAGTTATCTCTTTTCTTATCTTTTTTATTCATTTTAGTATTATTAATATTTACAAAAGATAATGTGGTAGATAAGTTTATAGGAGGTGTGACATATCTCTGCACACACGCACTTGGTGCATTGAGATCATTTTTTGTATATAAGTTTACAAAAGACAAGTTAGAAATTGGCGGGTCAAGTCCTAATCTCTATGCTAGTCTCTCAATATTTTTTAGATTATTATTTTTTTTCATTTATATTTTTACAGCTCATCCAACTACTGATTCATGAAATGAGAACAATTAGCATCAGCTGGTTATTATGTTTTAAGGGGAAAAAATGTATCTGTCGTCCCAACCCTTTTCATTGATAGATTTTTAAGGACTCATTCACGCTTCCGTTTTTCACTGACGTGTGCTGTCCACATTTTCTGGAGACAGAATTCGTACCCATTGATTTTAATATGGTTTTTCACACCTCAGTAATTTTTTTTTTATGACTGTGGGTCTGTGAAATAATCATGGAGACATGTACTACTTTGGTGTATGGGTTGGCACGCGGTGTGCTGTCTGCATTTTTTGCGGACCCGTTGAAATGAATGGGTCCTCATCCAATACGCAAAACCAACGGAACGGACAAAACACGATCGTGTGCATGTAGCCTCAGTGTGAACTTTGCATAAATCAACACCCCCCCAATAATCACACACCAGGCCATGACTGTCCCACGGGGGATCAGGTGAATCCCCCTTTGGGCCCCTGAGCAATGGTGGGCCCCTAGTCCCCCTACTCCCTGCCCAAGGGGTACACTGACTGCACTATATGCAGATATTCATTACGCAGCCCATGGGTCCATATAAAAAACACTGGGTAAATTCTTTAACAAACTACCCATCCTATTATTACAGATGCATCGGTTGCTGAGATGAATTGTAGGCGCAGAGACGGGGTCTCCGGACAGAGCCGTCCGAGGCACAGGCTAAGGCTGAAAATAAATGTGTACTGATGCAGTTTTAGGGATTTGCAAATGGAGGGGGGAGGTAATATTTGCTTGTAGCTGTACAGTGGGCCCCCCAAAGTAACAACTTTACGCGAAATAGTAAAAACTAAACCTAATCATTTATTGCAAAATGCAGATGTACAGCAATCGCATTCAATAGAAATGGCGCACTGACCGCTTATTCTTATGTATCTGTCCAAAAACCCACCAATAGGTTTATCTTACTATGAAATTAGTCCCAGTGCGTCTGTGTGAATTTGGATTGAGAGCCCCATTGGGGCAGAATTTGTGGCCACTACGGGGAAATAAATACAGAACAATACAGAACTGTGCTTCTGGAATATCTGCAACTGTTCCATTCACCTGACTGGGGCTTGCAGAAACGAGACGGCTCATATAAATGGAACAGATTTTCAATTGCATAAGAGTCTGCAACAAATCTGACAGGTAAGAATTTACCTTTAGGCCTCATGCACACGGCCGTTGCCGTATTGCGGTTCCGCATACAGCGGGTCCGCAATACACGGGCACCGCTGTGTGCACTCCGCATTCGCGGATGCGGACCCATTCACTTGAATGTTCTATTTTTTTACGGTGCAGACAGATCACAGACCCATTCAAGTTGAATGGGTCTCGATCTGTCCCGGCCGCCTCAAATTGCGGTTCCCAAAGCACGGAGCGGCCGTGTGCATGAGGCCTTAGGCCGCTTTTAAAAGAAGCGTATTCGCAGACCCAGATTTTATGCTCCGGAATCCGCTGCTATTGTTAATGAATAGAGCTATTCACATGGGCGTATAATTTCCAGCAGTATTTGAATCCGCAGCATGTCTGAGTTTTGTGCGTATTTGTTTCCAAATTACACCCATTATAGTCTATGGGAGTGCATCAAAATTGCAGGAAGGAAAGAATACGCATATAAATACGGATGAAATACTGAAGCAATACTGATGGTATATCATCCGGAATCCGTGTGTAATCCAGAGCCAGAATACTGATGGATTTCAATACGCTCGTGTGAAAGCGGCCTTATAGCCAGTGTTTAGGGCGCTTCAATATATTCAGACATCAAGGCAACTCGTCGGTTGTGTACACACATGGACAGTTATAATGTTGACATCAGGCCTCATGTACATGGCCGTTGCCCGGCCGTGGCCGTATTGAGGCCCGCAAACAGCGGGTCTGCAATATGCGGGCACCGGCCGTGTGCTCCCCGCATAACAGATGCGGACCCATTCACTTGAATGGGTCCGCAAACCGGAGCTGCGGTGAGGAACGGAGGCACATAACCCCACGGAAGCACTATGGAGTGCTCCCGTGCTGTTTCCGTCCGTGCCTCCGCACCGCAAAACATGTTCTATTTTTTTGCGGTGCAGACGGATCACGGACATCCGTCCCGGCTGCCGCACAGACGTTGCCTGTGCATTTGGGACTGCAAATTGCGGTCCCCAATTCACGGAACGGCCGCACAACGTCCATGTGCATGAGGCCTTATGCTGCATTTTTTTTATGGGGGAGTGGGTTGGGCTCCAGCAGTGTTACAGCTGTTTACATTGCAGTTTTGGCCAATGGAAGCTAAAAAAAAAATACTAAAATTGATGCATAAAATTGCAGTATTTAAACAGGCGTTATTGTACATCCGCTTATTTAGGGCACATATTAGGGACAGGATAGGGATCTATTCCTTTCTATGTGACAAACTGCTACCAGAGTGCATTCGTTTTCATCAGCTTGCAGTATCACAAGGTATAATGCACTAGTAAGTGCCATCTATAAGGCCTGGCTACAGAATGACATCACACGCATTATATCTATAAGGCCTGGCTACAGAATGACATCACATACATTATATCTATAAGGCCTGGCTACAGAATGACATCACACGCATTATATCTATAAGGCCTGGCTACAGAATGACATCACATACATTATATCTATAAGGCCTGACTACAGAATGACATCACATACATTATATCTATAAGGCCTGACTACAGAATGACATCACATACATTATATCTATAAGGCCTGGCTACAGAATGACATCACATACATTATATCTATAAGGCCTGACTACAGAATGACATCACATACATTATATCTATAAGGCCTGACTACAGAATGACATCACATACATTATATCTATAAGGCCTGACTACAGAATGACATCACATACATTATATCTATAAGGCCTGACTACAGAATGACATCACATACATTATATCTATAAGGCCTGGCTACAGAATGGCATCACATACATTATATCTATAAGGCCTGGCTACAGAATGACATCACATACATTATATCTATAAGGCCTGACTACAGAATGACATCACATACATTATATCTATAAGGCCTGGCTACAGAATGACATCACATACATTATATCTATAAGGCCTGGCTACAGAATGACATCACACACATTATATCTATAAGGCCTGGCTACAGAATGACATCACACACATTATATCTATAAGGCCTGGCTACAGAATGACATCACACGCATTATATCTATAAGGCCTGGCTACAGAATGACATCACACACATTATATCTATAAGGCCTGGCTACAGAATGACATCACACACATTATCAGCAGTACTATCCTTCTAGTAACATGCTGTATTTGGTGGCAGTTAGCATGCAGCCTACAACATTAAAATGCACAAGGCCATAGGAATTGAAATTTCCTAGGAGGTGTGTTGTTACTTGCCAGTTATTTTGAGTTTTATGGACATTGATAAGTATGTATTACTAATGTCACTGCCCCTCCTCCTCCTCCTGTAGCCCCAAACCTAGCACATACCCCCACCTCACCCCTCTCACTCCCTGCCCTGGCTGCAGCTCTTGGCAATACTACAAACAAGGGGATTATAGAACATATACATGTGTCAGGCTGTAAGCAGGAAGGTAGCATCCTTATGTATGCTTAACCCTCTCCCTGCCAGCCCAGTATGAAGTCCTGCTTTATGATCAAAGAGTTGTCTTTATAAACTTTGCAAACTCTTCAGACTGGATTATATATAACATGAGATCCGTGCACTGACTGTACACAGTGGTAAATTCACTATCTGTTATGTCATAGGAAGTAACATTGTTTCTTTTGTATTGTTAACACAGTACAGGAGATAGATAGATAGATAGATAGATAGATAGATAGATAGATAGATAGATAGATAATAGATAGATATAAGATAGATAGATAGATAGATAGATAGATAGATAGATAGATAGATAGATAGATAGATAGATAGATAGATAGATAGATAGATAGATAGATAGATGGTAGATAGATAGATAGATAGATAGATAGATAGATAGATAGATAGATAGATAGATAGATGATAGATAGATAGATAGATAGATAGATAGATAGATAGATAATAGATAGATAGATAGATAGATATGAGATAGATAGATAGATAGATGGTAGATAGATAGATAGATAGATAGATAGATAGATAGATAATAGATAGATAGATAGATATGAGATAGATAGATAGATAGATAGATAGATGATAGATAGATAGATAGATAGATAGATAGATAGATAGATAGATAATAGATAGATAGATAGATATGAGATAGATAGATAGATATGAGATAGATAGATAGATAGATAGATAGATAGATAGATATGAGATAGATAGATAGATAAAAATAGATTTAAAAAAAATAAAAATAGAGATAAATGATAGATAGATAGATAGATAGATAGATAGATAGATATTAGATAGATAGAAATGATAGATTATAAATGAAAGCCAGGTAAGTCAGTATTGCTTACATGGCAATACTATATGCAGAGGTAGAGGCCTTTTGTTATAATAGGACAATTACAGCTAAACATATGACATATTGGTATTTATTTAGGAGGGGGGTAATAATACTAGGAATAAGACTATATTTAATGTCCATACTTTATGCAGAGGGACAGGCCTTTCACAATGCATTTAGGCTGGATTCAGATTTTTGTTTTCTGAGTGTCCTATGGACTTGTAAGTGACATAGGTCTTTCTATAATAAGAGAAGCCTTTAGACTTTTTTTGGTAATAAATTGGGACATTCTGTGTTACCTTTGATCTACACTTTAGGTTTTCTCCAGATCCTCCACCTATAAATGTAGCTCTGCAGATGGGGAAGTCTTTGCAGCTCTGCCTACTGAGGGTTTTGAGGGTTTTTTTTTTTTATCCATTGTGCAGTATTTAAACTTTTAGATGTGTATTGTGGCACATGATTAATATGGACCTCCATTTGTAACACACCGCTTGTGTGTGTCTTTATTTCCTTTTTGTTTATTTTTTTTTTACATCTTTCCTTTTTTTATATACTATTTTGTGGTTTTTGACATGTTCAGTACACTCTCCTTTATGGACACTTTCCTTTGCTTATGGACAAATGCCCACATAGACATTAGAGGCATCTATCTCTATTTTAAAAGCATTGCACACATCCAATAAAACTGTGCATCTCAAAAGATTCAGATCTACCACTTCTATCTCCTTTATATTACATGTGGGTCTGAATGGGTAAGGCATTGTAATATAGATCATTTAGCTTAGGGTTCCCCTCTGCTAGCCACCTAACCTGCCACCCTGCCCTTTGCAACTAATGCTGGCTGTCATAATATTATATCCTGTAAACTGGCATGTGCAGTCTGTAATGATTTCTCCTCTGCCAAGCAGGATGCCCTGTGTAATGTTAGCTGCCTAAGGAGATGCCCTCTTCAGTCCTCCCTGCCTAATCCTCCAGTGTAATGTGCCCATCTAGGAGGCTTCAGTGCAATTCCTGGAATCTGGTGAACTATGGCCGTGTAATCCCAAGGGTTTGCCATGCTAATATATATATATATATATACATACATATATATATTTTTTTTTTGTCATAATCAATATTATTATAAAACAGCCCATTTCCTTGCTTGCCATGTGCCATGCATAATGCCCCCTGTCCCACTGCAGCCTGCACTCTGTATACCTAATAAGCAATGCCATCTCATGCCACCCTGGCTTTTTGCACCCCATACGGTCCTCCCAGCCTTGCAGCCCGGCCAGCCTGCTCCTCTCACCCGGATCTGCTGTTAATGAGCCCCTCTCCCACCCCCACCCCGCCTAACACATTCTCATCATTTTACCCTGTGTTGTCCTACATAAAACACAACAACTTCCAATGCACGTTTTGCCGCTGCACCACATCCTTCTCCACCAGTTTATTCTAACTTTCTACACTCGGTCCCTGCATTAAGCTAGATTCTTTTAAAGTTACAAAGGCTGATTTTTCTGCAGCAAATTACCAGCCGCCGATTTCAGTTCCAGATCGTTCAAATCGCGCTAAAGAAATAAAAATAAATAAATAAAAATGCTGCTACAATTTTATTTATCAAACACTCTGCAGAAAAGGCGCAAAGAACCCCAGGGGGAGGGGAACGGTGTAAAGAACGGTGTTACATTTTGCAAGAACAAAAAATAAAGATCTGTGAAGCCGGATGGTGATCGCCTTTGTTCCTCTATTGTCTCCAAACAGCACAACAAATTCTTACCTTCCCTTATATCTCATCCAAGATCCAGGGCTTTCCATCCAGTACCAGTGCTAGATTCAGGCTGGCAGAGCCCAGAACAGGAGTTTTATCCACTGTATCCCATTTATTAATCGCTGGATCCTGCTCTTTCTTTAGGATTAAGTTGCTGAGCACGTTGTGGCAAGATGGAGACCCCCTCCTTGTGAATCTCTCACGTTTAGGACCTCCAATTCCACCCAGAGAGGGAGAGCAGAGAGGCTCTGAACTTTCAAAAGAAGGGGCCTGCTCCTTTCCCTAAACTTGTGAAATCAACTATTTCTATGCACTTTTCCAATGCATTGTTTTGCACAGGGTAAAAAAAAAAAAAAGAAAGAAAGAAAGGAAGAAGAAAAATATAGGAGTGACTTTGTGAAATATTTAAAAAACTGAATTGCTAAAAATTAAAAAGATGACATAGAATTTATCACAACACTGCAGAATATGAGCCCAGGAATTGTGTCTAGAGAACAGGTATTAATAAGGGGTGGCTCAGTTGTAATAGAAAGAATCTACCACATAATTGTTATACTTCATGTATAAGGAGCGCCTTTACACAAAGAGATAAGATAGATAAGTAATAGAAAATATAAATAGATGAACAAGTGGATGGGTCATTTAAAATATGAATTAATTAATGAATATGGATGGATAGATCCACATTAGATAGAGATAAGTAGACAGATATTAGGAATAGATAGATAATCAATGACCCATATAATAGACAAATAAATGGATACATAGACAAACTCTGAATTGTCCAACCTTCATTAAGTTTTATGTAATTGGGAGGAAAGATAGATAGATAGATAGATAGATAGATAGATAGATAGATAGATAGATAATAGTGAAAAGATAGATTGATAGATAGATATTAGATAGATAATAGATAGATAGATAGATAGATAGATAGATAGATAGATAGATAGATAGATAGATGATAATGAAAAGGTAGATAGATAGATATGAGATAGATAGATACTAGATATTAGATTGATAGATAATAGATAGATATTAGATAGATAATTAGATATATAGATAGACATACATATATGAGATAGATCGGTAGATAGATAGATAAATGATAGTGAAAAGATAGATAATCAATGACCCATATAATAGACAAATAAATGGATACATAGACAAACTCAGAATTGTCCAGCCTTCGTTAAGTTCTATGTGATTGGGAGGAAAGATAGATAGATAGATAGATAGATAGATAGATAGATAGATAGATAGATAGATGATAGTGAAAAGGTAGATAAATAGATAGATAAATAGATACTAGATATTAGATAGATAATTATATAGAGAGATAATAGATAGACAGATAGATATTAGATAGATAATTAGAGAGATAGACATACATATATGAGATAGATAGATAGATAGATAGATACCTGATAGTGAAAAGATAGATATTAGATAGATAAGAGATAGATAGATACTAGATATTAGATAGATAATTAGATAGAGAGATAATAGATAGATATTAGATAGATAATTAGAGAGATAGACATACATATATGAGATAGATAGATAGATAGATAGATAATTAGATAGATAGATAGATAGATAGATAGATAGATAATTAGATAGATAGATTCTAACCTGTTGTCTGAATTAGATCTAATCTTAGCCAGTATGTATTAGACATTCGGTGAGTAATCTCCTTCCCAGCCCCATTAGACCCCAGATACAATCAGCACTGCCTGTAGCACATGCCATTTACCTCCATTAAATTCCCAATATTTAACACGTTCGGGGATTTCCTCGCATTGTGTTTTGCAAAGTTAAGGAGTCCTGAAATGAAATAATCAGGACCACGGTGGGACATGCAGATGAGTATGTGACAGTGAGCCATAATAAGCAGCGAGAGGATACAGAAGTGTAATAACCACATTAGACTTTAACACCAATATTTATGTTTTGTCTTTCTATATCAACCTTGAAATTCCCCATTTGTTCAGATTTTACAAGCCACCAGACCCCTCCAATAGAAAACGTGAGATCATTTAATGGGCGATAAAAGATTATTCTTCTGCAAACATCATTTATTTATTGAAGTCACAAAAGAAGGCATTGTTTTATCAGGCTCCATAATTACGGCGTCCTATAGACCGGCTGATAGCATTACAGATAAGGGAATGTGCCTGTAGCTGTAGATTAGCTCCTTCCTCCCCTCCCCCCACTGCTGCTTCCCTGCTTGTGGTCAGCACAGTCTCCCCCATGGCTTTAGGAGATGGGGGGTATAGACTGCCCTGGTCACCACTGGGGGGTTTGTACTGCACTGATAACCAAAATAATCTTTCTGCTGAGATGGTTTTCATCGGACTCCATCATATCCTATTGATCTGGAAAGGTGCAATTCCAGTTCTCCATACATGCAAAGTAGAAGAACTCCCCGAATCCTCTTTCACCACAAGGATTTGCAGATTTTTTTTTCTTTTGAAAGGCTGCATTGAATTCTATATGGGTCAGGAGGGGCAGATAAAGGGCAAAGGTCAGTGCTTTGTGAGCAGGGGTCATTAGACAACATGGCCTGCACAATGTGTCCACATCTAGCAGTGCACACTGCCACCCTGGACTGTAGGGGCTTTTTAAATCATTTATTTTTAATGAATTGTAGCACAAAAAAGAAGAAGAAGAGACACGATTTCCCATAAATGAAGAGATGGATGGATACAACTAATAATCAGATACAATAGCAGTCTGGCCCCAAGATTTATGAATTCAGCATCTGTCTAATCCATACAGGATATAGACACAGTCCTATATTGATGCAGGAGGACTAGTCAGTCCATACAGGATATAGACACAGTCCTATATTAATGCAGGAGGGATCCTCAGTCCATACAGGATATAGACACAATCCTATATTGATGCAGGAGGACTCCAGTCCATACAGGATATAGACACAATCCTATATTAATGCAGGAGGGATCCTCAGTCCATACAGGATATAGACACAGTCCTATATTAATGCAGGAGGGATCCTCAGTCCATACAGGATATAGACACAGTCCAATATTGATGCAGGATGACTCCTCAGTCCATACAGGATACAGACACAGTCCTATATTGATGCAGGATGACTCCTCAGTCCATACAGGATATAGACACAGTCCTATATTGATGCAGGATGACTCCTCAGTCCATACAGGATATAGACACAGTCCTATATTAATGCAGGAGGGATCCTCAGTCCATACAAGATATAGACACAGTCCAATATTGATGCAGGAGGGCTCCTCGGTCCATACAGGACATAGACAATAGTCAGTCAACACAGGATATAAACACAGTCCTATATTGATGCAGGAGGACTTGTCAGTCCAGTATGCAGGATTTGCATAGTCATGGTCTAGTGCAATATTTCAATATTGCATTTGGATGGGGTCTGTTGACAAGCAAACGTAGCTCCTTTCTACAGATTCATGGACAGGGGTCAGGCGGTGCTCCCAGCTCCAGATTGCAGTTGTGATGTTCAATAGTTCATAGAATATTTTTTGTATATCTTGCTTTGCAGCTGACACTGGGGGTTACAGAGAGGACAGGGGCACACGTAGTGGTCTTCATGTTGTTGTGTAGTCTTCAGGCAGTCTTGAGAAGATGTTATTTTACATAAAGATTGAGAAAGACAGAAGAACTGCTGGGGAACTAGATAGATAGATAGATAGATAGATAGATAGATAGATAGATAGATAGATAGATAGATAGATATGAGATAGATAGATAGATAGATAGATAGATATTAGAGATGGGTAGATAGACATAATAGATATATCGATGATAGATAAAGAGACAGATATAGATAGATTGGAAGGATATAGAAAAATAGATAGATAGATAGATAGATAGATAGATATATGATATAAGTAGATAGACAGATATTAGATGTAGATGAATTAGATCAGATAGATTTCAAATAAGATAGATATAGATGTTGTATATAGAGTCATAGACAGATAATTCATATAGAGATATAAATAAATACATTGATAGATGCAGATAAATATTGAAGATCTATATAATCAGACATCGAATCGATAGACTGTTAGCACGTGCAGATTCTGCTTTGTATATGCATTAGACATATGGATTACACTATATTATATGTATGTATCCTACATATTTAATCAGGTTGACAACTGTACACGCTTTCTAAAAAGGATTTCAATCTGGAGATGAGATTTGGCACCTAGAACAACAAAGCAACTAGCTGCTCAACTTTCATCCCCAATAATAACCTTCATCTTTAATTGTCCTGCTGATGCTGTTGTCCGGTCTCCACATTAATAATCTCCACCATAAATGTTGCTACCTATTGATCGAAATCCCCCTGTGTAGATGCAAATCCATCTTGAAGTCCCAGCCTTTCATGTATACAGGAACAGGGGCCCCTGTCAGCCCTTTTTTTTTTCTATTGGGTTCGACCCCCAATGTGCCTGTTAAAAAAATAAAAAAAAGCCCCCTAGATAGAGGAGAAGTGTGCTGATGGCCTGGACTGATCTGTCTGTCACAGATTACCCCCCCCCCCCCCTTTTTTTTTTTTTCTTCTAAAATGATGGGCAGCTCTTGGGAACAAAAGCTTGTTGCAAAATCCAGCAGCAGAATATGTGAGACTATAAGAGAGGAGTGAGGATGGAGCAGAACATTCCAGAGGAGCCCTGGGTGTGGGACCAGGCCATCTCCATTTGATCCTAAATAACCCCAAGGCTAATCATTATAGATTGGCCAAACAACATTCTTGACTAGGACTTCCACAAATCAAGCAGCCTGCAGCCTTCAACATCACCCTCATCATCATCATTAGTTGTGTTTTTCTTGATTACTGGTTTTCCCCTATAGAGGAATACCAGCCTGTAAACCCCACAGTCAGTCAGTGACCCCCCCCCCCCCCCCCATCTGATAACATCTTGCATATACCTGCTTCATTATTAATGCCGCCAGACCCCAGTGCAGAGTGATCCCTGCAGATACACAGGGCAGTATATTAACTCTGTGCGATCATTGTTCCTCAGCCCATAGGAAAGCTCGATGATCGCCCATTCAAGCTGCTGTATCCAGCTCCTAGCATAGGAATAATACTCCTCCAGAAACTGTCCACAGAACACAACTATAACCACGGATCGTGAGCGACAGAATCAACATAAAGTGACTGTTACATTGTAGCGAAGACCTCAGCAGGCTGTTGTGGGCGGTCAGAGTCTTAGATAATCACAATATACAGTGTATAGTACAATATAATACATAGTATAGTAAACAGCATACAGTATGCAGTGTATAGTACAATATAATACATAGTATAGTAAACAGCATACAGTATGCAGTGTATTGTACAATATAATACATAGTATAGTAAACAGCATACAGTATACAGTGTATAGTACAATATAATACATAGTATAGTAAACAGCATACAGTATGCAGTGTATAGTACAATATAATACATAGTATAGTAAACAGCATACAGTATGCAGTGTATAGTACAATATAATACATAGTATAGTAAACAGCATACAGTATACAGTGTATAGTACAATATAATACATAGTATAGTAAACAGCATACAGTATGCAGTGTATACTATATGCAGCGTGTAATATAGTATCCACATATAATACATAGTATAGTAAACAGCATGCAGTATGCAGTGTATAGTACAATATAATACATAGTATTGTAAACAGCATACAGTATGCAGTGTATACTATGCGCAGCGTGTAATATAGTATCCGGATATAATGAAGACGATAGTAAACAGCATACAGTATTTGTGCGGTATATAATATAGCAAAATAAATACGTAGCGCATAATATATAGGAGGTGTACTATGTAGTGACTAGATGGTGTTATATGTAGTGTATAATATGTATTATAAAGTGTATACTGTGTAATGTTTAGATGATGGTACAATGTGTAGTATATAGTGTATACTGTGTAGTGTGTGGTATAATGTGTAGTGTCTGATACGTAGTATCTAGTGTATAATGTGTAATATATAATGTATACTATGTAGTGTACAAATGGTGGTGTATTATGTAGAGTATAATGTGTAGTATATAGTATGTAATGTGTGGGTGGTGGTATATCATGTAGTGTCTAATATGTAAAATACAGTGTATACTGTGTAGTGTATAATATTTAATATAGTGTATACTGTGTAGTGTATAATGTGCAATATATAGTGTATAGTATGTAGTGTATAATATCTAATTGTATACTGTGTAGTGTATAGATGGTGGAATATTATGTAGAGTATAATATGTAATATATAGTGTATAGTATGTAGTGTATAGGTGGTGATATAATTTGTAGTACAGCGTGTATACTATCATGTGTAAAGTATAGGGTGTGGTATATAGTGTAGCGTACATGTCATATACAATGTATACCACCTAATGTATACTGTCTAGTCTAGTGGATAGTGTATAATATGACTTGCATAGTGCAAACCATGGTGGTATATAAATCCTGACGTGATTGCTGTGTAGTCTATGGCACATAGATTATAGACTTGGTACACAGTAGCATATATCTATCTATATAGTACAGGTATATAGTTGTGTATAATACCTGATATCATAGTACATAGTATTTGCTATATGTTATATAATAAATTACCTATAGCCCATAATACGCAATTTCCCGGTGTAGTTTACTCTACAACTCATTGTGTAGTATTTAGTGTTTAGCACACAGTACACAGTGTTTGATATATATATAATCTAGTATATTATATATAGTCTATAATACGCAATTTCCGGTGTAGCAGAGCTGAGTTTTGTTCTCCACCTGATTGTGTAGTACATAGTTTATAATGTTTAGCATACAGTACACAGTGTTTGCTATATATATATATATTATAAAGTATATTATGTATAGTCTATAATTCGCAGTTTCCCGGTGTAGCAGAGCTGAGTTTTGCACTAAGACTCGTGATTTTCTCCGTGGTTTTCCATGGGATTGCAGGTTATAATTGAGCACAAAAGAAACAGCCACCTATTCCGCTCTGCTACATCTGTATGCAGCGAGCTGTGTGTGTGACATGCAGTATATAATGTACATGGAGGGTGCACTCTGCGGAGCACCGGGATCGGGCGGCTCCGCACACACCGGGGGCCGCTCACCACACACCGGGGGCCGCTCACCACACACCGGGGGCCCCTCACCACACACTGGGGGCCCCTCACCGCACACACCGGGGGCCGCTCACTACACACACCGGGGAACAGCACTCACTACACACCGGGGGCCCCTCACCGCACACACCGGGGGCCACTCACCGCACACACCGGCGGCCGCTCCACCACACACCGGGGGCCCCTCACCACACACACACCGGGGGCCGCACACACTGGGGAGGGGGCAGGGTCACTGCGGGCAGCTTCTTTCATTTTCGCTATTGTGCACATCGTTGTGATCAGTCCCGGACACCGCGCCGCCCACGTCACCGACCTGCCCAGAGCCGGGAGACCGCACTGCAAGAGGAAAATCAGGACCTCATAGTAGTGCCGCCAGATAATGTATAATAGTGCTGGCCTGTGATAATGTATGATAGTGTCAAATCTATCATCTTGTAAAGGCTGGTATAAAAAAGCATAATAGTGCAGAGAGATGTATAATACAGTATATTAGTGCAGAGATGTATAATACAGTATAATAGTGCAGAGAGATGTATAATACAGTCTAATAGTGCAGAGAGATGTATAATAAAGTCTAATAGTGCACAGGGATGTATAATACAGTATAATAGTGCAGAGAGATGTATAATACAGTATAATAGAGCAGAGAGATGTATAATACAGTCTAATAGTGCAGATAGATGTATAATAAAGTCTAATAGTGCACAGGGATGTATAATACAGTATAATAGTGCAGAGAGATGTATAATACAGTATATTAGTGCAGAGATGTATAATACAGTATAATAGTGCAGAGAGATGTATAAAAAAGCATAATAGTGCAGAGAGATGTATAATACAGTATATTAGTGCAGAGAGATGTATAATACAGTCTAATAGTGCACAGGGATGTATAATACAGTATAATAGTGCAGAGAGATGTATAATACAGTATAATAGAGCAGAGAGATGTATAATACAGTCTAATAGTGCAGAGATGTATAATACAGTATAATAGTGCAGAGAGATGTATAATACAGTATAATAGAGCAGAGAGATGTATAATACAGTCTAATAGTGCAGAGATGTATAATACAGTATAATAGTGCAGAGAGATGTATAAAAAAGCATAATAGTGCAGAGAGATGTATAATACAGTATATTAGTGCAGAGAGATGTATAATACAGTCTAATAGTGCACAGGGATGTATAATACAGTCTAATAGTGCAGATAGATGTATAATAAAGTCTAATAGTGCACAGGGATGTATAATACAGTATAATAGTGCAGAGAGATGTATAATACAGTATATTAGTGCAGAGATGTATAATACAGTATAATAGTGCAGAGAGATGTATAATACAGTCTAATAGTGCAGAGAGATGTATAATACAGTCTAATAGTGCAGAGATGTATAATACAGTATAATAGTGCAGAGAGATGTATAATACAGTATAATAGTGCAGAGAGATGTATAATACAGTATATTAGTGCAGAGAGATGTATAATAAAGTCTAATAGTGCACAGGGATGTATAATAAAGTCTAATAGTGCACAGGGATGTATAATACAGTATAATAGTGCAGAGAGATGTATAATACAGCATAATAGTGCAGAGAGATGTATAATACTGCACAGTGCAGCATAATAAAGTATAATACTGCAGGGTGTTGTAAAATAAAGTATAACAGTCCAGAAAGATGTATAATAACGTATAATAGTGCACAGGGATGTATAATAGTGAAGTGTTGCATAATAAAGTATATCAATGCAGAGATGTATAATATTGCAGAGTGTTGTACAGTAAATTATAATAATGCAGAGTGTTGTATAATAAAGTATAATAGTGCACAGCGATTTATATTAGTGCAGAGTGTTGTATAATAATATATAATGATAAATAGTATGATATAATGATGCAGTAGTGCACAGTGTCCTATAGTAATATATAATAGCACAGGGTGTCCACTTTCCTACAACAATGCCATAGTGCAGAGGAACAATAGTGTATAATAGGGTGCAATTTCTTACAATAGTGAAGGTCATAAAATAGTGCATTAGGACCTATAGTAATGTATAACAGTGCACAGTGGTGTATTATAAAGTATAATAGTACATTAGATCCCACATGAAATCACAATAGTGCACAGTAGTGCACAATGACCTTTTCTAATGGGTACCAGGGCAGAGTGGTGTATGATAATGTGTAATAGTGTATTATATCCTACAATAAAGCATAATAGTGTATCATAAAGTATAATAGTCCAACGACATAGTAATATATAATAGTATAATGTCCTATAAAGGAGGATAATGGTTGGCAGTGTACTTAAATCAGACTTACTGATAGGGACCTTAGATTGTGAGCCCCATTGGGGACAGTTGGATGATAATGTCTGTAAAGCGCTGCGGAATATAGTAGCGCTATATAAAATGCATAAAATAAATAAATAAATAAATAGTGCACAGTATGTGCATATTGTACAACAGAACAATATAGTAGTGCATGTAGAATAGTGCACATTATGGCAGGATCACATTGTAGTGTGTGGCTTCATGTTGTAATATTGTCTAGGTGCCATAGTGCACAGCCTTGTGTATTGTAGTGTATTGCATAGTTGTGTATTAGTGCACACCACAGCATGACAATAGTGCACTATGTTAGTCAATTGGTCAATAACCATTGTGGCCAGCAGTCTATAAGTGCATTGGTGTGCTGCTGCTGATTGCTTGCTTTAGTGCACTGTATAGTCCATCAAATATTCATGGTGAGCAGTGCGAATATTTTAACAAATGAGTCAACTATAGATCATAAATGAGTATGCACACGTGAAGTAGCATATACTAACGTATACACCTATGCCTGAGTGTACTACCATGTATATACCACCCTCTGTGAGGTCACAGCATTGTAACATTACTATGCTGCATATCTCTATAGTGAAGTGTGCTGAAATACGTGCGAGTGAAATCTGTGATATCAGTGTATGGTGTACGTATAGTGAAATATATGATGAGTGTATAGTGTACCTATAGTGAAATATATCTGAAGGAAATATATGAGTGTATAATATACTATAGTGAAATATATTAGTGAATTATACGAATGTATAATGTACATATAGTGAAATATAGGATTTGCTGAAATATAGGAGTGAGATACATGATAAATGAGTGTATAATGTACCTATACTGGAGTATATATGATTGTATAGTGAACTGGATGTGAGTGTGTAGTAGATACAAGATAGAAGTGCCCATGTCTGTAGGTGAGGTATCGGGGAGCTGTAGGACAATGCCTCCTTGTACTATATATACTGTATCAGGACGATCGTATGTAACTGTGCACGACACATAACACACATGCCTATAGTATAGGAATAGTGGATATAAAAGAAATTGCAAATTCTGTTCTACCTTAAAGGACAAAAAAAAAGAAAAAAGAAAAAAAAGAAAGAAAAAGAAAAAAGCCCCGACTATAGGGGCAGGCTGATTGTATGGCAAGATTTATATAGTAAAATGCAGCCTTATTTCCTTTAGAAGGGGAGGTGCAGGATAAGAGTATGCTAATTAGCCGGAGATTTTTTTGGGGGGAAGGGGTGGAATATCAATTTTTATTGCATCACCTGTCAGGAGTGTCCAATCAGCGGCGGCTGTAGGGGAATTAATGGATGAAGGTGTCTCCGGACTCCTCACTATAGTGCAGCGGCGGAGGGAAGAGCACATTCCAGGATTCCGGGGGCTCTCATGCACTGGGGGGCTGCACCAGGACTCAGGTACTGCAGCCTCTAACAATGGAGAGCTGCCAGTCCTCTCTATGGCTCTAGGACCTGCCTATCTGTCTCTGCCTGGATCTCCAGCTGTACATGTGACTAGTCCTATAGACTTTATAGGGCAATCAGCAGGCTTTCTCTTCCTTCAAGCAAGGATGCCTTGAGACTGCAAGCATCCGGATCTGCAAGCACCACCACCACCACCACCACCTCTGCTTTGCCAAATGCTGAGGAGGCTATGACCCAAAGCAATGGGTGATCTGGAGTCTGGCTTTGAAGTGGTGGATGGAGTCAGGCTAGGATACCTGGTCATCCAAGGCAAGCAGATGTTCGCCCTGTCTCAGGTCTTTACAGATCTCCTGAAGAACATTCCAAGAACCACAGTGCACAAGCGCATGGATCATCTAAAAGTGAAGAAGCACCACTGTGACTTGGAGGAGCTGAGGAAGCTCAAGGCGATCAACTCCATAGCTTTCCGTGCGGCCAAATGCACTCTGATCTCCAGAGAGGACGTGGAAGCCCTGTACACCTCCTGCAAGACTGAAAGGGTCCTCAAGACAAAAAGGAGGAGGATAAGCAGACCACTGTCAACAAAAGAGCACCCATCCCCCGACCCTTACTGCAGTTTCTGGAAGGAGAACAAAGTTTGGCTGGGTCTGAATGAATCTACCAAGCCAATCAAGAGAAAAGCCTTTGCTCCTGGAGAACCAGATCTTCTACCGGCTGCTGATCTACCTCACTTTCTTAGTAAATACACTGGTCACAGCTACCCACAAATAGCAAGGTCTCCTTGCAAAACCCCTGGAAACTATGAAACTCCTCAGATCCCCGGAGACTGTGTAGCAGCTTTCCACTCCAGCCTGCCCTACTTCAGGGGCGTGCTGTGCAGCAAGCACCCTGCCTACTACTACCAACCAGCCATTGCCCAACCCAAGCTAGGCAGCTCAGTGACTTACAGATACAAAAGGAGAAGGTCTTCAGCGGACAAGGACTCCTCATTCCACAGCAGCAGCGGCAGCAGCAGTAGGAGGTTCTTCTTTTTACCCAAGCCCTACAGATCCAAAGGAACCCCCTTGTGCCTGGAGAGGATCCACCTGGTCAATGGCTTCTGCGCCCAGCACCTGGATGTCCTACAGGAGGGTTACAGCAGCGACTCAGAGTCCAGTTCTGCTGCCAATGACTCGGATTTTGGTTCTAGTTTGTCCAGCAGCAGCAACTCTGTGTCCTCCGACGATGAGGAGGAAGAGGAGGAGGAGGAGGGAAGCCTGTCTGACTCCAGTGAGCTGAGCTCTGATGAGGAGGACAGCTCCTCTGAGTCAGACAGCAGCTCTGTGTCCAGCCAGGTCTCAGTGGAAAGCATACGATTTAGGAGAACTAGTTTTTCCAGCCCTGCTCACATGGCCCAAGCAAACCTCCTCTGCCAGTTCCCCAGGTCCCCTAGCCCTAGTTCTGGTAAGGCAACTCACTGTGAGATTAAATCCGAAAGCCAGGATTGGAGTCACCAAGGCTTTAGGAGTTCTGGGATGTATTGTGCTCTTGGGGGCTCCTTTCCTGAGAAAACCTCTGGGATCCATCTCCCACTTTCTGCTTTCTCCTCTAATGCTAAGAGAAGTGACATGACAATTAACTGTGAGGGGGGCTCTTCACCTAGCCCAAAGAAAAAACAGACATTCTTACCACAACAAAGGATAAACAGGGAGAGCAAGCACTCCACTCTCTCACCATGTGTGCAAAGGAATACCACAACCCCCAGCTCCTTACATTGTGTGTCTGCAACCACCACTGAGAAGGGGGACAAATTGTGTAGAGTGGATGTGCCTGAAAACTCGGAGCAGCCTCACAATAGTGGGGTGAATGCATGCACTGATCTAGCCTTTCTGCACAATGTCAAAATTAAAATTGAGGACAGTAGTGGTCATGAAGAATACCATAACCAGCATAAGCTAAACTATGAGTGCAATGTTGCTAAGGATGAGCTTGATAGCGATAGGGGGGAGGATAAAACCGAGGGGGCTTTAGTCAAAGCCAAACTGGACTCTGTGTGCACTGATACTAAACAACAAACCACTTCTGGAGATACTGTGACTCCAAGTGAGGAGGACCCTCCATGCACTTTAGATACACCCAACAAGCCTGAGGATGGAGATTACAAATATGGTGCTAAGGTCAGGAAAAATTACAGGACACTGGTGCTAGGAAAAAGACCTATATTACAGACAACTCCCTGCAAGCCCAATCTGAAATCTGCAAGGAGCCCAAGATCCCCAGGTAAAAGTGAATTTTTTGAAGGGACACTGGATGGTATGACAGTGACCAATAGACGCAAAAGGTTAGCCAACAATGTAGCTTCTACAGTAAAAAGACCTTTTAATTTCATGGCAAATTTCCCCAGTCCATCGTCATTGATTATTGGCAAAGAGGGAGATTTAGTCCCTGCCTACTCCTTAAACAGCACAAAGGATTCTTACCCACCCCACAAGGCCCATCCTATTTGGAAATGGCAGTTGGGTGGTTCTCCAGTACCTCTCCCTCCTAGTCACAAATTCAGGACATTTCAATCATAATTCTTTTTTTTGTATGGGGAAATGTTTTTTTTGTTTTTTTTTTCCCCTATGGTTGTATCAGCCTTTTTTTTAAAATATATATATATATTATATTATTATTAATTATTATTATTAATTTGGATTTATTTGCCCTGACATCTCCTGGAGAAGGAAATTGTGGATGCCATTTTCATTTACAATATGGAATTTTCGCTTGGTTACATTCCTCAGACTACTCAGTGCTTAAAGACTTGCATTAACCCTGGCCTTGAATGGAAGTTGTTTCTTTCTTTTTTTATTTTTATTTTAATATTTTTTTATTTTATATATTATTATTATTTTATTTTTATTTTTTATTTTTTTGCAAAGCACCCGGTACCTCAGTTCATCTGCTACAAAACAAATGTCAAAGCATTTCAGTGTAATAAAAAGAAACTATAGTATGAGCCATTTGCATTTTCTGCACTAGATTTGGAAAGTTGAAGTATGACTGTGTCATTTGTTGCACAATATGGGTCACCCATGAATAATTAGATGTGGCAGATTTTACTTTAATATTTGAGTGAGAGGGTGTTTTTTGTGTTTTTTTTTAAATTTTATTTTTCAAGAGCAGTTGCACTTAACTCGTTTTTATGGACTGGAATGGTCTTGGGCCTAGATTTAGCTCAGGCCTTGGGAAAATAAGCTGCCTCAACAACTAGTGAAAATAAATATGTCATTGTATTTTGTTAAATGATGTCTTTTTACGTGCACAATCATACAGTGTGTAGTGAAATCGCAATTGTATCCAAAGGTCTCTCTTTTTCTGTATCACTCCCCTAGCATCAGATATGAGAGAAGAGTGACATTTCTATTCTCCCAAAATAAACATATACCTGGCTTAGAGAAGACTGTGCAGATGAAGAGAGTCATATTATAAATGTAACAGAGTGCTGTGATGATATTGTGATTTTTTTTTTTGTATTATTTTTTTCTTGGTAGAGGCCCCATTAATACCCCCCTGTGACAAACTGCATTATTCCTTGTAGCTCAAGAGAGACAGAAAAAAAACAAAAAAAACTTGAATGGTCAATATAAAGCCTGGAGAATTTCTGCAAATGACAATCACAGTCAGTTCTCTACACTTGCACTTATAAACTGAGTTTAGTAAATATTGTAGAGACCCATTGGTGTAATTTTTTCCCCCCTGTAATGTGTTGACAGCAGTAAATCAAAAATAATGGAAATTTGCACTGTTGAGAGAGCATGTTTCGCCTTCGTTGAAATTAAAAAGAAAAAGAAAAAAAAAACACCTGGAAAACCACTGTTTTCTTGAACGAACACAATTCAATTCATCTTGATTATTTTATATACTTTTTATTATATTATTGAGTCTTATGGACTGAGGTGTTGCTAAGGCATTTCTGAAAATGCATATTTTTTTTATTTTTGTAATAAGGGAGGTCTAAATGTTGTGCATTAAAAAAATATAAATCAGGAGGCAGTGTTTTTTTTAATACAGGAGAATTTTCAGCAAACAGTACATTTTACACACTTGTTTGGGATTTACATATTTTCTTTCATGGTGCAAGGTCTAAAATGATAAAAAAAAAAAAGATGTTGTTAATGCTTTTTCGAATGGAAGTTATGTCTGAATTTAGATGTCAGGCTGTTTCAGTGACACAGTTGTATTATCTTTATATTAAAGAGTGCTGTGCTCCATAGATCAATATTTCCAGGGTAACTTTTTTGTTATTTTCTCTATGGCCTACCATGCAGTGTAGGTTACCCTTTTGCTATTGCATTGCAGTTTGGCTGCACACTCGTGTTCTTTTAGTCTCCTTTGTCTGTGAATATTTTAGGCAGGCATGAACCGGTGTCACCTTACACCAACCACGTGTCTTCGACCACAGTGCTCCATAATAACCTATATCCTGAAGCTTTATAATTCATCCAACTGGGTACAAGTGACTTCCTCAATTATAACAATCACTAAATACACCTAAGACAATAACAATCCTCCAAAAAATAATTTAATAAAAATCACTATGCCTTGTACAGGTGATGCTTATGTATTATTATTTTTTTTACTGTGTCCTAAGTGACTTCATTCAACAAAGTTTTGTGCAAAGGGCTTTGTGTTTGCTCCAATATTTGTGCAAGCACACATCATTTGCAGATCGAGATAAGCAGTCTAAATTTAGTGATCAAAAAGTGGGAGTGCAATCAGCTGCACAGCATTTCAAAGTTTACAGATAAGATTAAAGGGAGATAATGCAGGTGGCATGTTAAGAGATTCGGATACAAGTCACTTGCACAGTTTATAATCTGGCACAACTCTGGTTTTATCACTGGATACTATGAATTGTGAGGAATCTAGGGGATCTTGTGTGCAATTCAGGTTTCTGCTATATAGTGTCTTTACCAAGCTTGGGTAGGCCTCAAGTGCCAACAATTGCTATGCCAAAGGGGAAAATTTATAATAATAATAATAATAATAATAGATAGATAGATAATAGATTAATAGATAGATAGACACCTTTTTAACCTAAAACTATCTGTATATATATATATGGTTTTAGGTCAGTCAGGGACAGCTAAATTAAAAAAAAATCTATCTATCCTATATCTATCTATCTCTCTCTCTCTCTCACACACAACCGTATAAATATAATTTGTGTATACACAGGACATGGACATGGCTATATGTTTGACCTCCTCCAGTGTTCACAAACCATTGCATAACTGCTTGGTTAGGACAAGCATGCTGTGAATTATAGATAGATAGATATTACATATCTATCTATCTATCTATCTATCTAGTTTTAGGTTAGTCAGGGCTAGCAATTTTTTTAATCTATCTATAACACACAAAGGTATAAATATAATTTGTGTATAGACAGGCTATAATTAATAGATAGATAGATACCTTTTTAACCTAAAACTATCTATCTATATATATATGGTTTTAGGTTAGTCAGAGACAGCTACATTATTTAAAAAGTTATCTATCTCATATCTATCTATCTATCTATCTATCTATCTAATTATCTATCTATCTATCTCATTATCTATCTATCTATCTATCTATCTATCTATCTATCAATCTATCTATCTATCAATCACACACACAGGTATAAATATAATTTGTGTATACACAGGACATGGACATGGCTATGTGTTTGACCTCCCCCAGTGTTCACAAACCATTGCATAACTGCTTGGTTAGGACAAGCATGCTGTGAATTATAGATAGATAGATAGATAGATAGATAGATAGATATTAGATAGATAGATAGATAGATACCTTTTTAAATGTAGCTAGCTCTGACTAACCTAAAACTATCTATCTATCTATCTATCTATCTATCTATCTCATATCTATCTATCTATCTATCTATCTATCTATCTATCTATCTATAATACACAAAGGTATAAATATAATTTGTGTATATTTTTAACCTCTCCCAGTGTTCACAAACCATTGCATCACTGCTAAGTTAGGACAAGCATGCTGGGACTTGTAGTTTCCCAATATCTGTCCAGCCACAGGTGAGACTTAGGTGATTGGAAGATGAGTGTAGCCTGTGACTGTAAGAGGATACCTATGCAGGAAAGGATATTCTTAAAAGCAGCTTCTAGGAATGTCAACAAATATCCGCAAATAAATAAATAAATAAATAAAATGCCTAGTGTATATAGATGTAGTGAGATTTCAACTTGATCCTGGACTGCACAGATAATGATGAGATGTCTTCAGAATATGCTTAGATTTGTGCAGCCCACATAGAATGGATTTCTGTAGACTAGGCCCCTCTCTCTCCTTTTCATCATCAGGCGGCCTCACAAGCACCAGCTTTAAAAGGCCTGAGTTGTTTTGCATGGAAGTTGACAATAGAGGTTGGGGGGACTGACAGGCAGTGTGTCCCCTGCAGGGCACACATCCCTTTCCCTGCTCCATCTCCCCTTCCCCACCAGTCATACAAAAGGAAAACAACACAATCCTGGCCTGGAATGCTGCCTGTCCTATCCCATATATCCTATGATAAGGTCTAATATCCTGTCCTTCACATACCACTTTATTATTGACATTTTGCAGCATGGCCTGTGGTGAGATCTATATTACTGATACAGTAAAAGTATTACAAGCCGTATACAAAATGGCTGGTTCAATGCAAAGGTTACTGCAATATATGTACCTGTGGATTCACAACACCCCATGGAGTGAAAAGGAATCATGAATTAAGATTTGGAGTATTGCCTTATCCTCAATTAATAGAAAACTCTCATCACAGAAATACAATTTATTATGATTTTGCAAATTTGTGTAAAGGTAAGCAATGAGTATTTGTCCATTTCTGAATACAGAGATGAAGACATGGGTCCTATTTGTGTCCCCCCTCCATCTAGTTGTATAGAGATAAAACACATCAATCTATCAAGACCAAAAAAATATTTTCATAATGTGCTCTGGGATACTGGGATATAGATGATGTGCACGGTGAAAACTGAGTGTAATTATCAGTGCATGTTCACACAGAACCATCTATTTGTTCTACATTTTTTCTTTTTTTTAATATATATATATCTAATTGCCACCAACTGGACAGCAGTTTTCAAGACCTAAACAAGAAGCATCTTGATTTAACCGATGCAAAGTGATGGATATCAGTGTTTAGTTGAATCAGATTGCATCAAATTAGATCCATCAAAGGGTTTTTATTGTATTTTTTTTAATTTGCATATGCAAAAATAGGGGGGGGGGGGGATAAAATAAAAATATAAAAACTTTATGATAGCCAGTATTTAAGGTTATTGTGTATCTGAAAATTAAATCTCCATGTGAAAACCAGAGCACTTTAGCATTGCATTTGGCTGGAACAGGACACACAGTTCACCAAAAGTTTGTTTATGTACCTTCAGAGTGAGGTTGTAAAGTGTGTGAAATTAGGCACTGGTGCCTTAAAAGGGGACCTAATTTCCAGTAAATAGGGATGCCTCTCTAAATAGGTTTATTATGTTGTTCCTTGTTAATTGTTAAGAAAATCCCCATTGTTGGGCGTGAATGAGTTTATAGGCCAACGTGGACCCTGCTGTAATCAAAGGCCAATAAATGACCACTCTGTAAATGCTTAAATAAAAATGAGATTACATATGTGTGAACTACTGACCCCTGCCTGACTTTTATGAGGGGGATTCACCCCTCTGGAAATGAAAATGCTCCATGTCAAAACACAGAAGCTTCATTATGTATGTATCAATGGATTGACCCAATAACAAAACACAGGAAAGGAGAGGTGGATAGATAGAAATATAGATAGATAGATAGATAGATAGATAGATATTAGATAGATAGATCTGAGATAGATAGATAGATATTAGATAGATATGAGATAGTTAGATAGATATTAGATAGATAGATAGATAGATAGATAGATAGATGTAGATAGATAGATAGATAGATATTAGATAGATAGATAGATAGATAGATAGATAGATAGATAGATATTAGATAGATAGATAGATAGATGTAGATAGATAGATAGATAGATATGAGATAGATAGATAGATAGATATGAGATAGATAGATAGATAGATAGATGTAGATAGATAGATAGATAATAGATAGATAATAGATAGATAATAGATAGATAGATAGATAGATAGATAGAAAGCAAAAATCTGGCAGCACTAAATCCAACTTAAAAAAAAAAGGTGCACGCCTGAGGAGACTAGACTATTGCCCAGTATACAAAATAGCAAAAAGGCAGCACTTCAAAATCTGTAAAAATGAAGAAAATACTTTTATTCACCCATGTGGATACAGCTGAAACATCAGGTATCCAACATGGGTGAATAAAAGTATTTTCTGCATTTTTACTGAGTTTGGAGTGCTGCCTCTTTGCTATTTTAGATAGATAGATATAATATTTTAATAAAAAAAAATATTACAAGTGTCCTGATAAAGCTTTGCAAAACAGGCAGGACCCAGGGCTGGACACAGAGAAAAAGGGGCCTCATTACAGTGGATGTTAATCACTTAATTGGGCTATGGACAAGAGCAATGGCGAATGAAAAGGTTGTGTGATTGTGTGCTGTGGATGAATCCAGCAACAAAGCCTGTCTGTCAAGATCATCTCAGATATTACCTTCATCAGTCCAAACCATCCAGTGTAATAAAAAATGCAAGCACATCATTAAAAGCCAAAACACCCACAGCCAGAGGTATGTTTACATACAAGAGAGCTAGTAAAATATATTTATTATAAAAAATAAAAAATAAAATCACTGCAGGGACTTGACAACTTTGTGTAATTATGAACATAATAAAGTGGTGAAAACAGAACATTATCACTCCCACTAAATCATAACAAAGGAGAGTCTTAATTAGAATGGAGGAATTTATCCATAGTCAGCAGGTACTGCCAGGCCACTCCAGGCTGGGTCTACCAAAGATTTCAGGGCTTGGGAAATTATGTATATATATATATATATATATATATATATATCTCATATTATTGTATCAAGTTAACCTACACAATCCTAAAACCCACTGAGAATCCTGATTAGTAAGTTCAAGGTACAAGCTTTTAAGGATTTGTGTTAACCATTAACAGTCTATTGTGCACTCTGCCTCCCCCCTCTTCTTTATGGTGACATACATCCAAATTCCATTTCGGTGCTTTTATTTTATTTTTTCAACAAATAGAAAGAAAAAGATAATGTAGGCCTGACCTGAAAAAGAAAAAAAAATAATAAATAGTCCTGAGCGCAAGGATCAATAATTGCTAATTCAATTATTAACACCTCTAGATCCAAGGCTTGCATAGTCTGCCTGGCAGAGGAGGGGTTAACTTCTGGTTTGCACTCGCAGACCATGCATGGGCTCTTGTGGGCCTTCCTTCCCTTAAAACAGGATGTTTCCATCAGGCAGAATGTGATTTTCCCCCTAAGATTTCCCGCTTGGTTTATTTGGGGATGGCCTCATCCCTCACCTTACTTAGGGTCACCCATAATTGTTTTCTAATATCCAGTGATTTCCTTAGCAGTTTTCAAACATTGTAGTGGAGTTTTCTCAGCAAGATAGGCTTTAAAAATAAACCATTTTTCCTTTTCACAGTTTAACAAAACAAATCCAAACAAATGCTTGAGGCCTGGTATGAAATAAAGCAGCAAATGAAATGAGCCTTTATTTTCCTGGGATTTACAGTATTTTATTACATTGGTCAAGTAGACCAAATAATAATAATAATACCAACAACAAATATAAAAAATATGAATTGCATAATTCACCCCATATAGAAAGAATTTGTAGAATTTTGTGGTTTGAATATGTCAGCAACCACTATCCAGGAACCAATGGATCAAGGTGAGAGTGAAAAGGAAAAGCCATACATTTCTATTATTTATTTTTAAATATTACTATTATTATTTTTACCATTATGTGTATTTTTTAAATTAACATTACTATTAGTATTTTATTTGCATTGTTATTTTTTATTTATATTCCTATTATCATTAATGGTTACTACTATTTTTTTTATTTTTTTATTTTTTTATCCATGATTATTGTTTATACCTCCAGTATTTTCCTCACAGGTCTACAATGAGGGAACAGACACCTTTTAAACTTATAAATAATATTTAACTATATGACTATCCTATTATATTAATATTAGTTACTACTATTTTTTATATCCATGATTATTGTTTCTACCTCCAATATTTTCCTCACAGGTCTGCAATGAAGGAACAGACAGCTTTTAAACTTATAAATAATATTTAACAATAATATGACTATCTTCTTCTTCTTCTTCTTATTTATTATATATACTTTTTAAGCTATTATGTGCTATAAAGGCTTGCCAGAGGCTGATCAGCCTGTATAATAATAAAACACCATAATATTACCAGCATTAGAATATCACTCATGTCTCCTTCTCCCTTCATGTGGAGCTGGATACACATTTTAGGAAACCTGTAGAAGCTGTATTTAATCCCACAAATACACATATATCTCTGAAGGACACCGTGTGCTAGTCAGGTATGATATATAATTTTGCATACACAATTTGCTGTAATGATTGATATTTTCACCGTTTTTATATCTAGGATATATTAGGTAGAAAGTAACTAGAGAAATAAGGAGGAGGGGCAGGGTATCTGAGATCAGTCAGGGTGCTATTCCCCTGAGAGCTGTGTTCTTCCTATAGCAGATCCTGAAGATCATTAATGACACAGAATTGTCTCTTCTCTACTTGTGCAAATCTGGCGCAGACAGGAGACTCATCGTAAATTCAGCGCCATTTCCACCAGAGCTGAGACATCAGAGACTGAAGCTGGAGCTGCTGGAAAAGATCGCCTTCAATAGACAGCGATCGTTTTGCTCTGAGCGGAATCTAAGGGCGCAGAAGGGACTGATAATTGCGCCCGAGGTCTCCAAAGATGCGACATTGCAGTCTGCGCCTTTTGTCATTTTACCGTACAGGTTTTATTCTGCTCGAAACAATTCCAGGAAGGGAGTTTGGCGCCTCCAAATCAGCGCCGTTCTTGTAGATGGCGCAATGTTCTGTTTATTTATTTATTTATTTTCTTTCTTGTAATTGTAAATATTGACTTCCTATAAATTGTAAATATTGCACAGGGTTTGTGTCAGCCGGGAGCCGCAGAGAAGACACCAGGCGGCTCATCATCCACCCCGTGAATTGTCCTAATCTAAATGGCTGTGGTAGATTATAATGTATATGGAATATTATGAGAATATTGTATTATTGACCTGGATAACTCTAGGCTTCTGGGAAATTATTTATTCTGAGGTGGAAGGATGGGGATCAGACATAGCATAGGGTGAGCTGAAAGGAGGATCATAATATCTATAGCGAGAGATGGATAAAAGTCATATATCGCCAGGTATAGACTGCACATAGAACCATGCGTTATTTATCTACAGAGAGATCAGGGAGATTAACCCATGATGTGCCGCACCGATGGAAGAAAAAAAAGAGAGGGCTGCATGGTATTATTTTTCTTTTAGGACTCGCTCAACACATTTCAAATGTAGCAGTGCTGGGTGTGTAAATGTGGCAAGATGTGTGTATTTCCATTGGATTGCAGGTAAAACGCTGCCCCAGTACACAGAGAATACAGCTGGAGCTCTGCTACATGTGGGGGTGTAGTGTGGATGCTGGGGGTCTCAGGGTTTTGCACAGGGCTAGCCTCTCTGTTCACCCCTTCCGTGTAGGCGCTGAGTGGAGGGGGCAGGGGCACAATCTCTTCACCCCCTCAGACTGCAATCCGGAAAGCAGGGACTTGTTTGTGCTGATCATTGTGAACCCCCTAATTCATAACCCTAGAGGGTCCCCCAATTCCTGCCCTGATGTCAGCAGAGAAAAAGCTGTGTTTACACCGCCATGTACTACAACTACAATGATGTGTGCGGAGGCCGGTTATAATCCTCATCATCCTCAGGTTTTGTGCTGAACCCTGGACTCTACACAAGATGGGCTCCACACATCCTGAAGTCTATCAGAGGAGCAACATGTGTGATGATGGGGAATGGCAGTGTAAGGACAAGTACACACTGGTGGACAATGCCGAGTGCACATGTCTGGGGTGTTCCTAATGGTGAAATGAAGTATCTGCTTCAGAGAATTATTTCTTTCTTTCCTCATACCATGTAAGATATGAGAAAGTGAAACTGGATCACACATCCTCAATACTATGCTTTAATCCAATAACTGCTTCTCAGCGCAATGTATGGTATACCTACCCCTATGCTGCATGCTGTACATGAGGCATTAGTATACAATTTGATCAAAAAGCATAGGCCCACTCACCGCCACAAGGTTACCTCCTTGAATGGGAACCTACTCTAAATTTGGCGCAGCGCTTTCCTGATAGTTTTGTGCTCAGGTTGGACCTCTTGTTATGATCCTGGGAGAAGAAGCAGTCACTTATTATTTGAGAAATCATTTCATACTGAGCAGTCTTTGTTTCTCCTGAGGAGTTGCTGGAACCAAAGACCCCCTTACCTTCCATTTGCCTCGTTTTCTAGGACCCCTGTATTTTTGGGTGATTTACTTTTTTGCATATAAACAGAGACAGTAAATATTAAATAAATAGTAGTGACCACCATGGGAGAGATGACACATGGAAGATATTAAAGGCCTGTTATCACTGTCATAGGCCAGCTCTTATCGCTTTGTTTTATTCTCTCTCTCCCTCTCTTTCTCCTATCTATCTCAATATCTATCTCAATATCTATCTATCTATCTATCTAATATCTATCTATCTATTAATCTATCTATCTCTCTCAATATCAATCTATCTATCTATCTATCTATCTATCTATCCTTTGTAGTCTCCTCCTAAAAAGTCTTACATTTTGCAGAGTTGAGATTGTGAGATTGTTTAAACCCGAATTCCCCTCATCTGTAAAATAAGATCACCAGTAATTTACATTTGTAGATAAGGTCCTATTGTGTTATTCCCAGGATTTTCACTGTAAGCATTTGGGAAACCTCAGTAAATAGATCCCAGCATGATGTTTATTTTCTTCTGTGGGGTGTCATTAGGCCTATGTGCTCTAAATTCTTCTTGTGAACCTTGCTGAGAGAGCATGGTATTCAGACAAGAGGTCCTAAATAATATGTATAAAGAATGATATAACACATTTCAATACATGAATGAAATAAAAATAATTGACCATGTAAATATTTATATATTTTCTATATTTCTATCTAATTAATCTATCTATCTATCTATCTATCTATCTATCTATCTATCTATCTATCTATTATCTATCTATCTATTCATTATTGTTCCCATAGTGCCTTATAACCTTGTATTGTGTTTTGTTGTAGGTTCCTGCTGCTACTGCTAGAGAGGCCTTTAGATTAAAACCTGCACATAACACAAACTACTATATTTCCCAGCCTTCTGAATAACTAAATAACTACTGTCATTGTAGCACTACAGTGAACAATTCAGGAGTATATATATATATATATATATACAACTGCTCTGAAGCCCTGAATTTGAAGAATATGATTTGGGTTAACCCTTCTAAAAACATTATTAAAGAAAGTCCAGTTAAATGTGCACACACAACTAGGAGGGAGAGACAGGAGCCACTTGAGCCCTTGATCACTCTGTCTCCCTATGATAACTTTAGATTCATGTCCCCAGCTTTAGGGCTTGTTCACACGAACGTAAGGGCTCCGTGCCGCAATGCACAGGCACCGACCGTGGGGCAGCCGCATGCGGATCGCAGACCCATTCACTTGAATGGGGTCCACGATCCGTCCGTTCCGCAAAAAGATAGAACAAGTTTTGTCTTTTTGCACAACGGAAGCACGGAGCTGAACACCACAGAAGCACTCCGTAGTGTTTCTGTGGGGTTCCGTTCAGTGCTTCCGTTCTGTTCCGCACCACATCTCCAGATTTGTGGACCCGTTCAAGTGAATGGGTCCGCATCCGTGATGCGGAATGCACACAGCTGGTGACCCGTGTATTGGGGAACTGCCGTATGCGGCCCGCAGCACGGGCACGGAGCCCTTACGTTCGTGTGAACAAGCCCTTAGATATATAGTCACACAACTTCAATTGTCTCGGGATTGTTGTTTTACACTATTGCTACTACTGCTACTATTACTACTACTACTGCTACTCCTCTACTAGCACTGCTATTGCTGCAACTTCTACTAATTTTACTATTACTGCTTCTACTACTATTATTACTATAACTACTGCTATTATTATTATTATTAATAATTTTAAAGCGTCATTAATTCCATGACGCTGTACATCCAGCCAGGGTTACACAAATATAAAATACAATAAACAAGAAACTTTTAACAGACTAATACAGAGGGGTAGAGGACCCTGCCCACAAGAGCTTACAATCTATGCTACTACTACTACTACTACTACAACTACTCTTATTACTTCTTCTACTCTTATTGTTATACATTTTCAAAATGTATTTCTATTTTTGTAATTGTATTTATGTTTTTAAAGAGGAGCTGCTCCATCTCCTGACATGTCTGTTGTAGCAACTGCTTGCATTCCCCATGTAAAAACAGTTCTGGATCATCTATTCTTATGACTCTATATTATGCCATTCCCCTGGTATTTTTTGCTAGAAGTTTATGAATGAATTGCCAGCAGCTTGCAGTAAAGGTACAAATGGGTGTTACCAGTTGGGAGGGGTGTGTGTCCCTGCACAGTCTAACACCAGCAGCACTGATTGGGCAGAGTCAGACACACCTGCTACTGGTAACACCCAGCAGTACTTATACTACAGACTGCTGGCAATTTATTTGTAAAATTCTAGTAGGAATATTACAGGAATGGCACAGAACAGAGAGTCATATGAAAAGATACTCCAGAATTGTTATTACATGGGGAATACAAGTAGTTACTAAAACAGACAGGTGACAGCTCCTCTTTAAATTCAATCTGCTTTGGAACTGATGCTTACATTTATGTTAGTTTGCAAATTTTACATTTTTAAATCAGCATCAGCATTGTTGCCTTTTAGGCTACATGCACACGACTGTATGTGTTTTGCGGTCCGCATATTGCAGATCCGCAAAAAAAACTGATGACATCCATATGGCATCTGTTTTTTTTTGCGGATACATTGTAACAATGCCTATCCTTGTCTGCAAAATGGACAAGAATAGGACATGTTCTATTTTTTTTGCGGAACGGAGCAATGGAGTGCTGTCCGCATCTTTTCTGGCCCCATTGAAGTGAATGAGTCTGCACCCAAGCCACAAAAAATGCGGCTCGGATGCAGAACCAAACCATGTTTGTGTGCATGTAGCCTTACTATGTACCATTTTTTCCCCTTTTTTTATTTTGTGTGGAAGGACTGTCTTGTAAGGCTATCAGTTGTGTCTGGACAGATGCTTTATGCTGGAGCCAAACGCAACTTTTTGCACTTTTGACTCAATGGGTGGAAAAACAGATAGAAACAACTTCAATCTGTTGATTTTTCTTCTTTTTTTTTAAACATTTTGGAACATTCACATTAGAGTTTATATTTTCAATGCTGCATGTGTTTTCAATTACTGAAAACTGATGCACTTTGCAACAGTTTGCCCCACAGAAATAAGGCTGGCTTCACATATATCTGGCCATCCGCTTCCCTCTGGTGTGGTACAGAAAGACAGGAGGGAAAGTGATGCCAGAACTAATCCCTTAACCTTACTCACTAATACCACATTTTCACTGACGCACGATGTGATCCGTTTAACCCATTGATAGCATGCTAGGTACATGTATGACGCATGTTGTCTCTTTAAAGATTGCACCCACTTCAGAGCAGCACAGGTGCTACAGCCGTTGGGCTGCCGACATATCAGACACTCGGAGCTAATGTCTGTGATGGGCGATAATGCCGATCGCAGAAATGTATCCCTCGGATGACCACGGCATCTGAGGCAGCGCTCCTGGGCCCGAACGGATTCCTGCATGGAGATCGGAGAAGCCATTCATTTTCTCTAATACCCTGGATCTCTGTGAAGAGTTCCAGACTATTACAGCTGTAGTTCTTGTGGAGGCCTGCAGGTGGCAGGATTCCATAAGAAAATAGCTAATCTGCCATACACACAGTGCTAATTCATTGCAGTGTAAGGCCCCTTTCACACGGGCGAGTATTCCGCGCTGATGCGATGCGTGAGTTCAACGTGGGAATGTGCACACGAGTGGTGATTTTAACGCATCACTTGTGCATTGCGTGAAAATCGCAGCATGCTCCTCTTTGTGCGTTTTTCACGTAACGCAGACCCCATAGAAATGAATGGGGTTGCGTGAAAATCGCAAGCATCCGCAAGCAAGTGCGGATGCGGTGGGATTTTCACGCACGGTTGCTAGGAGACGATCGGGATGGAGACCCGATCATTATTATTTCCCTTTATAACATGGTTATAAGGGAAAATAATAGCATTCTGAATACAGAATGCATAGTAAAATAGGGCTGGAGGGGTTAAAAAAAAATAAAAAAATTTTAACTCACATTAGTCCACTTGTTCGTGCAGCCCGGCTTCTCTTCTGTCTTCATCTGTGAGCAATAGGACCTTTGATGACGTCACTACGCTCATCACATGATCCATCACCATGGTGATGGATCATGTGATGGACCATGTGATGAACGCAGTGACGTCATCAAAGGTCCTATTGCTCACAGATGAAGACAGAAGAGATGCCGGCTGCGCGAACAAGTGGATTAAGGTGAGTTACATTTTTTATTTTATTTTTTAACCCCTCCAGCCCTATTGTACTATGCATTCTGTATTCAGAATGCTATTATTTTTCCTTATAACCATGTTATAAGGGAAATAATACAATCTACACTACAACTAACCCAAACCTGAACTTCTGTAAAGAAGTTTGGGTCTGGGTACCACAGTCGGTTTTTTATCACGCGCGTGCAAAACACATTGCACCCGCGCAATAAAAACTGAACAGCGGAACGCAATTGCAGTCAAAACTGACTGCAATTGCGTTTCTACTCGCGCGGGTTTGCCGCAATGCCCCGGGACGCATCCGGACCTAATCCGGACACGCTCATGTGAAAGAGGCCTAAGGGAGAAGCGATCTGAAGATCGCATATTTAAAAGTACTGATAAAGGTTAAAAAAAAATAAAAAATTATTTTAAAAAATATTAAAAAATATACAAATTTAAATCACCTCCGTTTCACATAAAAAAAATAAATATCATATGTACCACTGCATCAAAAAAAGCCTGAGTTATTAAAATATAAACTTTTCTATCTGGTACAGTGAATGTCGTAATGGGCAAAAAAATCTAAACTAGCGATTTGGCCATTTTTTTTATTGCTTCACCTCCACCCAAAAAATTGAATCAAAAGTGATTACATCTTACGAAATATTTAATGGTGCCATTAGAAAGTACAACCAGTTCCACAAAAAACAAGCCCTCATATATCTATGTGAATGGAAAAATAAAAAAGTTATGGCTCCAAGAAGGCAAGGAGTGAAAAATGAAGACTCAAAAATGAAAAATCTCTGTGTCATGAAGGGGTTAAGGTGATTTTCTTACTTGGCACACATGGTTACATTCATTTCTTTGGGATGCATAGTATGTTTCTATGGAACTATCTTTTTTGCTTAATTTTAGGGCTCCAAGCCTTGATTTATTTTACCACTGCCAAAAGCAGTCTAAAAATCATACAAGGTTGAGTTGTTTTTTTTATATCGCATACATTTTTTTTTTACCCCCAGTGGAGTTTTCTTTTTCTTCACATGTTTCACATTGATTTCCCCCCATACAGAAAAGTATGAAAAAAATACTTGAAAAATTGTTAGTAGCCAGAACATGCTGCAATTTAACATAAATGCCATAAACACATAGCGCACTGTAAGTGAAGAAAAATAAAAAAGCTGCTATAAAAAAATCACAAAGTGTACTGCCTTTCATAATTCCCATATGACTTTCAGTTAACATCTGGAGTTGGCATTTTTTTTCAGAAAAAAATGCACCAAAAAATAATGGCAAAAACTGCATTGGAAAAATGTGTGAACCCAGCCTTTGTGTTTGTGTGTTTTTACAACTGTAGCAATTTTAGTCCTGAAAATAGAATATAAAAAATAAAATAAAAAACATAAAACAGCTATTTAATTTTATAGGTCAGTAATGCAATTATTTTGGGTCATTAGCAAAATAAAAAAAATAAAAACAAAGACATCACTGGTTTGAACCAACTCCACGTTAAAGTACAACACAAATAAAATAAATTTAAAATGGTATGACTTTTTCATGGTTGGAACAGTTTTATTTCCTAGGCCCTAAAATGCTTTTCTCTCTAGAATCAAAATATCTATCTATCTATCTATCTATCTATCTATCTATCTATCTATCTATCTATCTAATATCTATCTATCATCTATCTATCTATCTATCTATCTATCTATCTATCTATCTATCTATGTATCTATGTATCTAATATCTATCTATCTATGTATCTAATATCTATCTATCTATCTATCTATGTATCTATCTATGTATCTAATATCTATCTATCTATTTAAAATTCTACCTAACAAACTTTAGAAATACCCTACAGAATGTGTGTTGTTTGTAGCTGCATCCACTCTTTGTATGTCATGCCAGTGGAACAGAGACTTTCATCTGGATCCCTGGTTATCTATTATCTCCTGTCTCCCCCATCCATTTAATCATAATGCTAATTACCCAGCACCAGCACTTTAAACTCTTTCCTGCTCCTCCACTGGATGTAACTAGTTCTTTAATAACACATTATGGTAATAAGCAGCAACTCTGAAATAAAATTATTTAATGGAATAGATTATAGTAAAGTAACCTACACATTTAAGGATCCCTTATTTTTATTCCAGATTGTTGGTGTGGGGTCAAACTCAGTTGTCAGATGTCAAAATTGACTCAATTGTTGAATGTGATTTTCAAGCTGTTGTTATCTTATTTCCTTACTGTTAGTTTACTACTTTGCTAAGAAAAAAATTAAAAATAAAAATAACCTAGAAATCATTTTTTTTTATTTTATTTTATTTTTTACAAATTTTAACCAATGGCAGAAAAAGAAACATATAATAAATATATAAATGTCAAAATAAAAAAATGTTTTGAAGCTGTAAATATTGTAATTTGTGACCAATGGCAAAAATAAATAAATAAACAAATAAATACAAGGATAATAATTTCAGCATGTTCTGTGTTATTTCATTTTCACTATTATGTAATTAGTGTAAAAACGAATTAGGTAATTCAGAGTCCAGACTAGCTAGTTCGGTAATGTTTATTAGAAATACTCTCCTGTACCAGTGCAATCATAAAGGTATGTTGGCAGAGGAAATGCATGTTTTTGGGCCCTCTGGATGCCCAGGGCAGTGGACACAGAGGAAAAGATTGGGATCCACCAAACGGAATCTGCCTGTGAAGGATCAGGACTGAGCATTCTCCCCAGATAATGGCCAGATTCCGTCTGAATGATCAGAGGCTGGCCCATTGTTCCACAATATGAGAGGAAGGCAACTGACGTAGCAGGGAACAATGGCACCTCTGAGGCAGTGTGTGTGATTGACAGCAGGGGGCTGCATGACCCCAGGGAATGGCACTGATTAGTGTGACTGCACCAGGACATCAGCCCGGATTACAAAACTGCTGCCCCTCATCCCAGCCCTGCTGGACAGGGGGCTGCAAATGCACAGAGAATAGCACACTGAGCTCTTCTACAGGGAGGACATCACTAATAATGGGGTGTGCTGGGATATACCCTACCTTACTATCACCCATACACAGGGGACTTTTCATCAAGGCCTTGTGAAGGCACCAGCAGTAGGATGACAGCCAGGACAAGTGCAGAGCATCGCTGATACACTCAGTGCAATAATCTGCATTATATCCCATTTGTAAAATGGGCTGCAATATTTATTCAGATCTATATCTATCTATCAGACCAACTCATTCTTTTCTTTCTTTCTTTCTTTCTTTCTTTCTTTCTTTCTTTCTTTCTTTCTTTCTCTCATGTTTTTTTTTTCCATATCTATCTATCTAATCTTTTTGTATATCTTTCCAATCTATTTATCTAAATAGGCCAACTCATATTTTAATCTCTATATATTTCTAATATATTCATCTATCTATCTATCTATCTATCTATCTATCTATCTATCTATCTATCTATCTATCATCTATCTAATATTTCTATCTCTTTCTCTCTATCTTTCTATCTCTCAATCTTTCTTTCTCACGTCTATTTGTTTATATCTATCTTTCTAATCTTTTTCTATATATTTCTAATATATCTATCTATCTATCTATCTATCTATCTATCTATCTATCTAAACAGGCCAACTTATATTTTCTTCTTTCTTTGGTTTCATGTCTATCTATATATCTTTCTATCTATCTATCTGTCTAAGATTTCTATGTCTTTCTCTCTATCTTTCTATCAACTCATATTTTTCTTTTCTTTCTGTCTTTCTTTCATTCCATGTCTATTTGTATATCATATTTATCTAATCTCTCTATAGATCTTTCGAATCTCTCTATTTAATCTCTCTCTATCTAATATTCTAATATCTAATATATTTCTTTATCTATCTATCTATCTATCTATCTATCTATCTATCTATCTATCTATCTCATATCTATCTATCTCATATCTATCTATCTATCTATCTATCTATCTATCTATCTATCTATCTATCTATCTCATATCTATCTATCTATCTATCTCATATCTATCTATCTATCTATCTATCTATCTATCTATCTATCTATCGTGTAACAAATAAGTAATTGCTTTTGTGGAATAGCTGTGGACACAATCATGTGGGGCTTCTAGAAAGAGTGTTTTTTTAGAGGAATACAGCTCCTCTGTCTCTTTCTGTATTCATCCCAGTAACAGCTCATCGCTGAAGAGAATCAGCACAATACCTGGGACGTGTACAGGACTGGATTACCAGGCTGGATCCAGTCCTGGATTGGACGCACAGAACCTCTCCCTGACTGCCCATTCCTGCCCCATGACCCTGTCACAGCCCTGAGGAGGCAGAAGGACATGGGCAGTAGATGGAACAGGGTTCATTCCAGCAGCAGATATTATCAGGGAAATGCAGGAACTAAAAATGAATTAGAAAAAACCATGAGAAATCTGTTATTAGTTCCCTGATGTATAGTGATGAAGCATCAATATCACACACTGATACCACCTGACCATGTTACATCTACATGCAATATCTGTTATTTGTAGAGAAACAACAAACAAGTACTGACCACTGCTAAACATGTCACACAATGCAACATATACTAATGCCATATGCCAATGGTGCACAGTGCACTGCCATGATGTAATAATAGTGCACAGTGCACTGCTATCATTTAACATTAGTGTGTAATAATAGTGCACAATGTGCTGCTATGATGTAAAATTAGTGCACAATACACTGCTATAATGTATCAATAGTGCAAATGTGCTGCTATAATATATCAATGGTGAAAATGATACTACTACAATGTAACAATAGTGCACAGTGTAGTGCTATAATGTATGAACAGTTTAAAATACACTGCCCTAATATAGCAATAGTGCACAATACACTGCTATAATGTAACACTAGGGCACAATACAATGATATATATAATATATAATATAACATTCGTGCTCTAGCACTGCTTATACCATGCAACCATATCACAATACAATGTACAGACACACTGTGGTAGCACTGGCACACCAGATACTGATGTGATGTTACACTATAACACATTTGAAGATATAGTGATAGAATAATATCACTATGCAACATATACTGTAACAATATAGTGCTGGGTAACATATACCGATACAATGTAACCATATTACAATTGTGCAATGTCTTCATAAAACTTGATCTAAATACATATACAAAAACCTAGAATGAATCCAGGACCCCACATAAATAATAGTATCTCCAGATAAATAGTGACGATTTATGTATCTTTGATAATTGAATGATGATTTAAACATTGTGATTCAAAGAAGACAGTAACATCAATATCTGCCACTGATTGCCCTGATACATTGTTTGTGTCCTCCTCCCCATACAGAACTGATGCTATCAGTGCATTCCAGCGTGTGCAGTTAATTAAACTAACAGACTTGGGTTAGTTTGATTGAGAATAATTAGCATATAAAGAATTTGACGATTTCCCCCCTAATGAAACAATGAGCAATTAAGGAGGAAAGAGAAATCCTAAGATCTCCAAGCAGTCCCTGGGGAGAGCAGCTCCTGACAGTGCTAGGCTGGAGCCTGCACTGACTGAGAGGTGAGGGGACTGAGAACCGCCAGCAGTAGTCGGAGGTGTCAGAGGCAATTAGCGCTCCCGCCTACTGGTGGGCTCCTCACATCTTTCTGGAATATCACAGTTATCATCATCATCATCATCATCGTCATCATCATCCTCACTGCCTTTATTAGACTTCATTATTGGATTCTGAGAACAAATCTCAAATCCTTACTAAACGATCATTTTATTATAACATCTGCACCATTATAATATTTGGATAAATACAGATTATTACAGAAACTTCAATTATGTCTATTAAGATCTATCTAATATCTATCTATCTAATCTCTCTATCTTTCCTTCTAATTTCTATCTAATGTCTCTCTCCATCTCTCTATCTTTCTTTCAACTCATATTTTCTTTCTTTCTTTCTTTCTTTCTTTCTTTCTTTCTTTCTTTCTTTCTTTCTTTCTTTCTTTCTTTCTTTCTTTCTTTCTTTCTTTCTTTCTTTCTTTCTTTCTCTCTGTGAATGGTCATCCATTTATTTTTACATAGAAGCCCCGAGACTTCCTGGTTTTTATGTCTCTTCCTTTCTGCCTGGAAACGATCTTATTGTGTATAAACTGTCGGTTATTGTACAATTTCTTCCTGCAGACCAAGATTACAGTATTGCACAGTCTAATGTCATTGCTCAGTGAAAGGTGCACATGGAGCTGTGGATACAGTACCGTGCACACAAGTCAGTACACAAGCACACCTACCTCTGTATTCATCTATGGTTTTTATACAATTCTCTTTGGACAGAACTTTCCTGGCACTGCTTTCCCTGCATCCATCCTGTTCAATAATAATCAGGCAGAATTGGGTCAGTTTTATCATAGAACCACAAGAAAATAAAAATAAAAGTTTCCATCATCTTTCTGGTACTATGTCCGGTAAATAAAAGCTAAACTAGTTTGTATGGCAGTGGTAGAGAGACCCAGAAGACAGATCTATAGACAGAGAAATAAAGAGATGATAGATATTAGATAGATATGAGATAGATAGATAGATAGATAGATATGAGATAGAGATAGATAGATAGATAGATAGATAGATAGATAGATATAGAGATAGATAGATAGATAGATATGAGATAGAGATAGATAGATAGATAGATAGATAGATAGATAGATATGAGATAGATATTAGATAGATAGATAGATAGATAGATAGAAGGATAGATAGATAGATAGATAGATAGATAGAAGGATAGATAGAGAGATAAAAGGATAGATAGATAGATAGATAGATAAATAGATAGATAGATAGATAGAAGGAAAGATAGAGAGATAAAAGGATAGATAGATAGATAGTAGATAGTAGATAGATATGAGATAGATAGATAGATAATAGATAGATAATAGATAGATAGATAATAGATAGATAGATAGATAGATAGATAGATAGATAGATAGACAGGTTATACAGCTATAATTGTGTATCATTCTCTGTAACATCTTGATGTGACTATTGTAAGGCTGATTGTGGCCCTTCTTTCTGGGGGACACTCGGAGCACACGCCTGCAGCCATCACTCACTATTTATGATGTGTCTCCTGCACACAGACTCTATTATTACCACATAGTCGGGGGTGAATGAGGCAATGACTGGACGGCAGCGTTTTCACCCGGAGCCTGTGGAACCTCAGCTTCTACTCTGACTGTACCACGTGACGCTACTGCCCTCTATTGGCGAATGCTGGCAGTGCAGCAAGCGAACGCTACGCCGGGCCAGACCTTCTTAAGGTAGAACGGAGGAGTTCGGCAGAGAAGAGATCCTTGTGGATTTTCTCCCGGTGTAGAGAGAGATCGCTCAAACCTTGTACTGAAGAATGAGTGGAAATCCTCTGCAACACCTGAGGCAATGTACAACTATATCAAGCCGAGTACTCAGAGTAGTAATGGCTGGAGTCATGGAATATCATGAGGATTTCTATATCTTTTATGATCCTGAGAAGTAAACGTTTTACCCTCAGATGATGGTGTGAGCACAGAAATCCTATCACTTCAAGACCCACATACACTGTCTGTACTATAGAAATCTATCTGGTATCTATCTATCTATCTATCTATCTATCTATCTATCTATCTATCTAATATCTATCTATCTATCTAATATCTATCTATCTATCTATCTATCTCATATCTATCTATCTATCTATCTATCTATCTATCTATCTATCTATCTATCTATCTAATATCTATCTATCTAATATCTATCTATCTATCTCATATCTATCTATCTATCTATCTATCTATCTATCTATCTATCTATCTATCTATCTGTCAATCTATCTATCTAATATCTATCTATCTATCTATCTATCTATCTGTCTAATATCTATCTATCTATCTATCTATCTATCTATCTAATATCTATCTATCTATCTATCTATGTAATATCTATCTATCTATCTATCTATCTATCTATCTATCTATCTCAGATCTATCTTTCCATCTAATATCTATCTATCTCTCTATCTATCTATCTATCTATCTATCTATCTATCTATCTAATATCTATCTATCTAATATCTATCTATCTATCTATCTATCTATCTATCTGTCAATCTATCTAATATCTATCTATCTATCTGTCTAATATCTATCTATCTATCTATCTAATATCTATCTATCTATCTATCTATCTATCTATCTATCTATCTATCTATCTGTGTAATATCTATCTATCTATCTAATATCTATCTATCTATCTATCTATCTATCTATCTATCTATCTGTGTAATATCTATCTATCTATCTATCTCAGATCTATCTTTCCATCTAATATCTATCTATCTATCTACTTATCTATCTATCTATCTATTATCTACTTATCTATCTATCTATATCTATCTATTATCTATCTATCTATTATCTCTCTATCTATCTATCTATCTATCTATCTAATATCTATCTATCTATCTATCTATCTATCTATCTATGTAATATCTATCTATCTATCTATCTATCTATCTATCTATCTATCTATCTATCTATCTATCTATCTCAGATCTATCTTTCCATCTAATATCTATCTATCTATCTATCTAATATCTATCTATCTCTCTATCTATCTAATATCTATCTATCTAATATCTATCTATCTATCTATCTATCTATCTATCTATCTGTCAATCTATCTAATATCTATCTATCTATCTATCTATCTAATATCTATCTATCTATCTATCTATCTATCTATCTATCTGTGTAATATCTATCTATCTATCTAATATCTATCTATCTATCTATCTATCTGTGTAATATCTATCTATCTATCTATCTATCTATCTATCTATCTATCTCAGATCTATCTTTCCATCTAATATCTATCTATCTATCTACTTATCTATCTATCTATCTATCTATCTATCTATCTATCTATCTATTATCTACTTATCTATCTATCTATATCTATCTATTATCTATCTATCTATTATCTCTCTATCTATCTATCTATCTATCTAATATCTATCTATCTATATCTATCTATCATCTATCTATCTATCTATCTATCTATCTATCTATCTATCTACTATCTACTATCTTTCCATCTAAAAAAAAAGTAAATAGGCAGCACACTCAAAGAAAAAGTGAAAAAATATTTATTCACCCATGTGGATGCGACGTTTCGAGTCAATACTAGAGCCTTTGTCGTCCACATGGGTGAATAAATATGTTTTCTACTTTTTTTTACTATTGGACATTGGTCTGGTTCCATTGGGATTGCACCTCTCCCATTTTACTTAGTTTTTTTTAAATATATCTGGCGCTGTCTATCTATCTAATGGATTCTATATGTTCTCCCCGTGTTTGCGTGGGTTTCCTCCGCATACTCAGCTTTCCTCCCAAACTCCAAAGACACACTGATAGGGAGCTTAGATTGTGAGCAGGGAGTGATGATGAAGCCTGTACAGTGCTGCGGAATATGTCAGCGCTATATAAGTGAAGTAAAGTGATGTAAAATAAATAATTAGATAGTCAAACAGTAAAGGATACGATCACCTCCATTTGGTATAAAGGGTTGGTTTCCAGGAATCGTAAGTAGAAAACGTAGAACATTCAGCACTCATTGAAAAAAAATAAAAGTCTTTATTTCATTTCAGGACATACAAAAAGTTAAAAACATCTTGCTTACGCGTTTCTGATGAAAACACCCTTAGTCGTATCCAACTGCTATGACTAAAGGTGCTTTCACCAAAAACGCGTAAGAAAGATGTATGTCCTGAAATGAAATAAAAGACTTTTATATTTTTTCAATGAGTGCTGAACGTTCTACGTTTTCTACTCTAAATAAATATCTATCTATTATTTCTCTCTATCAAACTAAAAGTTTAATTGCAATTTTAAACATATACTAGTTATTCTATAGTATCAAAACTTCTAGTAAACAGTCTGTTTATAAAATAACAATAACAATAATAATAATTTCAGTAATCTAAAAACAAGCTAGTGAGAAAAATATAAATAAACTCTTTTACCATTTCCTCCAGATCTCATTGCTCCTGGATTTGACAAATACATTTTTATATCTTAGTCTGATCCTGGGTGGAAAATACAAAAAGGAAGTACAGTGCAACACACTTAAAAAAAAAACAATTCAGATTATTTTTTTACTTAATGTCCTTTTGTAAAATCAGAAATAATAATAAAATAATAATAATAATTAAAAAAAATACACTCTGCTTAAAAATAAGTGCAGTAATTAAACTTTTACATTATGAAATAAAATACAATTAATGTTGCTATGCTATTTTTTTGATTAATGTGCAAAATCTATATAAAAAGTAATATAAAAACAATATAATGTACAATACTGATACCATTACGTTGTACACTGATTACCCTATATGTTGTATTGTTATTATAGTTTCACTGCCCAGAAATAATTTATGGAAGGTTCATGGAATCACAGTGTTAATATAGAGACAGGAGGAGGAAAAGGTAATAAAAATGCAGAGAAACTGTTGACATTCCCTTTACTATCTGACATGGAGAAAGCAATTTATGTCAGGAAAAGTCCCTGGCTTTCCAGAAATGAAATATTTATTTAAAGTGAATCTATTGTGGGGATTGTGCTGTGAGGCTGGGATAAATAGTGCCTTGTTCAGACCAGACTGAAGGCTATATTCCCTGTAGGCTCAGCTTATGGGTTCACTGAGCATGTGATCAAGGCAAAAGGGTTCATAACCCAGTCAGCCCCATGTAACAGAACACAAGGCTGTGCACTCCACATGGTGATGAGCCTGGAGTAACACTGACTATATGACATGCATTGGGAAAAGACTAAAAGTGCATGCTCTGCTCGGACTGGCCATAGAGAGAATGATGTGGAGAATGTAGAATCTCCAGGACCAGAGGGTTCTGTACGTCAGGAGGACACAACACATTGTATATTCATACTGTGCTGTTAGCTTCTATGGTGCAGTACATTACAGTATGATACAATATGCGGTGGGAATGTACAAATACAATACACACATGGATAACAGATATAGGTGCAAGACAGAGTCCTGTCCAAAAGAGATTTACAGTCCATGGGATGATCAAAGGCCTTTATGCATTTTAACAATTCTTTCCCCATAAATTAGTAAAACAATGTAATGATGTTTGCTTAAAACAATAGTCTATGCATTTTTTACACAGTGCCCAATAAAATGAACCCATCTGTTAATAAATAATTGTAATTCTCGCTCAGGACTCATTAGATTGAGAAATGCACACCATCATTCAGAAAATATAAAATAATAATAATACAAAAATATTACTATTAACCCCATACAGATGTAGCTTTTGGCCTTGAGGACAAATAGATTTTTTTACATTTTTTGATCAGCGTGTTACGAGAGCCATAACTTTCTAATTTCTCCATTAATGTAGTTTTATGATGGATTGTTTTTTTGTTGTCTAATTTGGGGGACATTAAAACGCCATTCATTCCATGGCGCTGTACATGTGATAAGGGGTGCACGTACTTAATACAGACAATTGCACTAAGCATGAACAAGACGAGTTACAGACTGGTACAGAAGGAGAGAGGGCCCTGCCCGCTAGGGCTTACAATCTACCAGACATAAAATGTATTTAAAAATCATGCATTACATTCTTGAGGAGGCAATTTTCTTTAGTGCGGCACAAATAACATGTTTTTTATTCTCAATGTCAGTACTGAGTTCAAATTTTTTTTGTGTTTGCAATCTTCTTAAAAAAATTATTTGTTTTGGTGTTGCCATGTTCTGAGAGCCGTAACCTTTTATTTTTCCGTACTGTTTTGGGGGTATATAGGATTTATTGATTAACTTCTATGCATTCTTCTTGGGAGGAGGATGATAAAAAAAATTGATATTCTGTTATTGAGTACACTTTTTAATAGTTTTTAAAAAAAAAAAAAATGTATTTAGGGGAAAAGGAAAATTGTGTGTTTATGATTCTTTTTACATTTTTTAATATTTTTGAATAGTTTATTGAATGTTTTCAAATTTATTTTGTCCCACTAGTGGACTTAACCATGGGATAGCTTGATCAGTTCAATAATACACTGTAATACTTTTCTATAACTGGCAGGGCCTAATGCGCATATGTGGATTGCATTGTTGGTCTTCTTTAGACCCCTGACGACCAGGGAAATCCTTTAGCACCCCGCAATCATGTCACTGTCTTGGTCATGGGCTGGCAGAGTGATCCCTCTTTTCTCCTATTACTTAGATGCCGTGGTCACTATTGACTGTGGCACCTCAGGGGAGGGTTAACATAGTTAGAGTGTTGGTAAAGGGGTTGTCCCATTCCAGCCTTTTTATGAGCGAGATGGGAATAACATAAGTGCTGGCTGGGGGAGGAGGAGCTGAGGAAAAAGCTGAACGACAGGCACTCCACTGAATGAGAACTATGCATATAGCCTAGCTCAGCAAGCTAGGCTTTTTACGTAACTCCTAAACTACAAGTTTGTCCAATCCTGGTAGGCACTAACTGCAGTTATTCCCATCTTGACCATGTAAGGCGGAGATGGGACAAACCCTTTAACTCCAACTCAAGACATTGCAACAGAGTGACAGTTGGAACATACAGCTCTCTACCACTGCACATGGTGCGGGCACAGCCCCTGTATGCTATACTTCTCCTCCTTTTATGATCTACTCCTGATACTGGCCTTAAAAACTCAAGCAAAAAACTGCATAAAAGCAGCATGTGGGAAAGCAGCTTCAATGCCAGTCTTGTTTGTATTGTACTTAAAGCCATTACTGTTCATGTGTCAAGTGCCATAGGATGCAAAAAAGTTAAATACCTCATGAAATATGGTGGATAGTTTGTGCAAAGGCCCCTTTTAGAGATAGCGCTTTGTAGTCTATACTTACTGGTGAATACTTAACAATCTTGTCGGGGTGTGTGTCCTTAAAGGGAATGTATCATCAGAAAATGTTTAATGGCTGTGAACACGTCCAGGAGCAATTTTTTTATGTTTGCATTTTACAAATTTTGGGCTAAAAATAATTTTATTAAAAAATTTCAGCAGTTTTTGGCATAAGGCCTCTTGCCCACGACCGCGTGTCCCCGGTGGCCGTATTGCGGCCCGCATATGGCCACACATATGGCAGGTCCCCAATACATGGGACACCGGCCGTGTGTATTCCGCATCATGGATGCGAACCCATTCACTTGAATGGGTCCGCAAATCCGGAGATGCGGTGCGGAACGGAACGGAACCGAACCACGGAACGGAAGCACTATGGAGTGCTTTCGTGGGGTTCCGTTCCGTACTTCCGTTCCGCAAAAAAATATAACTTGTCCTATCTTTTTGCGGAACCGACGGATCGGGGACCTCATTCAAGTGAATGGGGTCACGATCCGCATGCGGCTGGACCACAGTCGGTGCCGTGCAATGCGGATTGTAAATTGTGGTCACACGTTCGTGTGCAAGAGGCCTAAAGGCTTAACTATTTGCCTAGCTGTGAGCATCTTACTTTCGCTTTCACTTTGAGCCCTCATCTGCTGACTATGTATATCCCTTATCTTTGAACTTCTGAAAGCTTATAAAGGCTTATTTCAGTGATATTTTTTGTCAGTAAAGATAAGAAGTGAGCTAGAATGAGTGTTTATGAGGTCAGGAGATCAGAGATAAGGAGCCCTCATCTGAGCTGACCGACTAGAGCCTGCTACTAGAGAATCTCAAGGCTGTATAGAGAAAGGGGCTAAAGAAATTTTAATACCGAAAAGACCAATTGAAAAACATGATTTTTTTTAGCTCAAAATGAGTACAATGCATTCATTAAAAAAATTGGCTCCAAAGGTGTCTATAGCCTTTAAATCAAAATTTTTATGTTAAACATTCTTTTAAAGAATTGTTGGTGGCCATTTTGAATTTTCCATGTCAATATCTATATTTAAAATAAAATCCAAAAATCTTGCAGTTTCCATTCTGGCCACAAAGCCTAATAGACATCCATGTTCTGTACAGATCACTTTTCAATAGTTATCTCGTTATCATCACAGACAGGATTACATTTACAGATATCACACACACAAATATATACAGTACAGACCAAAAGTTTGGACACACCTTCTCATTCAAAGAGTTTTCTTTATTTTCATGACTATGAAGGCATCAAAACTATGAATTAACACATGTGGAATTATATACATAACAAACAAGTGTGAAACAACTGAAAATATGTCATATTCTAGGTTCTTCAAAGTAGCCACCTTTTGCTTTGATTACTGCTTTGCACACTCTTGGCATTCTCTTGATGAGCTTCAAGAGGTAGTCCCCTGAAATGGTTTTCACTTCACAGGTGTGCCCTGTCAGGTTTAATAAGTGGGATTTCTTGCCTTATAAATGGGGTTGGGACCATCAGTTGCCTTTAGGAGAAGTCAGATGGATACACAGCTGATAGTCCTACTGAATAGACTGTTAGGCTGCGTTCACACGGGCGAGATTTCCGCGCGGGTGCAATGCGGTAGGTGAACGCATTGCACCCGCACTGAATCTGGACCCATTCATTTCAATGGGGCTGTTCAGATGAGCGATGATTTTCACGCATCACTTATGCGTTGCGTGAAAATCGCAGCATGCTCTATATTCTGCGTTTTTCACGCAACGCAGGCCCCATAGAAGTGAATGGGGTTGCGTGAAAATCGCATGCATCCGCAAGCAAGTGCGGATGCGGTGCGATTTTCACGCACGGTTGCTAGGTGACTGTCTATACACTGTATTATTTTCCCTTATAACATGGTTATAAGGGAAAATAATAGCATTCTGAATACAGAATGCTTAGTAGAAGGTCAATTGAGGGTTAAAAAATAAAAAAAATTAACTCACCTTGTCCTCTTGTTCGCGTAGTTCTCCCGGTCTTTAGTTCTTTAAAAAGATGAACTATGGGCTAAAGGACCTTTGATGACGTAAGATCACATGCTCCAATCACATGGTCCATCACCGCGGTGATGGACCATGTGATTGGAGCATGTGATCTTACGTCATCAAAGGTCCTTTAGCCCATAGTTCATCTTTTGAGAAGTAAAGAAGAGACCGGGACTTACGCGAACAAACGGAGAAGGTGAGTTAATTTTTTTTATTTTTTTTAACCCTCAACTGATCACCTACTATGCATTCTGTTTTCAGAATGCTATTATTTTCCCTTATAACCATGTTATAAGGGAAAATAATAACATCTACACAACACCGAACCCAAACCTGAACTTCTGTGAAGAAGTTCGGGTCTGGGTACCACAGTCGGTTTTTTATCACGCGCGTGCAAAACACATTGCACACGCGCGATAAAAACTGAACAACGGAACGCAATCGCAGTCAAAACTGACTGCAATTGCATTCCTACTCGCGCGGGTTTGCCGCAACACACCGGGACGCATCCGGAACTAATCCGGACACGCTCGTGTGAACCCAGCCTTAGCTGCTTTTTTTCTTGCCATAATACAAATTCTAAGTAAAGAAAAACGAGTGGCCATCGTTACTTTAAGAAATGAAGGTCAGTCAGTCAGCCGAAAAATTTGGAAAACTTTAAAAGTAAGGGCTATTTGACCATGAAGGAGAGTGATGGGGTGCTGCGCCAGATGACCTGGCCTCCACAGTCACCGGACCTGAACCCAATCGAGATGGTTTGGGGTGAGCTGGACCACAGAGTGAAGGCAAAAGGGCCAACAAGTGCTAAGCATCTCTGGGAACTCCTTCAAGATTGTTGGAAGACCATTTCAGGGGACTACCTCTTGAAGCTCATCAAGAGAATGCCAAGAGTGTGCAAAGCAGTAATCAAAGCAAAAGGTGGCTACTTTGAAGAACCTAGAATATGACATATTTTCAGTTGTTTCACACTTGTTTGTTATGTATATAATTCCACATGTGTTAATTCATAGTTTGAATGAGAAGGTGTGTCCAAACTTTTGGTCTGTACTGTATATATATATATATATATATATATATATAGCACAGGAACCTTCCATTCACAGCTGGTGATGGTCACAGCTCATCTACTCCCCTCCCTGTACAATAACCCCTGCACAGGTCACAGAACATGCCTAGAAAACTCTCCCATAGAAGTCAATGAGGTCTCCTCCTGACCATTGTGTCTATGGCCCATGGTTGTCGCTGTAAAGCACATCTCTAAATGCTGTTAAGAACAGCTTAGGCAACATGATAATTTTCCAGATATTACAACCAGAAAATAAAAAATGATTAGAAAATAAAGATATGTTCATGGATTTCACAGATTTTGGGGCAAACCAATGAAACTTAAAGTGTCTACAAATGAATTTTTCAAAATATGACCCCTATGATACTATTTTCATTATGATATTATTAGCTGTTATACTTTTCGAAGATTAATTGGCTTTTACTTGATTGTTCCCATATAGTGCCCCAGTACTATATATAATGATTCTCATTACCAGGGGTCAGATTTCTTTGTATTCTATGTAAAAAAAAAAAAATATTCAGTTTCCAGGATGACATTATTTTGTTTGATCAAGCCATGCACGATATTAAAATGAGGTCACCTAAGCCAAGCCTGTCAATCACGTCACTGTCATTAATGTAATTGGCTTCTATCTCAAGCTAATTGGATGCAAGTCTCTGGAGTTGGGGGCCAGTGTGACACATAGATCTCCCTGTCTCCGTGCAGCAGGTGTGCTCACATCTAGTCCCATTCAAAGACACCTGTGTATAGTGAGGTCTCTTGTGTTACAAAGGGCTGCCGTACGGGAGCAAGAGGTCGTCAGCTCACTGCCCCTACAAACACAGGCAAAGATGCAAGCTATTCTGATAATTGCACATATGGATGTCTTTATTGTCAGCTTATTAACACAAGAAGCAACTTTTAGCTGCAGCCCATAATGAATGTATCCATACAAATAAAATACATCTAGCTCTATCTGTCTAACTATCTATCAGATAGCCGACATTTAAACATTGCCTAAGGATAAGCCAGTAATGTTATAATCCATGAGAACCCCTTTAAAAAGCATCAATGGCCAATCAATGTTATAATAAATTCTCATGGGAGTATTAAAGGGGTTCTCCATGAATGTTATGCGTCACCTATCCATATATTCTACGTATTCTATGAGGGCAGGACAGGCATGGAACCTCCTAAGAAATATTCATATTCATTGAGCAAAATAAACGGAAGAGACTTCTGGGTCTACTGAGCAGAATGCATCTTGATAATTGCACAAAATAATTTGTCCAAACACCTTGAAGGGATTCTTTCAGCAGTTTCGACCATGCTAAACTGCTGACAGCACTAGATAGTGCCTGGGGCAGGGCAGACATACCTTTTGTGGAGCTTTAATTATCAGGGTTTGTGTGAATAAGAAGTTTTATTCTGCCAGATTCTGTTCTTTCAAGTGCCCAAGAGGTGGAGCTTCACTGTGAAGTGCTCTCTGCATTGAATTGCTTCACAGCTCCTCCCCTCTGTTCTGAGTGACAGCTGTAGTGTCCAACCAGGAGACCACTACAGCTGTCACTCAGAGGAGAGGGGAGGAGCTGTGAAGCAGCTCAATGCAGAGAGCACTTCACAGTGAAGCTCCACCTCTAGGGCACTTGCAACTAATTAGTGCTGTCCTCAGTTTATCATAGTCCAACTGCTAACAAACCCCCTTTAAACATGGAATCCTGATGACAGATACCGTGTATATAAGCCTCATCTCTCTGACACTGCAGTCTATCACGGTTGGAAGATGAAGAATTCTTTTTTCTCTTGCAGACTTGTTTTCCTGGTCCATTTCGGGCGGTTGTAGAAGCATCTGGAGACTAACTAATCACAGAGTTTTTTTTAGTTTAGTGTCCCTTTAAGAAATGCAGTCAATTAGTTGTAATTGGACAATAAGTTTAGTATTAACACAATGTACACTGCTGTAGTATATAGAGCAAGAAGTACTGCAAATCCTTCCATCAATCAGTCATTTACTCATTTACTTCTTGGACTTGAGCCAAAATGACTTGTAATTCACACAGAAAAAGCTGAGAATGTGCTTGAAACCTTGATAATGTAGCACGGAGCTCACACGATCTACAACACCATCATGTTTTCTACATAAAGAGGAAAATAAATTGTATTTTATATTCAGTTTGATAATTATATTTAATTGTGCACAAATAAAATGGAAAATTGGACACAACCCTGGAGTCTGCGCACTCACACAGCAGCGAGGGCAAGCAGCCCTACCAAATACATATGTCATACGTGACTTTCCTGGAACGTTTGGGAGGCTGATGGAAAACCAGGAGACCTCCCAGAGCCATGGAACATGTGCCAAATCTCCCGGGTGTTGGGAAAGCCTCCTGCCACCTCCAGGAGATTGGACCCCAGCTGTGTGTGGGGATAGGGCTGCATTATCAGAAGCAGGTTTGGAGGCCAAATACAGAGTAAGGGCTCATGCACACGACCGTACATATTTTGCAGTCCGCAAAACACAGATCCACAAAAAATATGGATGACGTCCATATGCATTCCGTATTTTGTGGAACGGAACAGCTGGTCCCTAATAGAACAGTCCTAACCTTGTCCGCAATGCGGACAAATATAGGACATGTTCTATTTTTTTTGCAGAACGGAAACACGGACATGCTGAAACGGAATACACACGGAGTAACTTCCGTTTTTTGTGTGGACCCATTGAAATGAATGGTTCCGCATACAGTCCGCAAAAAAAAAAGGAATCGACACGGAAAGAAAATACGTTCGTGTGTATGAGCCCTAAGGTCAGTGATTTCCATCAGATATTTGTGAGCCAAAACCAGGTGCGGCTCTAAACACAGAACAGGTGCCAATCCTGGCTTTGGCTCACAATAAGGGCTCCTTCACACGAATGTGTGAAGCCCGTGCCCGTGCTGTGGAACGCAAATTGCAGTCCTCAATGCACAGACACCGTCCATGGGGCAGGTGCATGGGGATCGCAGATCCATTCACTTGAATGGGTCCACGATCCTTCCGTTCCGCAAAAAGATAGAGCAAGTTCTATCTTTTTGCGGTGTGGAAGCACGGATCGGAAACCCCAGAAAGCACTCCGTACTGCTTCTGTAGTGTTCCGTTCCGCATCTCCGGATTTGCTGACCCATTGAAATGAATGGGTCCGCATCCGTGATGCGGAATCGCCACGGAACGTTGCCCGTGTATTGCGGGCATCACACTTTCTTGTGAACAAGCCCTAACTGATGGAAATCACTGACCAAACACTGAAGTGTGAAGGAGGCCTAAGGGCTCATGGACACGAATGTATATTTGGTCTGCATCCGATAAGCATTTTTTGAGGGTCAGATGCAGACCCTCAATGGGGATGCAAAAGATACTGTCCGCATCCGTATGTCCGTTCCGTGGCATCCGCAAAAATATAGAACATGTCTTACTCTTGTCTGCATTACGGACAAGGATAGGATAGTTCTATTATGGTCTGAACGTTCCGTTCCATAAAATGCAGAATGCACAAGGCCGGTATCTGTGTTCTGCGGATCGCAAAACAGGCAATGGTTGTGTGCATGAGCCCTCAGGGGCGGAGTCATGGCACATAAAGGTGTGACTTGAAATATAAGGTGGTACGGCTTGGGAAAAAGAGCATGAAAACATTTTATCTAAATGTCCTGGAGACATCTGCAAGAAAGTTGGCAAGTATAAATATCAATTAACTCCTTAAAGGGGTTTTCTGGGAATAATTACTTTTTATCCAATGTCCACAGCCTGATTCCATAGGCAGGGAACACAAGCTCAGGACCACCTTTGACACACTCAGATCAGGAATGAATGTCTCATGGATTAATGTCCCTCTACACGTCTTAAGGAATGTGCCCCTCAGGCATTGTGGGTTCATCACATTCATGGACTGTATATCTATTATAGAGGACAATAAAACGTTCCCACTTCTTATCTATAACTGCTACAATAATTTACTGCCACAACTGTTTGTTTTCTCCTCCACTCATATTGATCTGCTTTACATCACTTGTCTCATCTACCTCATTATTCCTTTGTACTTTGGTGTATAAATATGTGAATCATCAGATGTTGTCTTAAAAGATGCCTAAGGGAGAGGTTTAAGTAGTCTCGAAAGCTTGAAATTGGGTCATCATTTCTTCAGTTAGACATTTAAAGGTATCAACCACTGAGGAATCTCATTTTTTATCTTCTATTTACTGGCTGGAACAATACAAATATAGATTTTTAACTTTTCCATAAACAGAAAATGTATACTTACCTGCTCCCCACCTCTCTGACCCTCAACGATGCCTCAGCTGTGTCCATGGTGCAGTCCCTGTCGTGTTAACATCTGGCACTGTATGGGTATGGCCACATGCTCTGCTGCAGCCCAAAACTGGCTTCAGTGGTGACATGGCTGCAAGCCGTACTGCTACCCATGCAGCACCAGATGTAAACACTGCAGGGACCGATACATGGACACATGGAGCGGCAGGCGGGAAGTAAGCATGAATTTTGAGTTTACGAAGGCAGGCTGCAGGCATTCAATAAAAAGTAATTATTCCCAGAAAACCTCTTTAGGAACCACCCACTGTCTTTGGTCATTGCGGTTTTAGACGGACCTGAGCTCTTCTGTGAACACTTCTGCCCTTCGAGTGAACTGTACCTAACAGCAGGGCTGGGACAAGGCCATTTGGTGCCCAGGGCGAAGATGGCAAACTGCGCCCCCCCCCCCCCCCGTTTTTAAGAAAAAAATTAGTTTGTTATTTGTATTACATTATTTTCTTACTTTTTACAGTCTGTGTGTGAGTAGCAGCTAGTGAAGGCAGGCTCCTCGTGGCTTGTTCTTCACGCGCCGACACAGCTCCCTGTAGGCTGCGCGAGTCCTCCCTCTCTCACCTCACACCTCGCCTCCGGCGTGAGCCGCGTGACGTCACACGGCGCACGCCGGTGGTATCAACCAAATGAATCCTCCATGGGGGGGGGGGGGGGCGAGGAAACGCAGAGGAGGAAAGGGAGCCCGAGCCAGGAGCGCAGTCGGCACAAAATTCATAGGGGGAGAGAAGGAGCAGCGCTGACATGGCTGGTGTGGACGGTGTAGGCGGGTGCAGGAGCGCACTCAGCACAGCAAGCACAGCAAGTGGCGCTTGGCTAATGTGGTACAGTGAAGCTGTACACTGCTGGCACTTCACCTGCGCCCCCCTCCTGTCCGCAAATGGTAGCGCCCAGGGCACCCGCTCCTTCGGCCCCTGCCTTGTACCGGCCCTGCCTAACAGCTCCAGTTCTTAGAGAAGTCTTTTTCACTACAGCCAGGATGATGTAACGGTCACGTCCACACACACACAGGGGGAAGGGTAGTGACCACTGCGCTCCACCCTCACCCCTGGCCCTGCCTACTTGCCTCACGAGTCCTGATGACAGGGGACAACTGGACGGCAGTCCCTAACTTAGGATATGTGCAGGGAAGACAGACAAGACAAAATACGGAACATGAACGGACCGGGTCAGAACCAAGAGAGCTACGCAGTACAACGGATTAAGCAAAGAATGGTCAGGAGAAGCCGGGGTCAAATACCAGGAGAGTAGCGAAGTACAAGAGGAGTCCTAAGAGAGTAGTCAGGTGGGAGCCGAGGTCACAATACCAGGATGGATGCGCAGTACAGGAGAAGCAGGCAGAGGATCGTCAGGGAACAGGATCAGGTAAGTATTCAGTAGTCCAACAAATAGCCAGGAACCTAGAAATTAACAGGCAACCTGTGGCCAGCAGGCTGCCTGTATTTATAGTGGGGAGTGAGGGTCATGTGATGTGGCCAGCGTCACATGACCGACAGGCCAACCAGTCAAGCACCGAGTGATCAGCTCGGCGCTAAAGGCAGACTAGGAGCAGGGAGCCACGCAGCCAGCAAAGCCGCCCTGGGAATGAGGTCAAGCACAAATCCTCATTCCCAAAGCTAAGCAACAGGTCTGCGGGCAATGGGGGACTGAGTGCACCTTCGGAACCCCGTGACAGTACCCCCCCTTTTACGAGGGGCCACCGGACCCAAGACTTCAGGTGATGGCTTTTCAGGGTGTTCTAAATGAAATTTACGAACAAGTCTAGGAGCATGAACCTCCCTAGCAGGTACCCAAGATCTCTCTTCAGGTCCATACCCCTTCCAGTGAATCAGGTACTGCAAGGCATTGCGCACCTTCCTGACATCCACTATTTTAGACACCACATACTCGACAGCATCATTAACAAGAACCAGCGGAGGCGAGGCTTTTGATGGTACTACCGGTTCAAAATATTTTTTAAGCAGAGATTTATGGAACACATTATGAATGTGGAATGACTCGGGCAGCTCCAACCTAAAAGATACCGGGTTAATCACCTCCGTGATCTTATATGGTCCAATAAAACGAGGAGCAAATTTTTTAGAAGTTACCTTGAGAGATAGATTCTTGGAGGACAACCATACTTTATCCCCAACCTGAAAGTTCACCCCCCTTGAACGTCTCCTATCGGCCTTGAGTTTTTGAGAACTTTGAGCCTTTTCTAGGTTCGATTGAACCCGGGCCCAAACTGTGCACAGCTTCAGGGTTAGAGGAGGAGACAGACGACCCAGAATGAAAACGGGGATGAAAACCATGGTTACAAAAGAAAGGGGAGACCCCAGCAGAAGAATTGACACGGTTATTCAAAGCAAATTCAGCCAACGGAAGGAATTTGACCCATAATTGCTGGTCATCAGCAACATACAACCTCAAGAATTGTTCCACAGACTGATTAAGCGTTCAGTCTGCCCATTACTCTCAGGATGGTAGGCGGAAGAAAAAGACAATGAAATTTTACATCTTTGACAGAAGGCCCTCTAGAATTTGGACACAAACTGCACACCCCTGTCAGAAACAATGTTTTCCGGGATGCCATGTAAACGAACAATCTCTCTCACAAAAATAGACGCCAGGGTTTTAGCATTCGGAAGTTTAGACAGGGGAATGAAATGAACCATCTTGCTAAACCTATCGACCACTACCCAAACCACAGTCTTACCCTCCGCCAGCGGTAGGTCAGTTATAAAGTCCATCGAGATATGGGACCAGGGTCTACTGGGAATGGGTAGGGGTCGTAGGTTACCAGCAGGGACAGTCCTAGGTGTCTTAGACCTGGCACAAACCTCACAGGCTGACACGTAGGACTTGACATCCCTGTTCAGAGTGGGCCACCAATAGGATCTAGAAACCAGATCCTTAGTGCCCTCAACACCCGGATGTCCACAAAAGGCAGACTCGTGACACTCCCCCAACAGCTGGAGACAAAATTGTACGGGAACAAACAACTTATCTGTTGGGGTGGATGCTGGTGCCAGATGTTGTTCAGCCTTAATGCGAGCCGAGATATCCTGGGTTAGAGCTGCTAAGAAGATGTTTGCTGGTAGGATGGATTCAGGCGGCGTCTCAGTGGGTTGAAAGGCATGGAAGCTCCGGGATAATGCGTCTGCTTTCACATTTTTACTTCCCGGCCTGAACGTAATGGAGAAATCAAAACGGGTAAAAAACAGAGACCATCGGGCTTGTCGGGGATTCAACCTCTTAGCCGACTCGAGAAACATTAGGTTTTTATGATCAGTGACAACAGTTACTCGATGCCTTGCCCCCTCCAAAAAATGCCTCCACTCCTCAAATGCCCATTTAATAGCCAGCAGCTCCCTATTCCCAATGTCGTAGTTTCTCTCCGTGGGAGAGAATTTCCTGGAGAAGAAGGCACACGCTCTCAGGTTAGTGAGGATAGCAGGACCCTGTGAAAGAACTGCTCCTGCGCCGTCCTCGGACGCATCTACCTCCACAATAAAGGGTCTCTCCTGATCAGGCTGGATCAGAATGGGAGCGCTACTAAATGCCTTTTTTAATGAAGAAATGGCCTTGGTAGACAAATTCTCCAAATCTGCCCCTTTCTTAGTAAGGTCGGTCAATGGCTTAGCGATTACAGAAAAATTCATGATAAATTTACGATAGTAATTAGCAAAACCCAAAAACCGTTGTAAAGCCTTTAAGGATGAAGGCCTTACCCATTCCTTAATTGCTAAAACCTTACCAGGATCCATCTTAAAGGCGTGAGGAGTCAAAACATGCCCTAGAAACAGTATCTCCTGTACACCAAAGACACATTTCTCTTGCTTAGCGGATAGCTGGTTCTCCCTCAACACCTCTAATACTTGTTTGACATGAGACACATGAGATTCGAAATCAGGAGAGAATATCAAAATGTCGTCAAGATAGACAATAATAAATTTACCTAAAAACTCTCTAAGAATATCGTTCATTAAGTTTTGGAACACAGCTGGGGCATTGCTGAGTCCAAAAGGCATCACCTGATATTCAAAGTGTCCTATCGGAGTATTGAACGCTGTCTTCCATTCGTCTCCCTCCTTGATTCGGATTAGATTGTATGCCCCTTTCAGGTCAATCTTGAAAACCAGGTTGCCCCCAGAACCTGGTTAAATAAATCCGGAATCAATGGGAGAGAGTATCTATTTTGCACAGTGATCTTATTTAGTCTCCGGTAATCAATACAAGGCCTAAGACCACCATCCCTCTTTTTAACAAAGAAAAACCCTGCTCCCATAGGAGAGACTGAAGGTCTAATAAGCCCATTAGCAAGGCTCTCCTTAATATAATCTTCCATAGCCTTGCGTTCGGGCCCTGAAAGATTATAAATTCGCCCTTTAGGAAATTCAGCACCCTATATTAGCTCTAAAGCCGCAATCATACGGTCTATGGGGCGGTAGAACCTCTGGAATAGGGGATGAGAATACATCAGAATATTCTTTAATAACTGAAGGTAATGTATTAGACCTTACTGAAACCCCAGCCTGGACCACGGACAAGCATGAGTCACACTTAGGTCCCCATTTCACCAACTCTCCTTTGAACCAATCAATTGTGGGGTTATGTAAACGGAGCCAAGGCAACCCTAGTACCACCTCAACCGGTAGGTTCTCCAAGACAAAAAGAGAACATCTCTCAGAGTGGCACACACCCACGGTCAGAAAAATTTCAGAGGTACATGACCTCACCGTACCACCAATCAGGGGGGTAGCATCAATAGCCATGACATGGATAGGTGTAGGTAAAGCAAACATTGGAATACCCAATTTACTAGCAAATTCTAAGTCAATAAAGCTGGCCGCTGAACCGGAATCAATAAAGGCCTTACCCGGTCACTTATTAACCCCCAGAGAAATTGTTATGGGTACCAAAAGCTTATATTTAGAAAAATCAGGGTGTACCTGGTCTTTAGGTTGTCTTGCCTTAGACTTGTCAGAGAGGACCCTCTTAGGACACTTGTTGATCCAATGGCCAGGATCTCCACAGTATAAGCACTCTCCGCGTCTGCGACGAAGATTGCCCCGGGTCATGCCAACCTGCATGGGATCCTCGGTGGAGACCTCAGTGTTGTCCCTGGAAAAGGCCTCTGGCTGGACCACCATCTGAGAACAGAACTGTCGTTCCTATCGTCTCTCTTTAACTCGTCGGTCAAGTCGGACAACTAAGGTCATCATCTCCTCTAAGGTCTCTGGAACTTGATAACTGACTAATAGATCTTTTAAAATATCAGACAGACTAGACCTAAACTGACTCTTCAGGGCTGGTTCATTCCATCCAGAGGGGACACACCACCGTCTGAATTGGGTGCAATACTCCTCCGCAGGAAGATGGCCCGGAACCAGTGCCCTAAGAGCCGTCTCGGCTACCAGGGCCCTGTCTGGTTCGTCATAGAGGGTACCCAGGGCCTGAAAAAAAACCTCCACGGAAGTCAGACAACTGGCCCCAGGAGGTAACGAGAATGCCCAGTCCTGGGGATCACCCTGTAGTAGAGAAATAATAATCCCCACGCGTTGGCTCTCGGGACCGGAGGACACGGGGCGCAAACGGAAGTAGAGTTTGCAACTCTCCTTAAAGGAGAGAAACCTCCTCCGGTCTCCAGAAAAGGGTTCTGGGAGCTTGATCTGGGGTTCAACATGTGGACTGGGGGGCAGAGGAGTGGAAGAACCTTGCCCTAACTCAAAAGAACAGAGTTTCCCTCCTAGCTCCTGCACCATCTGTGTCAAGTTAGAGACATGGTCAGTCAGGGTAATAAGAGGATTCATGATACAGTGGTTGTTGGGCCTGTTAATCTGTAACGGTCACGTCCACACACACACAGGGGGAAGGGTAGTGACCACACTGCGCTCCACCCTCACCCCTGGCCCTGCCTACTTGCCTCACGAGTCCTGATGACAGGGGACAACTGGACGGCAGTCCCTAACTTAGGATATGTGCAGGGAAGACAGACAAGACAAAATACGGAACATGAACGGACCGGGTCAGAACCAAGAGAGCTACGCAGTACAACGGATTAAGCAAAGAATGGTCAGGAGAAGCCGGGGTCAAATACCAGGAGAGTAGCGAAGTACAAGAGGAGTCCTAAGAGAGTAGTCAGGTGGGAGCCGAGGTCACAATACCAGGATGGATGCGCAGTACAGGAGAAGCAGGCAGAGGATCGTCAGGGAACAGGATCAGGTAAGTATTCAGTAGTCCAACAAATAGCCAGGAACCTAGAAATTAACAGGCAACCTGTGGCCAGCAGGCTGCCTGTATTTATAGTGGGGAGTGAGGGTCATGTGACGTGGCCAGCGTCACATGACCGACAGGCCAACCAGTCGAGCACCGAGTGATCAGCTCGGCGCTCAAGGCAGACTAGGAGCAGGGAGCCACCCAGCCAGCAAAGCCGCCCTGGGAATGAGGTCAAGCACAAATCCTCATTCCCAAAGCTAAGCAACAGGTCTGCGGGCAATGGGGGACCGAGTGCACCTTCGGAACCCCGTGACAGATGGGAGTTAGCTCCAATCCCAATGGCTAACCCTCTGATTGAAACAGTCTGTGACCACAGAATGATCAAAGGGGATTTCCCCCTCTGATTGGGTCCCAGTCATCTGACTGGAAGCCCTGTGCAGTCAGCCGTGGGGACCTAGAAAGTACCCCAGGGCTGTAAGTTCAGTAATCCTGCTGTTAGGACACACTAGTGTTGCCTTAACTGCAGCCTGTGCCATAGAGATATAGGCAGCAGGCCCAAAGGGGGGAGCCAGGAGGAAGGAAGTTATACTTTTGGCACCGATAGGAGTAGTAGTAGTTCACAGTGGCTGTCTTAACTCCAATGCCCCCTGGGGTGTGTAGTGAAGGGAGAGTGCACCATTTCTTCTCTTGTGGCACATCCTAGAATTTCTGGGGGCTTCTGTCTGGTGGTAGTTGGGGTACCCTTGATGGTGAACAGTTGGCAGGGTGCAAGGCAGGAGGGCAAGAACAGGGCCGCGGAAGGCTGATGGTGTCAATAACCAGGCCCATTTGGTTACAATAATTAAAGTTTTTCTTTACTGAATAGTTAATGGGAGTAGTACTACCGGGCCCATGAGCTTGAGGGGGCCCAAAGACCCTTGTGGTGCAACAGGGGCGTAGCTATAGGGGGTGCAGAGGTAGCAGTCACTACCGGGCCCAGGAGCCTGAGGGGGCCCAAAGACCCTTGTGGTGCAACAGGGGCGTAGCTATAGGGGGTGCAGAGGTAACAGTCACTACTGGGCCCAGGAGCCTGAGGGGGCCCAAAGACCCTTGTGGTGCATAAGAAGACACCAGTATAATAGAAAGTCCATACTGGTCAAGTTACACCTCTGGCTCAAGGGAAGGGGGTTAATTCAAGAATTTGGCATGGGGGCAGGGGTGCCGTTTCAATTTTAGCCTCGGCCAGCACGAAGGCTATGCGCTTCCTGCCCTTGGCCGCAAAGCACTGAGGGAAGGGGGCCCCAAGCTGAACTCTTGCACCAGGGCCCATGAGCCATTAGCTACTCCCCTGAGCTCCGCTCAACTAAGACTCTCCACTAACCAGGGGGTAAGACCAGCCCATCACCCTGGAAACTCGTCTAAGACCTGCCAGTGTGAACTGTTTGTTGTCCATATGCAACCACTTGGGATACACAATGCATAAATAAATGATGGATTTTAACATTAAATTACAACATTTATCTCTTGAAAAACAACTTTTAGCAATGATCCACAGAGTCACTGCACATAGAGCACAATGTATTAGCATACAGGAGAAGTACAAATTAAATTTTTTAGACATAAAAATGTAATAAATAATGTAATTAAACATTTTTAAATAAAAAAATAGCAAAGAAATAATAAATTTGTGATTACAACTCATTTAACAGGTTATTCCGTGTGAAATATATACAGTGTAAACAATAAAATAAAATAAAAGTCAAAAGTTGCTTTTTCTATATTTGAAATGCAAAAAATTTACTTAAATAGCAAATTCATTTATATGTACACTCAAAGTGCACAAAAAAAAAAAATGCAATTTCACTCTCAGAAAAACTAGGCTTTATATAGTCATGTCAATGAAAAAGCAGTACAGTTAGGGCTGCTTAAAAATGGAGACAAACTGAAAAAAGCTGGTCATTTAGGGGTTAAACACACAGCACTGTGAGAATGAGAGGAGGACACCAAGGGAGGGACAAAAGAAAGGCTGCAGCAGGAACTGTGTTGTGAGTAGCATACTGCAGCACCTTAACCCCTTAATGCCCTCCGTCTAGACTGATGTCTTGTGGTAGCATTGTGTGTATTTGAGGGGGGGGGGGGGGGGGGGGTGTGGTTACGGCTTCCTGTTCATTACTATTCTAAGAAAAAGAAAAAGATGTAACTGACAGCAGCCTGCATCACTAAGTATAATGTAGCAGCATACAGGATTACGGTAATACATGATGTGTAGACGTGTGAAACTAAGTTGTAAAATAGTAATCCCTTAATGGATTCCATAAAAGACAAGAAATCTACCCTTATAAGGTATCCACATGACCCTAATAACCTGAAGAATTATTTTAACAGGTGGAAAATGTAGTAAAATGTGGGTGCAGCAGAGGCAATGTAAAAATGTGAACAGAATGAAAAGTAAACAAGAAAAGGCAAAAACTGCCTTTTCTCGATGTTTGTGCTGCAACAAGAAATTGACAATTACACAATCACTTGTAGACCCTTGCAAACTGTGGAGTAAGAAAAATGCTATTTCTCCCACAAAATCTAGGCCTCATACAACCACATTGATAACAAAAATGAAAAAGCTATGGCTACTGAAATGAAGAGAGGTAAAAAAAAAGTTGCTGGCCTTGGCATTAAGGGGTTAAAACCAGACATCATACCCATCATCCTTTAAAAAGCCCAAAGAGGGGCAAAAGCAGCAGTGTGAACCATGGCAATTTTTTTTTACACTAAGCTGTGTCTCAATGGCTATTTTTTTTTTTACACTAAGCTGTGTCTCAATGCCTATTTTTTTTTTACAGTAAGCCATGCCTAAATGGCTTTTACACTAATCTCCGCCCAATGCCTGTCTATACACCAAATCCCCCAATTCCCCTTAGTACCCCCACACAGTAATTATTCCCCTTTAGTGCCCCCACACAGTAGTTGTTCCCCCTTACTGTCCTCACTCCGTAGAATGCTCCCTTAGCGCCCCTACACAGTAGTAATGTCCCCTTTAAGCCCCTTTCACAGTAGAATGCCTCTAAAGTGCACACACATAATAGCTTTGCCCCCTTAGTGCCCCCACAAATAGAATGCCTCCTTAGTGCTCCCTTGCAATAATGTTTTCCCCCTAGTGCCCACCTTACAACACCCTTAGTGTTAATAAAATAAAAAAAGTAATAGTCACCCACCCCATTCCCCTGATGAACTTAGCACATCATGCAGCAGGCGCAATGTGGTGACGTCTCTGCTGGGCTGAGAAGGAGAGCACACAGGCCAGTTTCTAGGCCAGGGAACGATCCACGGTCTGTGTGCTCTCCTCCACATTTCAGCAGGTGTGATGATGTCATCACATTTCGCCTGCTGCTGGGGAGAGCACAGTCCGGTAAATAGTGAAGCAGGGAAATGACCGCCCCCTGCTTTACCATTGTATTCAACTGTATCTCAACAGTATTGAGTCTGTGAGGGATTACATGGAGAGACAGAAGGATTTGAGCAATCCTACATCCACAGAAGATCTGTGGTTAGTTCTCCAACAACCCCGGCCGAGGTCCTTCAATCACTGTGCACAAGTGTACCTAGAAGAACTGATGTAAATTTTGAGGGCAAAGGGCGGTCATACCAGATATTGATTGGATTTAGATTTCTCTTTTCTTCATTCAATTAGCATTTTCTTAATTGATAAAAATAAACTATTAACACCATTTTTGAAAGCATTCTTACATTGCAGCATATTTTCCACACCTGCCTGAAACGTTCACGCAAAATTTTATATCATCAAGTGTCCCTGGCCATCTTTATATATGTATATTACAGGTCACTCTGGTATCTTCTGCTCTTCCATTTGAATGGAAATTTTCTCTCATCATCTCCAGAAAGCCTCGGCTGATCCCGCCATAGAGAACGGCACCATGTTTTCAGCGCGTTTAAGCAACAAAGCCCAAAATCAGAAGGAAAATGAAAGAATCCGATTTATCTTTTTCCTGAGTTCAACAGTTCTTGGGGCTCCTTCTATTCGCGTCTCTTGTACAAGGACTTTTGTCTTATAATAACGTTCCCACAGAGGAAATCCCTTCCTTTTAAAGGCGCATTTGACTTTCCTAACATATAAAAGGAGACGCTATCAAGTGTCCTTTTCTACATGTTTCTATTTGAAGGCACCACCTCTGGAGTTCTGGCTCAGTGGAAGCCAGATTAGAGCCTTGGAATTCTTTCATCTTTCCCTATCAAAATGCCTTGTCTTTACAATACCTTGTAACAGATCTGGAGGATTGTACACGTGACAAGACGTTCCATTGTACAAGTGACTTGCCCAGAAATAGGAAATCAAATCTCTTATAATATTTGCCTTTTGTAAAGGTTGAGTTATTGCTTCGCTCAGATGGGCTCTGCTCTAACATACAGTTTCCGGAGTATTGTGTAATTACTACAGGATTATTAACTGATTATTAACCTACAGTGATTGACCATCTTAGGAATTTCCTGTAATGAGATTACCCCCCCCCCCCCCCCCAAGTAGGTCTTGATATTAAAGATTGTGGTGTGTGAATAGATAAGAAATATGGAAAGGCAGTTCTTCAAATAAAATTACAGTATTAAAATGTGCCTATTAATATAAGAATTTTTTTAAATCATAAATCAGTTGAACATATGAATAAATGAAACTTTGTAATACTTTGTAATATATCTATAGCTACCTCTGTGCCTTCAAATCAGTCTTGTAGAAGAAATGGAGAAAATGTATCAATCCCTGTGTCAGAAATGTGTCACCAAAAAGGTACACATTTTTGTACCAACCATTATTTATATTACCACTACAGTGGGCATTATACTACAGGGGGCACTATGGGGGTGGAGGTGGTGGAAGAGAGCAATAATTTACCACTACAGGGGGCATTATACTACAGGGGCACTACAAGGGGGAGAGCACTTGGGGGGGCTTTATACTACAGAAGGACTACAGTGGGGAGCACATTATATATACTACCACTATAGGGGGGCAGTATACTAAAGGGGGACTACAGTGGGGAGAGAATTATATATACTACCATTACAGGGAGCATTATACTATAGGGGGACAACATGGAGAGATAATTATATATACTACCACTACAGGGGGCATTATAATGCAGAGGGCACTACAGGGGGGCATTATACCTACAAGTACTACAGGGGGAGCATTATATATACGGGCACTACAAAGGGCATTATAATACAGGGGGCACTACAGAGGTCATTATAACTACAAGGGCATTGCAGCAAGGCATTATAAGTCTAATACATGTGACATTATAAATACTTGGAGTTACTACAGGGGGCATTATAACTACTTGGGACACCACAGGGTGCCCTATAGAGGAGTCTTGTCACTAACTATAATTGGACTTCACTCCTACTAGGGGCCCTATGGGGCATTATAAATACTGCTAGTACTGTGGAGGCATTATTATTATAGGGCACAATATGTAGGACACTACTACTAATGGGGGCACTCTTGGGGAACATTCTTGCTATAGGAAAGACTGTAGGGGGCACTTTTACTTTTGAGGTATCACTATTACTATGAGGGGACCATCTGTATGGTACTGTTATTTCTGCACTATAGTATTAGGGGACATTTTTGGGCCACCAGAAGTGGTAGGGTGACGGAAAAGTGAGAAACGTAAAATTATAGAATATTAGAAATCTTTGCTAATTTATTGTGAAGAAAAACCTAAAATCTTGCTTTGACGTAAGTATTCAGACCTTTTACTCAGGACTTAGTTGAAGTACCTTTAGCAGTGATTACATCCTCCAGTCTTCTTGGGTATTATGTCACAAGGTTTGCACACCTGGATCTTGGGAATTTTCTGCTGTTCTTCTATTTATATCCCCTTAAGCTCTGTCAGGTTGGATGAGGGCCAACAGTGGAAACCATTTTCAGGTCTCTCCAGAGATGTCCAATTGGCTCTGTGGTCAGGGCTCTGGCTGGGCCACTCAAGGACATTCACAGAGTTGTCCCTAGACCTCTCCTGTGTTGTCTTGGCTGCGTGCTTAGGGTCATTGTCTTGTTGGGAAGGTGAACCTTCTGCCCAACCTGAGGTCCAGAGCACTCAGGATCAGGATTTCATTAAAAATATCTCTGTACTTTGCTCCATTCAGCTTTCCCTCAGCCCTGACCAGTCTCCCTGCCCCAGCCACTGAAAAACACTGCCACAGCATTATACTACCACCGCCATGCTTCACTGTAGGGATGGTGTGAGAGGGTGAGAATATATACCCTTAAGTGGACCTTCATGTGAACTGGGATTATTTGCAGGGTGCTCCTATGAAACACACAGGCTGCATTAGTTCAGTGTTAGGAACTTATAGACTGTTATTGCCAGTAGTACTGAATCCAGCCACCAGATGCCGCTGTGTCCCTTGTGAGCTGGGCTGGACTGTGTTCTAAGGCTGCAGGAAGTAAGAAACTGTTGGTGCTGCAGGGGAGAGAAAAGGGTTTTCAGTGAAGGGAACAGAAAAGACAAGGACCTGTGGTGCAGGAGTCTGATAGAGATTATTCAGTGTAAGGCCTCCTGCACACGACCGTATGGCTTTTTCAGTGTTTTGCGGTCCGTTTTTCACGGATCCGTTGTTCTGTTTTTTGTTTCCGTTGTGTTTCCGTTTTTCCATTCCGTTTTTCCGTATGGCATATACAGTATACAGTAATTACATAGATAAAATTGGGCTGGGCATAACATTTTCAATAGATGGTTCCGCAAAAAACGGAACAGAAACGGAAGACATACGGATGCATTTCCGTATGTGTTCCGTTTTTTTGCGGACCCATTGACTTGAATGGAGCCACGGAACGTGATTTGCGGCCAATAATAGGACGAGTTCTATCTTTAAATGGAACGGAAAAACGGAAATACGGGAACGGAAAAACGGAAATACGGAAACGGAATGTATACAGAGTACATTCCGTTTTTTTTGCAGAACCATTGAAATTAATGGTTCCGTATACGGACCGTATACGGAACGCAAAAAACGGCCAGTAAACGGGGGAAAAAAACGGTCGTGTGCAGGAGGCCTAAGGCTCCATTCACACGTCCGCAACGTGTTTTGCGGATACACGGAGCCACAGGTCCGCAAAACACGGAAAGCAGCAATGTGCGTTCCGCATTTTGCAGACCGCACATTGCCGGCACTAATAGAATATGCCTGTTCTTGTCCGCAATTGCGGACAAGAATAGGACATGTTCTATTTTTTGGCGGAACGGAAGTGCGGACCCCGGAAGTGCGGATCCGCAGTTCCATGTCCGGGCAGCACATCATGCTGCCCAATAGGAATGAATGGGTCCGCAATTCCGTTCCGCAAAATGAAGAACGAAATTGCGGACGTGTGAATGGAGCCTAAAGGATTGCTTCTCTGAGGAGCTGTGCTGGAGTTCTGGGTCCATACAGCAACTGATACCAATAGCAGGAGCTTCCCTGTGACAACTTCAGGAAGGAAGGGTTCCGCCGGCACCGTGAGCCATAGAAGATACGGATCTGGTGAGTTGTGAGTGCTAAAGGTAAAGGATCAGCTTGTTTCTGTGTAGGCCTACACCGGTGACTCAGCAGCACAGTATCGACTTATAGGCTCTGCTGTGTGCGCCACCAGTTATGTTTGTTCTTTCTCGCGGCACAGTATCGACTTGTAGGCTCTGCTGTGCACACCACCGCGTTAGGTTCATCTGGCCGGACAGGAACAGTGAATTCTCGTCTGGAGTATAAGGTACTCTGTGTATCTCTGTATTGCTGTGAGATGTTTTGGTCTACAGAGGTTCTGGGAGGTCTGAGTCTGATAATCTGCCGGGTGATAAGTTTGTGAACCCTGTGCTGTGCAACCGGCGGATGGCTCTGCAGACACTACAGCGGATTCATAACGTTAAGGGGAGATAATATAGTTCTGGCAGTCATACACACGGTCTTGCCTATAGTTAAATTAGGAAACACCTTTCACTACATATTCCGGCGAGTGGTACAGCACCAGGGTGAGTGCTCCCAGAACTGTAAATACATATATTGCCATACTGTTGTTTCTGTGGTGTTTCCTAGGTTTGATTTGTTAGGAATAAAAGTACAAAGTTTCCTTATTAACCCGTGTGGCCTTGCTGTATACTGGGGAACTCTCCCCGTCTATGACGTAGTCACCAGGATACAGCAATCACCATGGATGGGAGTGTTGAAGGAAGAGGTCTGCCAATGCCAGTGGCTCGGTCCCAAGTGCCAAACCCGCCGGCTCCGCTGGCATTAGCTCAGGCAGGGAACACTCCAGTGGGGGCCCTATTACAGCATCTGCCAAAATTTGACGGCGAAAATATGACACTGCAGGACTGGACTGAAAGTGTGCCTAGTGCAGTTAGGATGTGCAACTTGACCCCTGAACTGCGTGCAGAGATAGCGTTGAGTGCTTTAGAGGGCGACGTTAGACGAACTGTAATGGAATGACCTGACTCAGAAAGAGACACCCTAGACAAAATATTCGCACTACTGGAAGGGGCCCAAGGGGGGCGTGCCAAAGTAACACAACTGCGGAGTTGTTTCTTTAACCAACCACAGTAAGAGGGCGAGGCCCTAATGCAGTATTTGACCGCCTGCAAGAGATATTGAATGAGGTGCAGCGGTGAGACCCTGAAGCCATTGGAGCTTTCCAGGAGGTGGACCGCCTACTACGAGATCAATTCATAGCAGGGCTGACCAACAAGTTTTTACAGGACAAATTACAAGAGATGGCCCGCATGATGAATGACTTTTCATTTTATAAGGTTTACCTGGCTGCCGTAGAGAGAGAGAAGAAGAGCCCTCGCCTGCGGTTGTAAAGGCGGTGAACAGCACCCAGGTGGTGGGAGGTCAGTCAGGGCCAGAAGAATCGGAAACTCTGAAAGATGTGATCCAGGCTCTGTGGGCAGAAGTGAGAGACCTACTGCTTGAAGTGTCCCGGAGGAAAGCAGAACCGTCCCGGATGCAGGGGACAGCCCAGGCGCCCCCCGTCGCTCCAAGCAAGGCAACCCTAGGGGGGTGGCGAGGACCATCCAGAGTGCGGGGACCCAGGGGACCTTGTTGTTGGACTTATCAGCAATATGGACACCTCGCCAGAGACTGTAACTTCAGGATGGCTTCTGAAATGTCTCCGCTGGCTTTAAACTACCGACTACCGCAGTAGCTGGGCACCCTGTGGTGGGTCATGATCCATGAAGCCCACAACTTAAAGAACGTGATCTCTATGCATGCAGCCCGATACTGGAAGCCAACTTCAAAGGGCGAAAGGTGAGGTGTCTGGTGGACACTGGGTCTGAATTCACTCTCATGCCACTAGAAGTCTTTGAGACCTACTTCAGCTACCCGATGGAACCCAAAGACGAGAGCATCATTCGCCTCACAGCCGCCAACAATGAACAGATGGCTGTGAAGGGGATCGTGTTGATGAGGATTAAGATCTTCCGCCAAGACATCGGCACAAAGGGAGTAGTTTTAGTGGATCACCCGCCCAGGAGGGATGAATGTGCTGTGGGACTTAGATAATCGTTTGTTTGTCAAGGAGGGTCCGCGGTATTGGCAGAGTACTACCTCTCACCGGCCGACTCAGAAAGTCCTTCAGCATATGGTGAGAAGCTGCAGCTTTCAGAAGAGTGCCTTAGTGGCCAGACCTGTGGGCCGCATCAGGATCCCCCACGCACACCAGTATTAATCGCTCCCAGGAGAGAACGAATTCTCATGTTTCCAGTGGGATCTGGTCTCAAGCTGAATGGTCTGGAGTTGCTGACTGAACCCGTGTCCCAAGGGGAAGCCGTTGTGAGGCCCCTGGTACCTTGACTACTGTGAGAGATTGTTGTGTGCCAGTCCGCTGTATTAATGTGCTGGAAAGTGACGTCACCATTCCGGGAGACATGCTGCTGGCCGAGGTCTACGTTCCGGATGGAGAGATACTCAGGAGGACGGGGTTCACTCTCAGAGCCAACCAGCGAGCATCATGGTCTTACGCTGTCAACGCTATCAGAAGAGAGACCCCGACAGCTGATTGGAATGGCCGAGTCATCATGGAACGGATGAGAATGGACCATGGGACCCTGACTCCTACTCAGCAGAAGCTTCTGGAAGACACCTTATGGGAGTTCGGTAGGCTTTCTCCCATCATGATAAAGATTTTGGGTGTTCATCTGCAATTGAACACGAGATACCGACAGGGGACACGGCCCCTATTCGAGAGTGCTACCGTCAAATCCCTCCGAATATGTACCAAAAAGTTAGGAAGATGGTGGCCAGCATGTTGGATAATCAGGTTATCCAGGAAAGCCAGAGTCCTTGGGCGGCCCCATTGGTCCTGGTACGAAAGAAGGATGGGTCCCTGTGATTCTGTGTGGACTACAGAAAATTGAACGCCCACACGGGGTGGGACGCTTACCCTCTCTCTCGGATCGAGGAGTCGTTATCTGCTCTTAGTCATGCTAAGTATTGGCAAGTGCCGATGGCTGCTAAAGACAGAGCCAAGACTGCATTCATCCTTCGATGGGACTCTATGAGCTCAAAAGGATGGTCTTTCAAATGAGCCTGGGACCTTTCAACGTCTAATGGAACACTGCTTGGGCGATCTGAATTTCGAATCTGTGTTAATCTACTTGGATGACGTAGTAGTGTTTGGGATATCATTTGAGGATCATCTGCAGAAAATATGACAGGTCCTGCAACGACTTTTAGATCACGGCCTCAAGATCAAGCCGAAAAAGTGTCAACTGTTCCAAAGACGTATTGAATACTTGGGGCATGTGGCAACGCCCAAGGGGGTACAACTGGCTACCAGTAAAGTTAAGGCCGTCCAAAAATGGCCCCAACCGCGCACAGTATGGGACGTGAAGTCATTCATAGGACTAGCTGGATATTACTGACGTTTCATTTCAAAGTTTGCCCACTGGTCCGGTCCCCTGAAAAGCTGCCCCATATCATTGGGCCAACGGCAACAGAAGACATTTGAGGATGTAAAAACTGCACTAACCAATGCGTCAATCCTGGCTTACGCCCGCTTTGACACCTCCTTTCTGCTCCATACAGACGGGAGTCTTCACGGACTGGGAGCAGTGTTGTCGCAAGTACAAGACGGGAGGGAGCGCGTGATTGCCTACGGGAGTCGCTCCCTGCGGGAACCAGAATGTAATCCCGCCAATTACAGCTCCTTCAGGTTAGAGATATTGGCTCTGGTCTGGGCCATGACCAAACGCTTTGCAGAGTACCTGATGGGGGCTGAGGTGATAGTTATGACTGACAATAACCCACTGGCCCACCTGGAGAACGCTAAGTTGGGGGTGCTAGAACAAAGGTGGATGGCCCGGATATCCAAGTTCAATTACCAAATTAAATTTTGATCCGGAAAGGAAAATGGCAATGCAGATGCTCTATCTCAAGTCCCGATGGGACTACCTATTGGCTGTGTTGACGAAGATCTAGAGTACACTGAGATATGGAACACTCAAGTGGAGTGGACGCCGGGATGCCCATGGTGCTCGAAAAGACCCTCACAGACTGGGTACAAACCCAGAATGAAAATGAAGACGTGTGGCGGGTGAAGAGCTGGGTCCAGACAAAGAGCTAGCCTCAGTTAGAGGAGCAGGAGAGTCTGTCCCTAGAGTGTCGTAAATTGCTACATCAGTGGGATAAACTGAGTGTAAGGCTACTTTCACACTTGCGTTTTTTCTTTTCCGGCATAGAGTTCCGTCACAGGGGCTCTATACCGGAAAAGAACTGATCAGTTTTATCCCCATGCATTCTGAATGGAGAGTAATCCGTTCAGTTTGCATCAGGATGTCTTCAGTTCAGTCGTTTTGACTGATCAGGCAAAAGAGAAAACCGCAGCATGCTACGGTTTTCTCTCCGGCGGAAAAAACTGAAGACTTGCCTGAACGCCGGATCCGGCATTTTTTTCCATAGGAATGAATTATCGCCGGATCCGGCATTCAGAATACCGGAATGCCGGATCCGTCATTCCGGCATGCGCATGCGCAGATCGCTAAAAATGGGAAAAAATGTACAAGACGGATCCGTCGGTCCGCATGACAAGCGGAGAGACGGATCCGTCCTTGCAATGCATTTGTGAGACGGATCCGCACCCGGATCCGTCTCACAAATGCTTTCAGTCAGCGGCAGATCGGTGGATCCGGCGGGCAGTTCCGACGACGGAACTGCCCGCCGGATCACACTGCCGCAAGTGTGAAAGTAGCCTAATACAGGACCTATTGTGTTGTAATGTCTACATACAGTCGGAGCTGCAGTACTGTCAACAGGTTGGGTCCTGCGGCTGCTCGAGAGGCACACGAGAGAGGTGCTCACTTTGGATGTGAGAAGACTTACCTGTGGCTCAACAGAGTGCTATATTGCCCAGGTCTGGAAGACATGTTGAACAGGTTGTGGATAGGTCATCAGTATCTGGTCGGTGGGGGTCCGACATCTGGGACCCCACCGAACAGCTGTTTGAGAAGGCACCGACACTTCTGTGAGTCTTCTCACAGCTCACCAACCACAGAGCCGTACATTGTATAGCGGCTGTGCTTGGTATTGTGCTGCTCCTAGGCCACGTGATGGATGAACGTGTCGTCACAGGCCTAGGAAAATCAGAGAGAAGGTCGCGGCAAGAGGGCTGGCGTAAAGTTAAGTCTGTCGCACCGCCTGCTGGAGAAAGCGCCATACTTATGTAGAAGCCTGCGCTTCTCGATAATTTTGGCCCTACCTCTGGCAGAGGGACTTGAGACTAATGTGGAAAACGCCTGTCTTAATAAATGTACCCCTATGTTTTAAGACACAGCACTAAAAAGAATAATATTTATACCATAATATAATAAAATAATTATGGGGAAAAATACAAATCAATTCATTATAATACTGATTTAATCAATAACTATATTTATAATGCCCCACTACATTTCCCAGTATACTGGGCAGCACTGTAGTCAGCGTGTACCCGCGCTTGCTGTCGGACAGGTTAAGCAGTGCGCGTTCTGTTGTCTTTCGGCGGCTGGAATAAGAGCTTCTCTGTGTGTTTCTATAGGGGTGTGAGATCAGAGGGAAGATCTGACATTACCATGTGCAACGGGCACCCCCCCTAGGGCTCTCTATGTCGCGCGTCCCAGGTTTAGGAATTACCGAGTGGTTTGTTGCGGCCTAAAATGTCTCTTATTGTGTGTCACGGTGCTCCTACCTGGATACCGCTGGACCCCAGGCTTTGGCTCTGAAGCAATATATAGGGGGAATAATTGAGGGATAAAAGAATAACTTGAGTCCAGACCTTGAGATGAAGTTCAGTGGCAGCTCTACTTTGCATAAACATTCTCCAAAATGGTTTACAGGCTTTGTCTTGGTTCCATCAGGCTTTAGCATGAAACTGGCAGGCAAACTCCACTCTGCTATATCTGTTTCTCTCTGACTCTGCTGTACTGACAGGCTGGCTGTATAACCCAGCTTCTTCTCTATGCTGCAATTCTCTCTTTCCTCCTGGCTCCTGAGGCTTTAAGCTTTGACCTCCATGGCCAGCAGAGCTTAAGGTGCTCTGGCTGGCGTGGGCACCCTTCCCCTAGCTGGGGGTAAGCTAGACTGACTAGAACTTCTGCCCCACCCTTCCTGCAGGAAGTACGACTCGCCCACTTCTCTCCAGAGGGGGGTTAGAATGGAATGGTAAGATCCATTCTATCTACATACAGCTCTGCCGTGTTTGCTGCCACCTGCTGGTAAACCAGACATATTACATATGAACATAACATTTGCATAACAAAATAGGAATGCACAGTGGGGAGGACCTGGAATAAATACACAAGATGACATGAGGTTAGACCAGTAAAGACAGTAGCAAGGTGCAGAAGTGGTAACACCACTCTGGGGTGTTACACATGTACGGTAATAATTGCTCTGCTTATTGACTTTTCAGGGCTCATGTACTAACAGCTACATCCGATTTGTAGACACGCGATTTTTTTTTGTTTTTTTTGTTCTTGTGTCTTTGAGGTCTGTATTGATTTTTCCTCTTTGCTTGAAGACTACATATGTTGAGATTTGAGTAGGACGTGCAGAGCACAAAAGGGATTGCTGGGACTTGTTATAAATTTCAAGGGTTAATCACTTAATCTGCTTAGAACAGAAGAGAGATTTATTTATTGGAAGTGAAGATGGGAGCGCTTCGAGGGTTGGAAGCCTGGCAGGTGATGAGATTCACTAGTAACGTGTGTAGATGTCAGAGACAATCCACAAAGGATCCACATCCAAATATTTCTATATGAGGATACAATATATCTACAATAAAGAGATTTGCAGAGTTGTGGTTAGGCTATCCTGAGCCCAGGCCAACATTCATTGCCTTCCATGGTCTTGTATCTAAATGCCCCCATCACAAACTCCCTGTTTACTACCCTGGGAATTTGTAATACTATTTCATTTACTATGAATAGGCAGATTGAATGAATACTTGTACAGCTGGCGGCTATTCCTCCCGACCCTCCCTTATGCACGCCATGTTCCCAATGGCAGTGTCTTATATCCTATCAGAAGAGGATTGGACATGTTGAAATTCACATGATCTATCTTTCTTTTCTCCAACATTGTCTGTCAGGAGATAGATGGTACAAATCCATATACAGTGTCTTGAAAAAATATTCATACACCTTGAACTTTTCCAAATTTTTTCTCATTATACCCGTTGCCCGGCCGTGGCCGTATTGCGGCCCGCATATGGCGGGTCCGCAATACATGATCACCGGCCATGTACACCCCGCATCGCAGGTGCGGACCCATTTACTTGAATGGGTCTGCAATCCGGGAGACTATGGAGTGCTTCCGTGGTGTTTCTGTCCGTGCCTCCGCAAAAAAAAATATAGAACATGTTCTATTTTTTTGTGGTGTTGACTGATCAAGGACCCATTGGTCCCCAATGCACAGAATGGCCGCACAACGGCCGTGTGCATGAGGCCTTAAATGTATTTTCTTGGGATTTTATATGATAGATCAACAGAAAGTAGCAAGTATGTGTGTTAGCCCAGTGGTCCGTGCCTGCGCTGCTGCACTTACCAGCGGGCACGTGCTCCCTAATTCCCTCCTGCTGCCATGCGCCGTGCTGACAAGTGCTGATAGCTTAACGGTTGTATCTGTGCTCCATGTCAGAGCTTACTTCCTGTACTGTTTGTTAGGGCATGCACAGGAGTGTCTCTTCTCCCTTGTGAGGTGGCATGTACACGTCCTCTATCTCCCCAGCCTATGGCTGAGTTGCAGGAAGTATTTAAAGGCGATTCCTGCCCCAGGAAGGCACCTGAGCAATTTTGGTCACTTGTCTAGCTTGTCTAGCTCCTTGTGTGAAGGTGTTTGGAAGTTACTGCTTTTCTGTGTACCAGACCCTGCTTCTCGATTTAACGGATTTTGTTTGATTGCCGCCTGTCCCTGACCTTGGATGATTACGGACTTTGCTTGATCGCTTCCTTCCCTGACTCTGGCCTTTCTGACTATGCTTTTCCCATCAGTGCTTGCACCGGTATCTATGACCCCCTGGTCAGCTGCCACTGACCTGGGGACTGCTCTGTAGTGGTACATGGTGACTACTAGGGCTGCACGATATATCGAAAAAATAATCGAATCGCGATAATCGCCAAATGCGATATGGCAATTTGGCTGACCCGAAAATGCTGCGATTATATATGAAGGGGCCCCGCGCACATAACTGGCTTTGTGTGTAAAGTATTTTACTACTGTCTGAAACAAGCTCTCTCCTATTGATAAAATGGCCAGTCTCTGTACTCACTTTCACTATGAATGCACTGCAGCGAGCGGGCCCGGCGGGCCGGCCGGCGCTTGACTGACGTCACTTAGTTACGCTCCTGCTTCCTGAATTAAGTGGGAGGAGCGTAACTAAGTGATGTCAGTCATGCGCCGGCCGGCCCGCTCGCTACCGTGCATTCATAGTGAAAGTGAGTACAGAGGCTGGCCATTTTATCAATAGGAGAGAGAGATTGTTTCAGACAGTAGTAAAATACTTTACACTCAAAGGCAGTTATGTGCGCAGTTTAGGACACACGAGGGGACACATAGGGCCATGAGGGGGACCAGCATAAGATGCTATATGTTTTTCTTATGCTGGCCCCCCTCATGGCCCTATGTGTCATAGCACACATCCCCTATAACAGTGCCATCCACAGATCCACCCCATAACAGCGTCATCCACAGGTCCCCCATAAGTGTCCTCCACAGGTTCCCCCATAACACTGTCCTCCACAGATCCCCCATAACAGTGTCCTCCACAGATCCCCCATAACAGTGTCCTCCACAGATCCCCCATAACAGTGTCCTCCCCAGATCCCCCATAAGTGTCCTCCCCAGATCCCCCATAACAGTGTCCTCCACAGATCCCCCATAACAGTGTCCTCCACAGATCCCCCATAACAGTGTCCTCCACAGATCCCCCATAACAGTGTCCTCCACAGATCCCCCATAACAGTGTCCTCCACAGATCCCCCATAACAGTGTCCTCCACAGATCCCCCATAACAGTGTCCTCCACAGATCCCCCATAACAGTGTCCTCCACAGATCCCCCATAACAGTGTCCTCCACAGATCCCCCATAACAGTGTCCTCCACAGATCCCCCATAACAGTGTCCTCCACAGATCCCCCATAACAGTGTCCTCCACAGATCCCCCATAACAGTGTCCTCCACAGATCCCCCATAACAGTGTCCTCCACAGATCCCCCATAACAGTGTCCTCCACAGATCCCCCATAACAGTGTCCTCCACAGATCCCCCATAACAGTGTCCTCCACAGATCCCCCATAACAGCGTCATCCACAGATCCCCCATAACAGCGTCCTCCACAGATCCCCCATAACAGCGTCATCCACAGATCCCCCACATAACAGCGTCATCCACAGATCCCCCACATAACAGCGTCATCCACAGATCCCCCACATAATAGCGTCATCCACAGATCCCCCACATAACAGCGTCATCCACAGATCCCCCACATAACAGCGTCATCCACAGATCCCCCACATAACAGCGTCATCCACAGATCCCCCACATAACAGCGTCATCCACAGATCCCCCACATAACAGCGTCATCCACAGATCCCCCACATAACAGCGTCATCCACAGATCCCCCACATAACAGCGTCATCCACAGATCCCCCACATAACAGCGTCATCCACAGATCCCCCATAACAGCATCATCCACAGATCCCCCACATAACAGCGTCATCCACAGATCCCCCACATAACAGCGTCATCCACAGATCCCCCACATAACAGCGTCATCCACAGATCCCCCACATAACAGTGTCATCCACAGATCCCCCATAACAGCGTCATCCACAGATCCCCCATAACAGCGTCATCCACAGATCCCCCACATAACAGCGTCATCCACAGATCTCCCACACATAACAGCGTCATCCACAGATCCCCCACATAACAGCGTCATCCACAGATCCCCCACATAACAGCGTCATCCACAGATCCCCCATAACAGCGTCATCCACAGATCCCCCATAACAGCGTCATCCACAGATCCCCCACATAACAGCGTCATCCACAGATCCCCCACATAACAGCGTCATCCACAGATCCCCCACATAACAGCGTCATCCACAGATCCCCCACATAACAGCGTCATCCACAGATCCCCCACATAACAGCGTCATCCACAGATCCCCCACATAACAGCGTCATCCACAGATCCCCCACATAACAGCGTCATCCACAGATCCCCCACATAACAGCGTCCTCCACAGATCCCCCACATAACAGCGTCATCCACAGATCCCCCACATAACAGCGTCATCCACAGATCCCCCACATAACAGCGTCATCCACAGATCCCCCACATAACAGCGTCATCCACAGATCCCCCACATAACAGCGTCCTCCACAGATCCCCCACATAACAGCGTCATCCACAGATCCCCCACATAACAGCGTCATCCACAGATCCCCCACATAACAGCGTCATCCACAGATCCCCCACATAACAGCGTCATCCACAGATCCCCCACATAACAGCGTCATCCACAGATCCCCCATAACAGCATCATCCACAGATCCCCCACATAACAGCGTCATCCACAGATCCCCCACATAACAGCGTCATCCACAGATCCCCCACATAACAGCGTCATCCACAGATCCCCCACATAACAGTGTCATCCACAGATCCCCCATAACAGCGTCATCCACAGATCCCCCATAACAGCGTCATCCACAGATCCCCCACATAACAGCGTCATCCACAGATCTCCCACACATAACAGCGTCATCCACAGATCCCCCACATAACAGCGTCATCCACAGATCCCCCACATAACAGCGTCATCCACAGATCCCCCATAACAGCGTCATCCACAGATCCCCCATAACAGCGTCATCCACAGATCCCCCACATAACAGCGTCATCCACAGATCCCCCACATAACAGCGTCATCCACAGATCCCCCACATAACAGCGTCATCCACAGATCCCCCACATAACAGCGTCATCCACAGATCCCCCACATAACAGCGTCATCCACAGATCCCCCACATAACAGCGTCATCCACAGATCCCCCACATAACAGCGTCATCCACAGATCCCCCACATAACAGCGTCCTCCACAGATCCCCCACATAACAGCGTCATCCACAGATCCCCCACATAACAGCGTCATCCACAGATCCCCCACATAACAGCGTCATCCACAGATCCCCCACATAACAGCGTCATCCACAGATCCCCCACATAACAGCGTCCTCCACAGATCCCCCACATAACAGCGTCATCCACAGATCCCCCACATAACAGCGTCCTCCACAGATCCCCCATAACAGCGTCCTCCACAGATCCCCCACATAACAGCGTCATCCACAGATCCCCCACATAACAGCTTCATCCACAGATCCCCCACATAACAGCGTCATCCACAGATCCCCCACATAACAGCGTCCTCCACAGATCCCCCACATAACAGCGTCATCCACAGATCCCCCACATAACAGCGCCATCCACAGATCCCCCACATAACAGCGTCCTCCACAGATCCCCCACATAACAGCGTCCTCCACAGATCCCCCACATAACAGCGTCCTCCACAGCCGAAAGGTGGTCCTACAAAGTATTACCTCAGGGGGGCTGAATACAAATGCACGTCACACTTTCCAGATCATTATTTATTAAAAATTTTGAAAACCATATATCTTTTTCTTTTCACTTCACACATTGTTATGCAAGCGGGAGTGGACCCACTGCACCACTGACCAGCTATACCCTGGAGGGGGAGTGGTGAAGTAACTACCTGGTCTTCACTAGAGCCTCTGAGGGTGAGGATAGGTTTGGGCTGTTAGGGTAATCCCTAGGGCTGCACGATATGGGAATTTTGTGCGATTGCGATTAGGGCCCTAAAAATTGCGATAACGATATGCGATGCGATATTTTAAGAGAACTGTACTAGAGGTCCATTTGCTTGGATTTTCCCATATGAGCCGCTGGGTATGGTATCTGTGGATGACGCTGTTATGTGGAGGATCTGTGGATGACGCTGTTATGTGGGGGATCTGTGGATGACGCTGTTATGTGAGGGATCTGTGGATGACGCTGTTATGTGGAGGATCTGTGGATGACACTGTTATGTGGGGGATCTGTGGATGACGCTGTTATGTGGGGGATCTGTGGATGACGCTGTTATGTGAGGTATCTGTGGATGACGCTGTTATGTGGAGGATCTGTGGATGACGCTGTTATGTGGGGGATCTGTGGATGACGCTGTTATGTGAGGTATCTGTGGATGACGCTGTTATGTGGAGGATCTGTGGATGACGCTGTTATGTGGGGGATCTGTGGATGACGCTGTTATGTGAGGGATCTGTGGAGGACGCTGTTATGGGGGATCTGTGGAGGACGCTGTTATGGGGGATCTGTGGAGGACACTGTTATGGGGGATCTTTGGAGGACACTGTTATGGGGGATCTGTGGAGGACACTGTTATGGGGGATCTGTGGAGGACACTGTTATGGGGGATCTGTGGAGGACACTGTTATGGGGGATCTGGGGAGGACACTGTTATGGGGGATCTGGGGAGGACACTAAACTGCTGTCAGCCTGCCCTCGGATTGACTATCCTGTGGCTCTATCTATCTACTATAGCTGGCACCCACTGGTGCATCTATACCTATTTATAGAGATTTTTGATGCGGTCGTGTCTTGTGCGATTCAGCCTGACTGGCTACACACATTTTTAGACACTCTTTCACGAACTGAAACGTGACACGTAGGGAGCAATTTTTTTAGGGAATCTGTCCCCACAGGGCCAGGTATCCGGACGGGGACGCTCCTTGCGGGGCAAGTTCCCCGTATAGATAGGTAGGGCGTACTAGCCCCTGCCCCCTTCTCAGGGCCGTCTAGGGTTAACTACCCTGTCACCCACTTATGTTAAAGGGGCGCATATACCTATCCTCCTCCAGTGTGGCTACCAAGTACTACAGGGCCGTCTCCATCATCAACCATCTCTGTGAGAAACCCTGGTCTACAATCGGGTGAGAACGTTCCTGTTATTTACCATTTACATCATCTTGGCCACACTGTTTATATGTACAAGTTTATGCCCGTTGGGCTGTCTTTCATTATGTTTGTTGTAGAGGCTCATCCTCTAGTGTCTATTCATTTTAGATTGTATCGTTATTAAATGCTAAGTTTTATCCCTCTGTCCTACGGGATCAGTATACACGCTATTTAACCTTGGGATCAAGTAGGCCTGGTCGTCAAATCCGGCCATTTCGCTTTTCTACCCCTATCATGTGCCAGTAATTAGAGCCCCCCCATCATGTGCCAGTAACAAGAGCCCCCATCATGTGCCAGTAATAAGAGCCCCCCAATGTGTCAGTAATAAAAGCCCCCCAATGTGTCAGTAAAAAGAGCCCAGCCCCCCATCACGTGCAAGTAACAAGAACCCCCCATCATGTGCCAGTAATAAGAGCCCCCCAATGTGTCAGTAATAAGAGCCCAGCCCCCATCACGTGCCAGTAATAAAAGCCCCCCCATCGTGTGCCAGTAATAAGAGCCCCCCCAATGTGCAGTAACAAGATCCCCCCCATCGTGCCAGTAACAAGAGCCCCCCCATCATGTGCCAGTAATAAGCCCCCCCATCATGTGCCAATAACAAGAGCCCCCCATCATCCCCCATCATGTGCCAATAACAAGAGCCCCCCCCATCACAGGACCTGTGGTGACGTCACTCCGGTCATCACATGATCCATCACATGATCTTTTACCATGGTGATGGATCATGTGATGGATCATGTGATGACCGGAGTGACGTCACCACAGGTCCTGTTCCTACAATCAGCAAAGAAGGAGACAGAAGGAGATGCCGGCAGCGCGATCAAGTGGACTAAGGTGAGTTAAATTATTATTATTTTTTTAACCCCTCCAATGCTATTTTACTATGCATTCTGTATTCAGAATGCTATTATTTTCCCTTATAACCATGTTATAAGGGAAAATAATACAATCTACAAAACACCGATCCCAAGCCCGAACTTCTGTGAAGAAGTTCGGTTTTGGGTACCAAACATGCACGATTTTTCTCATTACAATGTTTTGCACTCGCGCGGAAAAATTGCGCGTGTTCCCGCAACGCACCCGCACATTTTCCTGCAACGCCCGTGTGAAAGAGGCCTTAGAGTGAGTTCCATCTGTCACAGCCTCGGTGTTGTGCGCCGTAACACATTGCTGCGCATGCTGGTTGCCAGGGGCAACGCTTTGTTGTCGCAGCATGTATGTGCTTTGCTCCACTTCTCCTGGTTCCTCCCCTGTCTGGTGCTGGAGGGGTTAACTTCCTGGTTGGGTGTGGCCACTAGGTTTTTATCACCTGTGGCTTCCAGGCTGGAGTCAGTTGTACTCCAGCCTTTGTTGATGCTGGAGCTTGCTCCTGTCCTGGGTGTTTTATCTGCCCAGTCCTTGAGGGCCACCTAGTGGGACTCTGCGATGTCTTCCTGATGTCATCCTATTGTCTTCCTTCCTCTCACTACCCTTGCATATGTTTGGTGATGTTTATGTATGGGTGGTTATTACCTTGTCTAGTTGTTGTTACATGTCTGGTCTGTTGGTGTTGTTATCCAGCATGTTTGCTAGACATGTCCCTTGTGTACCTCCGGAAGGGGGTCTCTGGGTTCCCCGGAGGGGGAACCACAAGTCAGTGTGCAGCTCTGCCGGGGGCCGCATGCATCCTGTCCGCATGGGGGTCCGATTGCCGTTGTTATCTCGGCAGGTAAGTGTGTGTTGTCTGTTGGCTCTTGCCTGCTGATTTAGTAGCTGTGCACTGCCTTTCCCTTCTCTGGCAGCTAGGCCAGTGAGACTCCTGTTCCGTGTCTGGGATGAACAGGCTGTCTCAGCCCCTTTCTCTATTTGAGGGATTATCAGGGCGACTCAGGGTCCTAGGTTTCCTGGATATGAGCCGTCCTACCATCCAGGTCCGCCCATACGGTGAGGAGTTAGGGCGAGGATTAAAGACGCTATAGGAGGTGACCTGCTCCCTTATACCGGCATCCAGGCCTAGTTGTCTTCCCGTTTACCCTCCATATTGTACGTTGGGGTTTCCTCCACTCCCCACTGTGACACCATCATTGCCCCTGCCTATACACAGCTACTGGAAGAAGCCTATTCTGTAACATAGTCCAGAACTGTACCTGTTGTTGCTATATGAACTACTACTCCCATTAACTATTCAGTAAAGAAAAACTTTAATTACTGTAACAAAATGGGCCTGGTTATTGACACCATCAGCCTTCCGCGGCCCTGTTCTTGCCCTCCTGCCTTGCACCCTGCCAACTGTTCACTATCAAGGGTACCTCAACTACCACCAGACAGAAGCCCCCAGAAATTCTAGGATGTGCCACAAGAAAGAAATGGTGCGCTATCCATTCACTACACACCTCAGGGGGCATTGGAGTGAAGATAGCCACTGTGAACTACTACTACTCCCATCAGTGCCAAAAGTATAACTTCCTTCCTCCTGGCTCCCCCCTGTGGGCCCGCTGCCTATATCTCTATGGCACAGGCTGCAGTTAAGGCAACACTAGTGTGTCCTAACAGCAGGATTACTTAACTTACAGCCCTGGGGTCCTTTCTAGGTCCCCGCGACTGACAGCAGAAGGCTTATCTATCCTCTGAAGGTGCCAGGGCTCTGTGAAGGGACGTCGGGGGCTGACAAACAAAAAAAAGTCAGGGGCTTTGTTTGAGTGAGGGGGACACAGAAGATCATAGGAGTTTCGTGGGGGGCAAAGGACAAAGGGATAAAAGGCGGTGTGGGCTCTGTGGGAGGCAAAGGATCAGAAGGTGCCAGCGGCTCTATGAGAGACAAAAGGTAGCAGGAACTCTGTTAGGGCGGCACAGAACATGGTAGGGGTACTGAGGGTTGCAGGGGATATTGGGGACTGATTATAGCAGGGACTCTCTGGGGGCAGGGGACACAGAAGGTGGCAGGGCCCATAGAGTAGGTGGTAGTACCGTAGCACAGAAGCTGGCAGGTGCTCTGTGTGGCAAGAGGAGAGGGACATTTTGTGGAGGGGAACTTTTGGAGGGTAAGGGGACTCAAAAGGTAGAAGGGGCTCTAGATGGGGTTAGTAGCAAAAAAGGTGTCACCAAAATAAACTTTTGCTGAGGACACAATCTGACCTAAGGCCAGCCCTGATACCCTCATATGCAGGTTTAAAAAAAAAAAAAGTTGCTTTGGCGGTCACTAAGAGGTTAAATAAGACCTTGTATAATTGCACAATGCCGCTCTGAACAGTTTGTGTTATCTGTGGATGTCAGGGCACCTGGGTATCTGTGCTTTCTGAGGGGCGCAAATTAGGGCGTATAGACTGCAAGGAGGAGGTTCCACTGCTAGGGACCCCTAAATGTTAGCTGGAGCGGAGAACTACCACAAAGAGGACTCGGTGTGACCCTTTATCACATATGTTTCTTTAATTCAGTGGGCACCAGCAGGTAGCACCACATTCCCTTTGTACCAGGGGAAGGATGCTGATGTCCCATCAGCCTAAGGCCTCATGCACACGACCGTTGTTTTGGTCCGCATCCGAGCTGCAGTTTTTGCGGCTCGGGTGCGGCCCCTTTCACTTCAAGGGGGCCGCAAAAGATGCGGACAGCACTCTGTGTGCTGTCCGCATCCGTTGCTCCGTTACGTAGCCCCGCAAAAAAAATATAACCTGTCCTATTCTTGTCCGTTTTGCGGACAAGAATAGGCTATTCTACAATGGGCCGCCTGTTCCGTTCCGCAAATTGTGGAAGGCACACGGACGGCTTCCGTGTTTTTTGCGGAACCGCAATTTGCGGACCGCAAAAAACGGAACGGTTGTGTGCATTAGGCATTATGTGGCGAAAAGAGCTAATGGTGGATGGGTCTCATGAATCAGCTCATCATCAGGGGGTTACCTGAAGAAAGGGAGGGTTGTTCTAGGGGAACAACCTCTTTAAAGAGCACCCGCCCCCTCTCCTGACATTTCTGTTTCAGTAACTACTTGATTCCGCCATGTAATAACAATTCTGGAGCATCTACTCTTAAGACTCTGATGATGTGTGGTGCCATTCCTCTATTATTCATACTAGAAGTTAATGAATGAATTACTAGATTTTTGCAATGAAGGTCCAGCTGGGTGTTACCAGTTGGGGGGGGTGTATCTCACACTATCTTATCAGTGCAGCCAGTCTCAGACTGACGACCTGTCCCCTCTCCTGAAATGTCTGCTTTAGCCACTACTTGAATTCCCTATGTAATAACAATTCTGGAACATCTAGTCTTATGTCTCTATGTTGTGCCATTCCTTTAGTATTCCTACTAGAAGTTATGAATGAATTGCTAGCATTTTGCACTGAAGGTGCTGACAGGTGTTACCGGTTGGGAGGATGTCCCTGCACAGTCTGACACTGGCAGCAGTGATTGGATAGATTTAAGCCTCATGCAGACGTCCGTGGAACACGGTCCGTGAGATACCGGACTGGCATCCTGCTTAGTGCAGGAGCGCACGGCGTCATTGGTTGCTATAACGCCGTGCGCTTTGTGCCGCCCCAGTACAGTAATACGCCGCGCGCTCCTGCACTAAGCAGGATGCCAGTCCGGTATCTCACGGACCGTGTTCCACGGACGTCTGCATGAGGCTTTAGACTGTGCAGGGACACGCACCCAATTGGTAACACCCAGCTTGACCTTAATTGAAAACTGCTAGTAATTCATTCATAACTTCTAGCAGGAATAATACAGGAATAGCACATCATAGAGCCATAAGAATAGGTGCTTCAGAATTGCTATTACATGGGGAGTGCAAGAAGTTTCTACAACAGACATGTCAGGAGAGGTCGGAGACAGGTTCTGCTATTTAAGGTGAACACCAGACTTAAAATATTCTTGGAATCTGACATGAAAATTTACAATAAAACGACAGAATATTATTTTGTAGAATTCTGCAAGAATAATTCTGAATTCAGCATATTTGTGCCCTTGGGCCAATGCTAAAGTTTTACTTTAAATCCTTCAACACAAACTGATCGGACAACTCAAGTGGTAGGATTTAAAGACAAACCACACAAAATATTGGAAAAAATGATGAACAATTTGTGCAAATATCCCTATTCTGAATGCTGGACGCTTGCCCACAATGATGCCAAAACCGCAATCAAATATCACTTTGGGGCTGTATAGCGATGTCGCATTTGCACCGGCTGCATGACATACAGCAAGTAAAGCCATGGTGAGCATCTTCTAATTTAATATACAACATAACTACTGCAGACAAATCAAAACAGGCTCTGCTCATTCCCCAAATGACCACCAGATGGCGGCACTTAGCTGTACAATTAGTCCTCTCCTTTAGGATTAACAAAGTTTTTCTTGAGTCAACGCTAAAAATACAAGGACAACAGTTTTAGGGGATTTGTTACCTTAAAGTAAAAGTATATGTTTTTGAAAAAAGAATCTTTAAATCTATGAATTGAATATTACTGACCACTAGATCTAACAAAATCTGAGATTTGTCTGAGGTCTTAGTGCCCGTGCAAATAGCGGTCCGCAATGCACGGTCACAGGCCATGTACACACCGTGTTGCGTACCCATTGATTCGAATGGGTCCGCGATCTGCAAGATACGGCAAAAAATAGGACGTCTTATATTTTGCAGTGCGGAGACAAAGACCTGAAATCCCATGGAAACGCTTCGTAGTCAGGGGCGGATTAAGTGCATGATAGGCCTGGGGCTAACTCGGGCCCCCTCCCTCCATTTTAGTTTAATTTTTTTCTGTATGAAGAGGCTGCGGTGCTTTGTGAGCGTCAGTCTCTTCCTCAGCCATATGACATCGTTCACATGGTCTCGGTGCAGCTCTGTCCCACCTGAGTGATTGGGTCTGAGCTGTAATACCAAGCGCGGTGCTATCAAATGGACAGCGCTGAGCTTAGTAACGAGCAAAGAGGCTGCGGCGCTCACTGGGACATCGCGGTCTCCTCAAACAGCTGATTGGTGGGGGTGCCAGGGGTCGGACCCCCACCATCTCATAACTCTGAGTACAGATGTCATAGATGTCACCTGCAGTCCTATGTAACACCCCACAGTGAACTATTGTGTTATGTGGGGTCTGCATGGAACATCTACTACATTATCTGCACACGGAAAGTTATCACTGTTATCTGGGCTGTTACATAGGACTGCAGGTGACAAATTTAAATTTTAGTTGCCAAATTTAAAATACATGTGATTATGATTAAAAAGACTTGGAGGAGAAGATGAGACGCAGGTCACAGTAGTGAGCCAGCTCTACATATAGGGGAATACAGCATCACTTACCTCTTACATCCAGGGACATCTTCTGTCATGTAGACCTTCTCTTTCCTCTTCTCCTCCGTTTGAACCAGACCGCCATGACAAATTCTTTCACCCGCATCTCGTCTCTACAGAGTTTGTTACAGACACGTTAGATTTCTCATAATTGGGGTCATTTATCAAACTGGTGTAAAGTGAAACTGGCTGAGTTGCCCATAGCAACCAATCAGATTCCACCTTTCATTTTCCAAAGGAACAGTCAAAAATGAAAGGTGGAATCTGTTGCTATGGGCAACTAAGCCAGTTCTACTTTACACCAGTTTGATAAATTATCCCAAAGGGCCCTATAGTGTCTACAGCAATTATAATGCCCCCTAGAGCGCCCCCAGTAATAACACCCTATATTGTGCTCCAGGTAATAATGCCTGTATAGTGTCCCCAAAAATAATGTCCCCTAATAGAAACGCCCCCACACTGCCCCCATATGGTAATTTCTCCCCCACTGCTCCATATAATAATTTCTCCCACACTGCCCCCATATAGTAATTTCCCCCCACACTGCCCCCATATAGTAATTTCCCCCCACACTGCCCCCATATATTAATTACTCCCCTACTGCCCCCATATAGTAATTTCCCCCCACACTGCTGCCATATAGTAATTTCCCCCACACTGCTCCCATATAGTAATTTCCCCCACACTGCTCCCATATAGTAATTTCTCCCCCACTGCCCCCATATAGTAATTTCCCCCCACACTGCCCCATATAGTAATTTTTCCCCACACTGCTCCCATATAGTAATTTCCCCCCACACTGCTCCCATATAGTAATTTCCCCCACACTGCCCCCATATAATAATTTCTCCCCCACTGCCCCCATATAGTAATTTCCCCCCACACTGCCGCCATATAGTAATTTCCCCCCACACTGCCGCCATATAGTAATTCCCCCCCACACTGCCCCCATATAGTAATTTCCCCCCACACTGCTGCCATATAGTAATTTCCCCCCACACTGCCGCCATATAGTAATTTCCCCCCACACTGCCCCATATAGTAATTTCCCCCCACACTGCCGCCATATAGTAATTTCCCCCCGCACTGCCCTCATATAGTAATTTCCCCCCGCACTGCCCTCATATAGTAATTTCCCCCCGCACTGCCCCCATATAGTAATTTCCCCCCGCACTGCCCCCATATAGTAATTTTCCCCCCGCACTGGCCCCATATAGTAATTTCCCCCCGCACTGCACCCCTATGAAGTAATTTGCCCCCATATAATAATCTGCCTCCAATGAAATGATTTTCCCCCATGTAATAATAGGCTACTTTCAGACTTACGTTGTTGTTTTCTGGTGTTGAGACCCGGCAGAGGATCTGAATACAGGAAAAAAAACGTTTCTGTTTAGTCCTCATGCATTCTGAATGGAAAGAGAACCGTTCAGGATGCATCAGGATGTCTTCCGTTCGGGCAGCATTCCTTTTTGTGACCGCTGCAAGCTGCGGTTTTGTTTCCGGTCATAAAAACGGGAAAAAATTGATCCGTCACTAAAAACAATACGTGCTTTCCCTATACTGTGCAAGCACGACCACCACTAATGGACTGCAGGGTGGTCGTAACCATGGAAACAATCAGTGTATAATGTGATGGAAAAACGAATCCAGCCGGCAAAGGAAGCAATATGGACAATCACAATACATTAGTAAGTGGCTTGTATTAACTTCTTCTACATAATAAATATTTGCTGAAGTGAGACAACCCCTTTAGGGTCCATTCACACGTCTGGTGTTTTGCGGATCCGCAATACACCCGGCCGGCACCCCCACAGAACTGCCTATTTGCGGACAAGAATAGGACATGTTCTATTTTTTTGCGGAGCCGCGGCCTGGAAGTTCGGGGCTGCGCTCCGGAAATGCGCATGCCGAGAGCACATAGTGTGCTCTCCGCATCTCTTCCGGCCCCATAGAGAATGAATGGGTCCGCACCCGTTCCCGATATTGCGGAACGGATGCGGACCCATTTGCGGACGTGTGAATGGACCCTTATACAGATGGGAAAAACGTTATGTGAACCCAGCCTTAATTTGTTATTCATTTAGATTTTGCCTGGAATTACCCGTGTGATGTTTTTGGTCCTGTGTCACATTGGATCATTAAATATTAGAACCAAGTTCATAATAAGTGGTGTAATTTGAGACTGGCACTCCTCCGTATGGAATAAATATCAATCGTGGCAGTAATTGTCTGAATAGTTCAGAAGATTTAATATATCACATAAGATACAATCTAAAAATACAAACATATATTGAGACCCAAAATTGCTGCAGCAAAAATGTTATAAAAAATACCTAAAAAAAAAATCGAGAAAATCAAATATCTAAGAGGAGGGGGAACCATACGTCCTGAATAAGAAATAAATGTTCTTGCATAAACATCAAATATGCCCCAAGGTTGTAATGTGATTTGTACAATCAATATATTTCCTGTATTTCTATTAGTCTCCTTTGGCCATATACTGGGCTTAATTATGTCATGAATAATGTGGCAAGAAAATCGTTTTCCAATGTTCGATAAATATCCGATTAAGAACAAAGCATCTGGTTGTTACTCACGGAAACTTTTTTTTTACCCGCGATCCAAATGTTCAGCGTCCCTCTTTGTTCATGCGTTTTTTACTCACGGTAACTTTCGTAATTCCCGCGATCCAAATGTTCGGCGTCCCTCTTGGCTCGTGCGCCACAGCTGCCACTCGATTCTTATACAGAAGTCTCGGATCCGGTCATGTGACCAAGGTATGTGATCGCGAGAAGTGTGCTCGTACTGACCGATTTTAGGTAGCTGGTCTCCCGAACCTTTACTTTCTTTATTGGAGCGCTCCAATAAGTGGTCCTGACGAAGGGGAAGAGAGATCCCCGAAACGCGTTTGGTGCTAACTAAAGACATCCCCAACAGAATACCCTCATTGGAAGGCCGTGTGCTTATACTTCGAGACACATATATGAAAATTGGAGCGCTCCAATAAAGAAAGTAAGTAAAGGTTCGGGAGACCAGCTACCTAAATCGGTCAGTACGAGCACACTTCTCGCGATCACATACCTTGGTCACATGACCGGATCCGAGACTTCTGTATAAGAATCGAGTGGCAGCTGTGGCGCACGAGCCAAGAGGGACGCCGAACATTTGGATCGCGGGAATTACGAAAGTTACTGTGAGTAAAAATCGCATGAACAAAGAGGGACACTGAACATTTGGATCGCGGGTAAAACGAAAGTTTCCGTGAGTAACAACCAGATGCTTTGTTCTTAAATCGGATATTTATCGAACATTGGAAAACGATTTTCTTGCCACATTATTCATGACATAATTAAGCCCAGTATATGGCCAAAGGAGACTAATAGAAATACAGGAAATATATTGATTGTACAAATCACATTACAACCTTGGGGCATATTTGATGTTTATGCAAGAACATTTATTTCTTATTCAGGACGTATGGTTCCCCCTCCTCTTGGATATTTGATTTTATCGAATTTTTTTAGGTATTTTTTATAACATTTTTTCTGCAGCAATTTTGGGTCTCAATATATGTTTGTATTTTAAGAGTGTACCTTATTTTTAGATTGTATCTTATGTGATATATTAAATCTTGTGAACTATTCAGACAATTACTGCCACGATTGATATTTATTCCATACGGAGGAGTGCCAGTCTCAAATTACACCATTTATACTCTCCTTGGTTTGATTTGAGTGAATCAATCGAGACTAGAGCACCCATTCCAGAATTGTCAGAGGGGTGAGCTTTTTGTCTATACTATAAACTTCATAATAAGCTCTGAAAAAAAACACAAAATATGATTTCCTGTTTGTTTTTTCCATTCATTCTTATTTAACTTTCAAACTTAATTGATTCGTTCACTCGGCGAGTAACACCGCTATTTCTCCAGCCTCTCCCGCTTCCTTCCCTATAGCAGTCTATGGAGCTATTAACATTCTACAGAATGTAACCTATATCAGGGGACGGATAACGTTAAGCACACGTGAGTTAGTTCACAAGGGTGAATGTTAATATTTAACACACCAAAGCAACAGAAAATCAATGGGGTAAATCAATGCTTTCCATATAGAGGAAGACAAAGCCCTCAAATGGTTACAATCACAAAGTCATATAGTCATTAAACCGGCGGACAAGGGGGGGGGGGGGAACGTGGAGCTGACGACAAGAGAATATTATGTGGCAGGGCAGCGAGGAAATTAGGGGACAGAAATGTTTATGAGACATTGAAGGGAGATCCCACTGTGAGGATACAGAACCAATTGAGGCGTCTTTTACATAAATATTTGGAACGTAATGTATTGTCCAAAAGAAAAGCAGAAAAACTGTTACCATTGTCTAAACCAGGGCTGCACAACCTTTTCTGGTTGGGGGCCACATTGACAGCCTGAGCCAATTCCAGTGGTCGAAAATAAAACTTAAAGGGGTATTACCAAGTGAAATACTGTATTTATGGCATATTGAAGATATACAGTATATATCATAAATGTCTAGTTACACTTCTAGTACTCCCATCTAATGGAAAAATACATGAAAGATACATGTGAGCAGCCACAAGACATAGACATACATGTCTGTTACCAGATGGTTGGGGGCCACACAATAGTATTGAGGGCCGCATGTGGCCCCGGGGCTGCAGGTTGTGCACTCCTGGTCTAAACCATCTTGGTACTTCTTACCGAAGATACACAAGTCACTGACCCCCCCCCCCCCCCCCCCCAGGAGACCTATAGTCTTGGGGGTTGGATTAGTGACTGAACCTCTGTCTAAATACGTGGACTGGCTGCTCAGACCTCTGCTTCGGCCGGTACAGTCTTATCTTAGAGACACGGGGGACCTGTTACTGGCACTGAAGTCTTTTCAGTGGCAGGGGGGGTTCTAACTGGTCTCTTTAGATGTAGAAAGTTTGTATACCCGTATCCCACAAGATGAAGGCATTGAAGCAGCGACTGAAGTATTGCGTGACACTGACAGAAGGGAGATTTTTGTCAATTTTTAAAAGAGAAGCTTTAAGCTTGATTTTAAAGAACAATGCCTTCAGGTTTGGGGATAAGTGGTACAAACAGCAATCTGGAACGGCCATGGGCACGCCAGTCGCATGTACGTTTGAAAATATTTATCTTGCAAGGTTCGAAGATAAATATGTGTATTCGGTGGAGAACCCCTTTGTGCCCTATATACAGCTCTATTTACAGGTGAAACTCGAAAAATTAGAATATCGTGCAAAAGTCCATTTATTTCAGTAATGCTAATTAAAAGGAATTGCATTAATGCAGCTTAAAATTAGAATTTTGTGAAAAGGTTCAATATTCTAGGCTCAAAGTGTCGCACTATAGTCAGCTGATTAATCCATACCCCCTGAGCAAAGGGAACCTGAGATTGTGTCTTTGGGGTTTCATAAGCTGTAAGCCATAATCATCCAAATTATAACAAATAAAGGCTTGAAATATCTCGCTTCGCATGTAATGAGTCTATCTCATATGTTAGTTTCACCTTTTACGTTGCATTACTGAAATAAATGAACTTTGCATGATATTCTAATTTTTCGAGTTTCAGCTGTAAGTTTCATAGACTATGAATTTATTGTTTGGTCGGGCACAGAGCTTCTGTTCAGGGAGTTTGTGGAGTATCTCAATACAGAGAATAAAATGAATATGAAGTTCACCCATAATTTTGGAGGCTCCAAATTAGAATTTTTGGATGTATTGGTATCGGTAAAAGATGGTGAATTGGTCATCGAGGGCTATCGCAAGCCAAAGGCAACCAATTCACTTCTACATTTCTCCAGTTACCACCCGGATAGTGTGAAGGAAGCAGTCCTATATGGACAGTTTATCAGATTAAGAAAGATTAACGGGACGGAGGAGAGTTTTAGGAAACAATCCTTAGATCTGAAGAAACGATGTTAGCTAGAGGGTACCCGATGGAGTTATTGAATGAGGCAATGCAGAAGGCTTCATCTTTGCACCGAAGTGTGGTAACGTCGGGGAATACAAATGCTTGGAAGAGAAAGAACAATCAGAAACGTTTCGTTTTCTCCTTTTAAATATAGTCCAATGGTGGATCGGATTAGGAAAGTGATAAGAATAAATTGGAAAATTGGGACATAGTGGAAAGGGACGATAGTTTAAGAGATCACAGGGTCTAAACCATTAGTAGCCTTTAGGAGGAGCCATACTCTGATAGGCTAGTTAGGAGTCGTTTCGTGGAATCAAAATCTGATATATGGCTGAAAGATTGGGTACCTGCGGGAAACTGCAGGTGCGGTAATTGTTCCTACTGTAAATACAATCCCCAATGGCATTTACTGGGTTTTGGTGGATTACATCATAAAGTAAATACCTTGATAACTTGCAAAAGTAAATATGTAGTGTACCTCATATTATGCGTATGTGGTAGGTTTTACATAGGAAAAACCATTAGGAGCCTTGGTGAGAGATGTAGGGAACATGTTAATTCAATTGTTACAGGGAAAGGTTGTCCACGATTAATAGAACATGTGAAATCTGAGCATGATGGTAAGTGTGTAGTAAGGTGTTGAGGTTTGCAGGGATTGAGATAGTGTGTAGTCTGCACGTAGACATCGTCCCCTCCTAAGGAAGAAAGCAAGATGGATCATGCGCTCCGGAGCTATGGGCCCTCTGGGACTGAATGATAGAAACGATCTTGGAGTATTTCTGTAAAAATATATGTATCTTTATTGTTTGTTTTATTTGCACATTTTTGGTGTTAATACAGTATGTATTTGGCCTGTTCCTCTGTGACGGAATCAATGTGCTCCGGACAGATGAAGCGGCACATAAAAGTGACGTAATTATGTCAGAACGTTAGTGGCCTGAAGAAGCACTAAGGCGCGAAACGGCCGTCGCCACGAGCTACTTGCCTGCGTTGTTTGTTTGTCCGCCCCATGCCTGTATCGGTGACTGTTTATGGCATCTGGAATAAAGAACATCCACTTTTTGGTGAGTGCCGCCTAGTTGTTTCTTTTTTGTTGCACATTTGAAAGACTTAAAGGCAGAATCACTGTCACGAGTGGTAGAGAGGACCCAGTCTGGGAGATCCAGTTTTTTTGAAGAAATGAAAAGGAAGCAGTGCCACCCCTTCTGTGCTCTGGAACTTTTTTATGATTTGCCCTTAAATATATTTTTATACTTTTTGTGTCTTTTTTTTCACACATAGTGTTAGTGCTTGGAGTTTGTATGGGACGCTCTGACCTCTCAAACTAACCAGGTACATAAGATGAAAGTAAGCAATGGCTATGGAAAAACTGATTGGTCATGTTGGAATTTTTGGGCTGATCATTGAGAAAAAAGTATGAGTGTATGTAAACGTAGTCCCTGCAGATCCTGTATGTAAACGTAGTCCCTGCAGATCCTGTATGTAAACGTAGTCCCTGCAGATCCTGTATGTAAACGTAGTCCCTGCAGATCCTGTATGTAAACGTAGTCCCTGCAGATCCTGTATGTAAACGTAGTCTATACAAAGCCATACTAAGGAAATTTTCGTCCCTAGAATCCAGATATGTAATATAAAGCTGCTGGGCACTAATGCAAAATCCCCCACCAACCATGTGCCTCTCAGGCACCAAGAGCCAGAGGTGACTCATTGCATATAGAATCATATACAGTATCTAGGAGATTAACCCTTTCAGGACCCTGCCATAGTTCACCTTAAGGACCAGGCCTTTTTTTTGGAAATTTGACAAGTGTCACTTTATGTGGTAATATCTTTGGAACGCTTTTACTTTTCCGAGTCATTCTAAGACTGTTTTGTCGTGACACACTACACTTCATGATAGTGGTAAATTTCAGTCAATATTTTTCATTTTTTTTTTTTTTTTTAAATCCCAAATTTACAAAAAAAAATAAAATTTGCAACTTTCCAAATTTCAATTTCTCTTCTTTTAAACAGATAGTGATACCTCATATAATAGTTATTACTTTACATTTCCCATATGTCTACTTCATGTTTGGATTATTTTGTGAATGCCATTTTATTCTTTGGGGACATTAGAAGGTTTAGAAGCAAACCCACTTTAAGGACCAGTTCAGTTATGAGGTCACTTTGTGGGGCTTACATAATAGAAACCACCCCTAAATGGCCCCATTTTAGAAACTACACCCCTCAAGGTATTCAAAACTGATTTTTACAAACTTTATTAACCATTAAGCTGTTCCACAAGAATTAAAGGAAAATGTAGATGAAATTTCACTTTTTTGGCAGATTTTCTATTTTAATCCATTTTTTTTCCAGTAACAAAGCAAGGGTTAACAAACAAAACTCAATATTTATTACCCTGATTCTGCAGTTTACAGAAACACCCCATATATGGTCGTAAACTGCTCCTATGGGCACGCAGCAGGGCGCAGAAGGAAAGGAGCGGCAAATGGTTTTTGGAGGGCAGATTTCACTGGGATAATTTTAAGTTGCCATGTCATATTCGAAGACCCACTAATGCACCCCTGGAGTAGAAACTCCAAAAAAGTGAACCCATTTTGGAAACTACGGGATAAAGTGTCAGTTTTGTTGGTACTTTTTTAGGGTACATATTATTTTTAGTTGCTCTATATTACACTTTTTGTGAGGCAAGGTAACAAAAAATAGCTGTTTTGGCAATGTTTTTATTTTTTGTTTTAACGGTGTTCATCTGACAGGTTACATCATGTGGTATTTTTATAGAGCAGGTTGTTATGAATGCGACAATACCAAATATTTGGTTGTTTGTTTCAGTTTTACATAATAAAGCATTAAAAAAAATATATTTTTAGTGTCTCCATATTCTGAAAGCCATAGTTTTTATTTTTTGGGCGACTGTCTTATGTATTATGTATTTTTTTCGGGATGAGATTAGTTTAATTGGTACTATTTTAGGGTGCATATGACTTTTTGATCGCTTGGTATTACACTTTTTGTGATGTAAGGTGACAAAAAATGGCTTTTTTGACAGTTTTTATATAATTTTTTTACGGTGTTCACCTGAGAGGTTAGGTCATGTGATAGTTTTATACAGCAGGTTGTTACAGACATGGTGATACCTAATATGTATACTTTTATTTATTTAAGTTTTACACAATAAAAGCATTTTTGAAACAAAAAAAGATTTGTGTCTTCATATTCTGAGAGCCTTAGTTTGTTTATTCTTTGGGCGATTGTCTTAAGTATGATCTCATTTTTTGCGGGATGAGATGACTTTAATGGGTACTATTTTGGGGTGCGTATGACTTTATGATCGCTTGGTATTACACTTTTTGTGATTTAAGATAACAAAAAATAGCTTTTTTTTTTTTACAGTGTTCACCTGAGAGGTTAGGTCATGTGATATTTTAATAGACCTGGTTGTTACGAACACGGCGATACCTAATATGTCTACTTTGTTTTCACTTTTAACACAATAAAAGCATTTTTGAAACAAAAAAAATGATGTTTTAGTGTCTCCATATTCTGAGAGCCATAGTTTTTTTTTTTTTTTTGCCCGATTGTTTTATGTGGGGGCTAATTTTTTGTGGCATGAGGTTACGGTTTGAGTGGAACTATTTTGGGGGACATACGCCCTTTTGATCGATTGGTGTTGCAATTTTTGTGATGTAAGGTAACAAAAAAATGGTTGTTTTAGCAGAGTTTTTTTTTTTTTTCTACAGCGTTCAGGTGAGGGGCTGTATCATGTGATATTTTTATAGAGCCAGTCGTTACAGATGCGGCAATACCCAACATTTCAGTAAAAAATTAAAATCGATTTTTATTTTTTATTTTATGTGTTTTATTTTGGGAAAGGGGCTTTTTTTTTACTTGAATTTTTATTTTATTTTTTATTATGAAAAACACTTTTTTTTACTTTAACTTCTGGGGTCTGATCCCCTCTGCAATTCATTATAATACATCCTGTATTGTAATGCATTACATGTCAGCTTTTATGCTGACAGCCTGCCTGTAAGACCCAGCCTAAGTGGCTGGATCTCACAGGCTTCCGTAGAAGGAAAGCCCCGATGCCTATGGAAGACATTTGGCTGCCTTCTCTGCCATCTGGTCCCTGCCACTGCAGCGTGGGGACCCGATGGGGAAGATGAGGGAACCCGTACTCTCCGCAAACCCTCTGCATGCCACTGTCAGCTTTGACCGAGGCATACAAGTGGTTAATACGCCGGCATTAGCTGCAAGTACTACCTTCATGTACTACATTAAGTACTAGTAAAGAGATATTGCAGGAGATAGTCAGGAGGTAGGCTGGAAGGTGGAAACAATACAAAAAAAAAAAGGGTAAGATTAGTTTGATTTGTTTGATTTGAAGTTACAAATATATATATATTTTTTTCCTCCTCTTTAAAATGGCAGACTTGCTTCAGTGCAGGAATTGTTGTGCATTTATTTCATGTTCCACTCTTTGGAGATTCGGATGCTGTCAGATCTGTAGACAGTTCTCCTTACTGCAGCAGGAAATTGCATTTTTGAAAGCTGAAATATTTAAATTATCTGTTAAACAAACTCCACCTAGGACTGCTGCAATGCCACTGCCACAGAGGACCCCCAGAAATGGCAGATGGGTTACTGTAGGTTCTGGAAGTCTTAGAGTGGTGGATAGAAGACATGTCCCACAGTCGGTGGTTCTCCATAATTCATTTGCAGCACTCTCAGAATGTAAGGACAACATGGATATGGACTCAAGCACAGAGGGTGAGAAACCATCGACTTCTATGTCTAATGTATGCAACAAAAAAGATAAAGTGAAGTCTCAAAGGAAGCAGCTGTTGCTGGGTGATTCAATCATAAGAAGTGTGGAGCTTAAAGAAAATGGTTTTGTGAGATGTCTCCCTGGGGCTACTGCTAGAAGAGATAGAAGACGTATTATTAATATTGTTAAGCAAGCAAAGCAGGAAGGGGACGTGGATGTTCTTGTCCATCTAGGGACAAATGACCTGGCTTGCAATGAAGTGTCAGAGGTGAAAAAATCTTTTATCACACTTGGTAATGACGTACAGGATTTTGCATCCACCATTTCATTTTCGGAAGTTCTGCCTGTGCATAATGTTCAGAATGATAGGCAGAGGCGCATAAAGGAGTTCAACATATGGCTTGGTAAATGGTGTCAAGAGCAAGGATTTGGCTTTGTTTCTCATGATAGCTCTACTTGGAATAGAAAGGAACTGTACAAAAAAGATGGTTTGCATCTTTCTCTCAAAGGAACAAATGTACTTGGTGAACAACTCCAAGAATTTGCGAAAGAGTATTTAAACTAGGAAGGGGGGGCAAAAGAGTGCAAATAAAAGAGTCCAATTGCCCCCCGAAACAATGCCAGAACAGGTCAGAAGCACAGAGGTTAAGAAATGATAAGCTCAGAGTCCTGTCTACAAATGCTCGCAGTTTAGGTAAAAAAATCAATGAACTTGGGTCAATAATGGCATCTGAGAATGTAGATTTAGTGGCTGTTACGGAGACATGGTTTAATGAAAGAAATGACTGGGACATAACCATACCAGGGTACTCTTTATACAGAAGAGACAGAGAAGGCAAGAAAGGAGGAGGAGTGGCCCTGTATGTGAAAGATAGCATTAAATCTAACCTAATACAAGTTGGTGAGGCCAACATAGAGTCAGTTTGGGTTACGTTGCAGTTTGCTAACCATGCAGTAACTCGTGTAGGTGTGATATATAGACCACCTGGTCAAGTTAAAGAACTAGATGATCTACTAGTTGAAGAAATAGCTAAAATGACAATGAAAGGAGAAGTTATCATTATGGGAGATTTCAATCTTCCAGATATAAACTGGAAAACCAAAATAGCTAGTTCTACCAGGAGTACAGATATTCTAAATTCCCTACTGGGGTTATCTCTACAACAAGTGGTTGAGGAGCCAACCCGGAGGGAGGCCATTTTGGATTTGGTATTCACAAATGGGGATTCGGTATATGATGTCATTGTAGGCGAAACCTTGGGATCTAGTGATCACCAGTCAGTGTGGTTTAATATAAGAACTGTGAAAGAGTCCCACCACACAAAAACAAAAGTTTTAGATTTTAGAAAAACAGACTTTTCAAAAATGAAATTAGTCATAAATGAGTCCTTATCAGACTGGAACGGATTACATGGAGTCCAGGAGAAATGGGACTACTTAAAAGGTGCATTATTGAAGGCAACAGAAAATTGCATTAGACTTGTCAGTAAAAGCAAAAAAAGGAGGAGACCACTGTGGTACTCAGCAGAAGTGGCCCAAATCATTAAAAATAAAAAGCTAGCATTTTGTAATTATAAAAAAAACCAGAGCAATGAAGATAAGGAAATCTACAAGATTAGGCAGAGAGAGGCCAAGCAAGTTATAAGAACTTCTAAAGCGCAGGCAGAAGAAAAACTAGCTCAGTCTATGAAAAAAGGGGATAAAACATTCTTCAGATATATAAATGAAAAAAGGAAATTAAAACAAGGAATAACTAAATTAAAAACAAAGGACGGAAGGTATGTAGAAGAGAATAAAGGGCTAGCCGACTGCCTTAATGAATACTTCTGTTCCGTTTTTACAAAAGAAAAAGGAGAAGGACCTCCACTAGAAAGGATGACTAATAAATCGTTTGATGCATGTATCTTTACAGAGGAAGATGTTCTAAGTTTGCTGTCTAAGGTGAAGACAAATAAGTCACAGGGGCCTGATGAGATACACCCAAAATTAATAAAAGAGCTTAGTGGTGAGCTGGCAAAACCGTTAACAGATTTATTTAACCAATCATTAGTAACAGGAGTCGTCCCGGAAGATTGGAAATTGGCAAATGTCGTGCCCATTCACAAGAAAGGCAGTAGGGAGGAATCGAGCAACTATAGACCAGTGAGTCTGACATCAATAGTAGGCAAATTAATGGAAACCCTATTAAAGGATAGGATTGTGGAACATCTAAAATCCCATGGATTGCAAGATGAAAAACAACATGGGTTTACTTAAGAGAGATCATGTCAAACAAATCTTATAGATTTTTTTGACTGGGTGAATAAAATAATAGACGGTGGAGGTGCAGTAGACATCGCATATCTAGATTTTAGTAAGGCTTTTGACACTGTCCCACATAGAAGACTTATCAATAAACTGCAGTCATTGAGCATGGACTCCCATATTGGTGAGTGGATTAGGCAGTGGCTGAGTGACAGACAACAGAGGGTTGTAGTCAATGGAGAACATTCAAAACAAGGTCATGTTACCAGTGGGGTTCCACAGGGATCTGTACTGGGACCAATTTTGTTTAATATCTTCATAAGTGATATTGCAAAAGGCCTCGATGGTAAGGTTTGTCTTTTTGCTGATGACACAAAGATATGTAACAGGGTTGATGTTCCTGGAGGGAAACGCCAAAAGGAAAAGGATTTAGGAAAACTAGAAGAATGGTCAGAACTCTGGAAACTGAAATTTAATGTGGATAAGTGCAAGATAATGCACCTGGGGCGTAAAAACCCAAGGGCAGAATATAGAATATTTGACACAGTCCTGACCTCAGTATCTGAGGAAAGGGATTTAGGAGTAATTATTTCAGAAGACTTAAAGGTGGGAAGACAATGTAATAGAGCAGCACGAAATGCCAGCAGAATGCTTGGATGTATAGGGAGAGGTATAAGCAGTAGAAAGAGTGAAGTGCTTATGCCGCTGTACAGAACACTGGTGAGACCTCACTTGGAGTATTGTGCGCAGTACTGGAGGCCATATCTCCAAAAGGATATAGATACTCTAGAGAGAGTTCAGAGAAGAGCTACTAAACTAGTACATGGATTGCAGGATAAAACTTACCAGGAAAGGTTAAAGGACCTTAATATGTATAGCTTGGAAGAAAGAAGAGACAGAGGGGATATGATAGAAACTTTTAAATACATAAAGGGAATCAACTCTGTAAAGGAGGAGAGCATATTTAAAAGAAGAAAAACTACCACAAGAGGACACAGTTTTAAATTAGAGGGGCAAAGGTTTAAAAGTGATATCAGGAAGTATTACTTTACTGAGAGAGTAGTGGATGCATGGAATAGCCTTCCTGCAGAAGTGGTAGCTGCAAATACAGTGAAGGGGTTTAAGCATGCATGGGATAGGCATATGGCTATCCTTCATATAAGATAGGGCCAGGGGCTATCCATAGTATTCAGATATATTGGGCAGACTAGATGGGCCAAATGGTTCTTATCTGCCGACACATTCTATGTTTCTATGTTTCATCTGTGTTTTCAACCATGCCAGCATATGCAGCTGTCAGTGACTGCAGGGTCTGTGCCGCTGATCTGGCGGGTGCAGCTCCTTAAGTTACGTCCACCAGTGCCGTACATGTACAGCGCGGGTCCTCTACGGGTTAACACATACATAAAATTACAGTGTAGCTGTTTTCACTCCAGTGCATCTACATCGGCAAATAGCCTGGATTATAATGATCTAAACGTTTTGTGTATACAGCTCCTATGCAGGACTACGTGTCTCTACTGGTATTTTCCTTCCATCTTCCAGAGTAGGAAGTAGCACAGGACTGCTCTATCCTGGCACTCCCCGACTATTAGCTGTGTGAAGAGGCCATGGCCAGTGATGTCAAGTTCATCAGCCACGTGGCCTAGGCACAGCTCAGTCCTAATCAAGTGAATGGGGCTGAGCTGCAATACCAAGCACGGCCACTATACAATGTACAGAGCTGTACTTGGTAAGCTGTGAGGAAGCCACCAGAGCCCTGCTGTCTCCTCAAGCAGCTCATCAGCAAGAATGCCAGGAGTTGGACCTCCCCACCAATCTGATATTTATGATCTATCATGAAGAATTTATCAAGCCCTGCACTCCAGAATTCTGGCTTCAAAAAGTTGCAAAATAGAACTTTGTAACTTTTTGGGGTATGGCCACATGATCTTGTTTCTGCTTGCAGTTTTTGGAAGCCAAAATCAGGAGTGACTTCAAAAAAGAAAAGTTTTGTCTGTTTCCTTATATTTTTGGACAAATTCAAAATTCTGATTCAAAAACTGCATGCAGGAACCTGACTGTACGGTAGTACCCTTTTGAGTTCCTCCCCCAAAAATTTTGCAACTTTTGTTTTCAATTTTACACCACTCAGCTTTGAAAAGTGGTTGTGGTTAGCTATGTTAGGGTAGTTTCACACTAGCGTTTTTCTTTTCCGGCACTGAGTTCCGTCATAGGGGCTCAATACCGGAAAAATAACTGATCAGTTTTATCCCCATGCATTCTGAATGGAGAGAAATCCGTTCAGGATGTCTTCAGCTCAGTCACTGAACGGAGTTTTAGACGGAGGAAATACCGCAGCATGCATGTTTTGCTCTGTACATTGTATAATTGGTGGTGCTGTGGCAGCCTGAAACAGCTGATCAATGGGGGTACCAGGTGTCAGATACTCACCTATTTGGTATTAATGGCCTATCCAGAGGATTTGTAATCAATATCTGTAGCCTGGAGAACCTCTATAAGATGCAAATGTTACATAAAATTTGCTGTATATTATTCCTATATGTAAAGTGAAAATTTGTGTCCAGAGGTGAACATATACACTGCTCAAAAAAATAAAGGGAACGCAAAAATAACACATCCTAGATCTGAGTTAATTAAATATTCTTCTGAAATACTATGTTCTTTACATAGTTGAATGTGCTGACAACAAAATCACACAAAAATTAAAAATTGGAAATCAAATTTTTCAACCCATGGAGGTCTGGATTTGGAGTCACACTCAAAATTAAAGTGGAAAAACACACTACAGGCTGATCCAACTTTGATGTAATGTCCTTAAAACAAGTCAAAATGAGGCTCAGTAGTGTGTGTGGCCTCCACGTGCCTGTATGACCTCCCTACAACGCCTGTGCATGCTCCTGATGAGATGGCGGATGGTCTCCTGAGGGATCTCCTCCCAGACCTGGACTAAAGCATCTGCCAACTCCTGGACAGTCTGTGGTGCAACGTGACATTGGTGGATAGAGCGAGACATGATGTCCCAGATGTGCTGAATTGGATTCAGGTCTGGGGAACGGGCGGGCCAGTCCATAGCATCAATGCCTTCGTCTTGCAGGAACTGCTGACACACTCCAGCCACATGAGGTCTAGCATTGTCTTGCATTAGGAGGAACCCAGGGCCAACCGCACCAGCATATGGTCTCACAAGGGGTCTGAGGATCTCATCTCGTTACCTAATGGCAGTCAGGCTACCTCTGGCGAGCACATGGAGGGCTGTGCGGCCCTCCAAAGAAATGCCACCCCACACCATTACTGACCCAATGCCAAACCGGTCATGCTGGAGGATGTTGCAGGCAGCAGAACGTTCTCCACGGCGTCTCCAGACTCTGTCACGTCTGTCACATGTGCTCAGTGTGAACCTGCTTTCATCTGTGAAGAGCACAGGGCGCCAGTGGCGAATTTGCCAATCTTGGTGTTCTCTGGCAAATGCCAAACGTCCTGCACGGTGTTGGGCTGTGGACGTCGGGCCCTCCTATCACCCTCATGGAGTCTGTTTCTGACCGTTTGAGCAGACACATGCACATTTGTGGCCTGCTGGAGGTCATTTCGCAGGGCTCTGGCAGTGCTCATGCTGTTCCTCCTTGCACAAAGGCGGAGGTAGCGGTCCTGCTGCTGGGTTGTTGCCCTCCTACGGCCTCCTCCACGTCTCCTGATGTACTGGCATGTCTCCTGGTAGCGCCTCCATGCTCTGGACACTACACTGATAGACACAGCAAACCTTCTTGCCACAGCTCGCATTGATGTGCCATCCTGGATAAGCTGCACTACCTGAGCCACTTGTGTGGGTTGTAGACTCCGTCTCATGCTACCACTAGAGTGAAAGCACCGCCAGCATTCAAAAGTGACCAAAACATCAGCCAGGAAGCATAGGAACTGAGAAGTGGTCTGTGGTCACCACCTGCAGAACCACTCCTTTATTGGGGGTGTCTTGCTAATTGCCTATAATTTCCACCTGTTGTCTATCCCATTTGCACAACAGCATGTGAAATTGATTGTCACTCAGTGTTGCTTCCTAAGTGGACAGTTTGATTTCATAGAAGTGTGATTGACTTGGAGTTAAATTGTGTTGCTTAAGTGTTCCCTTTATTTTTTTGAGCAGTGTATTTTAAAGGGGTTGTCACATGATTTTTAGCCCAAAATATGAAGGATGCAAAAATACTAAAAACAACCCCAAAGGTGCCCATAGCCTTAAGCTCTGTCTCATGCAGTGACAGGGACTTGTAACAGCAGATGCACATGGATCATCTAGATAAGACAACCCTTCAAATTTATATCTGAATCCTTTTGTTTTTATTATTTTTCCTTTTAAAACCTGATGCATATTTTCAGTGATGACAACTGAGAATTACGATACTAGTTTATTTTCGAATAGTTCAGAAATGTGCAATTTGCATATGCAAAATAGCCTGTCATTATCTTTTCAAGTCTCTTAAATGCAAAATACATAATTATGTTCTATTACATGTTACTGGCACTTAGGATGACAATGACAGACATTTTTTATGGTGACAAAATGTAAGAAAAAGTGAAAGTTTTTTTGTGTGTTACTTTTTGGTCTATATATTTTTTTTAAATTACATATTGTGTAATAAATGCAAAATGACTGGTTCGGGAAATTCTTGTGTGTCTGTTAAACTAGAAAAGTGTTGCTACTATTGAACTCTCTGAAGAAAAAAAAAAATCATACGGAAAATGGATGGCAAATCCACAGCAAACTGTTACTTGTATTGTCCATCTCCAGCGAGGAGGTGACGGGTACGTCATTTTTGTAAGCAACCAGATGCATCTTTCACTATGCTCTTCAGCCAATTCCAGCAGGCTCTCTTCTCTCCTTGGGTGGCATCTGGCGCTCAAATACAAAGCCAAGGCTGCCGACTTAAAGGGGTCTCTGAGTTCTGAACCTTGCATGCATATTATGGTGCTACCTTTTTATTTTATTTTTTTTATTATTGTTCAGGATTATTTTAACTCTGTTTTTGACCTCTCATCCTGACCTTGCCTTCAGCCTTGTACATTCCTGCCTTATCCTTTGGATTTTTTCCCTGGTTCCTGAGGTTCAACTCCTGATATCGACCTCTGACCTGCATTATGACCAGGTTAAGACTGGCCCTTCAGAGTACCATAGGTGGGCCCAGTCTATGAAGCTATACATTTGGGTCTTCCTTTGGAGCTAATTACTGTCCACTAAGGTCTATGTCTTAGGTTTTGAATCAATTAGACTTTATTGATGATGATTTCTTCTGGTGGGCCCAAGGAACCCCAATCCTGCGCTTATTATGTCTATGGTCCCATCTCATGTTCAAGCTTGTTGTATCTTGATTGCTATTCTGTTGATGACCTCTGGCTACCTTCCTGACCTCTGGCTACCTTCCTACAAGTTCTTCACTACAACGCACCTGCTCCCAATTTGTAAGTCTTCTGCCTACTGTGACCTGGAAATGTGACGTACCGAGACATACGGATGTCCCTGCAACTGTGAGTGGCAGGAGATCTTTGAGACTGGCAACACGTGGTTTGATTTGACATGTTTACCTTGTGGATCAATAGGCGTCTGTGTTGTTTCTGGTACTGGCCTCCCCCTTAACCTCCAGGTGTTGCTATTGTGGGCATTTAACTTTCCATACAGGATGAATGCTTTCATAATGTAATAATTCAAACATTCTCATAAGCTGCAAGAATAAGTGCTTGGCTATTTCTGTTAGTCCTATAAATATGAATGGAGTGGCAGTGCACATGCTCAACCTGCCGCTCCCTTAATTTCACTGAGAGTTACGGGGCCACTCTTCTTAAGATTGGTGGGGGTCCCCCAGCGGTCAGCCCACCACTAATTTAATAGTTTATTCCCTATTCTGTGGATAGAGGATAAAGTGATGCAAATGCCCCTTTTAAAATTCGCTGCACAGGTGATCATTCTCTGGGAATGATTTAAAATGGCTGCCAGCAATCTGTCCTAGAATGTGAGCAGGACTGGTTGCCTCCACTTGCAGAGCTGCTTAGAGAGATGAGGGGATGGGGGCTCACTACACACTGCGCCCTGGTACTTGCATATACTAGGTATTGGTGAGCTTTCCTGTCAGGCTGCTCAGCCATGATAACATATCGTAGGCAGAATCATCACATCATTACCATCTATTGTAGAGCAGTGTAGTGAGGTCCCATGTTCTCACCCCTCCAGGCAGGGGTGAACCCACCAATGAGGCTAGATGAGGCGATCACCTTAGGCAGCACCAGGTGAGGGCAAGAGGAGGGCAGCAGAAGGGCTATGGGTAATGAGCGCTTTCATTGTGGAAATGCTCATCTCTACATGTTCAACTTTATCTCTGTACTCAAGACAGCAATACAATTGAATGCTGTGACGGGGCACAGGAGTGATGTCTCCTTCCACGACCGTTTCGTCTAATAGGCTTTAGTCCTATTTTTCCTGTAGCCTATCAGAGGCCGGTGTCATCATTATTGAGCTGCTTGAGCCGGGCTGCATAGAGCTCAGGGCACAAACTAAAAGAGGTATGTGCCTTGCATTGCATTGCTGACAGCAGAATGGAGGTAAGTATTTGAGTTTATTTGGCAACATGGTGTTGGGCCATGTTGCGGTGGGGGTCATTATTTTGTAATTGGAGAAAGCACCATGAGGACATTTTAGGACATTGTAAAAAGGAGCATTTTTGTACTGGCACACATTCACACATTATGAAGGGGACCACTATGGGGACATTCGTTGTACTGGGGGCACTAAAAGGGAGTAGTTTTTTGTACTGACACAAGTTATAAGGGAGAATTTTTTGTACTGGCACATAAGAGGGGATTTTTTGTACTGGCACACATTCTAAGGTCGCCACTATGGGGACATTTCTCCTACATGGTGCACTAAAAGTTTTTTTTTTGTACTGGTACATGTCATAAGGGAGCATTTTTTGTATTGGCACACAGAAGGGTATATTTTTGTACAGGCACACATTATAGGGGGAATTATTATGACTGGGTGCACTATGGGGCACTAGGGATGAGCGAATTGACTTCGGATGGTACATCCGAAGTCAATTCGCAAAAAACTTAGTTGTAACACTGTACGGAGTTCCGGCTCTGTACAGTATTAGAATGTATTGGCTCCGATGAGCTGAAGTAATTACTTTGCGAAGTCAAGCAAAAAAAAAAGAGGAAGGAAGGAAAATGGTCCCTAAACAAAATAGGTCCGTTCTTTAATTCTCCAAAGATCAGTACCTGAGCAGGACAGAAGGGGCTACAGGATATTAATCCTAAAAGGAATAATGGTTCTGCAATTGCGGTGGAGGAAACATTGACCGAACTCCCCCAGGCTGAGGAGACGCAGAGGGTGGAGGAAGGAGAATCATCCAATGTTGAATCGTCCTCTATAAAAGAAATATTGCTGGCAGTAAAAAAAAACATGGGGAATAAATACAGGACATCTCAATGCAGCTCGGGTTCATTCAGTCTGATGTAGCCCTGATTAGGGATGATGTATCGAAAATTCGTGATAGAGTTAATACTATAGAAAAGTCTGTGGATGCTTTACAGAATGAATTTAAAACATCAAAAACTGAAATTTCTACTCGGAAGACGGACTTTGACTCACTTTTAAAAAAGTTGTAGACCTGGAGGACAGGTCAAGGAGATGCAACGTAAGAATCCTGGGGCTACATGAGGGAGCTGAGGAAAAGAATCCTGCACAAATGATACAAATGTTGATTTTGGAGAAATTTGGAAAGGAACATTTTTTTTCCATTGTTTTTAGTAGAAAGAGCACACCGGGTCCCTGGAGGTAAGCCAACTCCTGGAAGCAAGCCACGGACACTCCTGGTAAAGATAATGGTCTCACGGGACAGAGATATGGTATTGAGAAGGGCAAGGGAGTGCTCTCCTATCTTATACGATGGGAATAGACTGGCTTTTTTTCCGGACTTTTCCAAGGAGATTCAAGAAAAGAAGTGCACTATTACTGCGACAAAAAAACATTTACAGGGAAAGGATATTAAGTACTCATTTGTTTATCCAGCTAAACTTCGGATCATCTTCAATGATGGAACTTATTTCTTTGATTCTCTGGACCTTGTTATGAACTGGCTTGATTATAACAATATCTGATTAGCTTACTTTCTTTTTCCTGATTGGCAGCAATGGTGGGGCTAGATGGTAGTGAGAGGGGGAGGGATGGTCTTAGTTGAGAGATCTGTTGCAGAATGTGGCAGATCAAGTGGATTGAGGGGTTACATTTTTTTGGGGGGGAAAAGAGGGTACACTGGGGGGTTTGCGATGCGTCTAATAGATTATGGAAAGAAGGGTTGGGACTATTGGAGGCCCTTAGGGCTTGGGATCTTTTGGGGCCGATTTTAATGTCAGTTAGAATCTTAACTTGGAATGTTCGGGGTCTGGGTGATAAACTAAAGAGACAGGCGGTTTTTGATCTGGTACAGAGACATCTTCCAGCTATTGTTTGGTGGAGACCCATCTTACTGAGGAGACTTCTGGCGTGTTAACAGGGGATGGGCTTCTCAGACTTATCATACTACTTTTACTAGCTATTCCAGGGGGGTAACAGTGTTTATACATAGGGCGATTGATTTTGTCTGTGAGGCATCTTCTGTTGATAGGCAGGGAAGATATGTCTTCTTATACGGTAAACTTGCTGGAAAACTATGTATTTTGGCCTTTGTTTATATTCCACCTCCTTTCTCCCAATATGTACTTAATTCCTTGCTTACCTTTATGGAACAATGGCCTGAATGTCTCTCGCTAGTTATTGGGGACTTGTGTTATTAATCCTACTATAGATAGGATCTGTCTGGGGGCGGGGACGACGACTGCCATGCTTCTCCCTGGGGGTCACCCTCAGCCCTGTTCTGTCAGGAATTTTGGGGGCACCCTGAGCGAGGGAGAAGAGCCTACTCTTGTGTAAGCATGTCCAGGATAGATCTGGCCTTAATAAATTAAAATATTTGAGATATGTTATGTCTCTCTCGGACCATGTACCTCTTTCCTTTGAGTTATGCATGGCTGTTGATAAAGATATGGTAAGATTAAATCCTTACTGGATGTCGGTAATGGATAATCATGAATCAGTACAACAGAAAATTGTGCGTTTTTGGGAGAATAATTACAATTCAGCTGGGATCCAAGTAGTATGGGATGCATTCAAGGCCTTTATGAGGGGGATTTTTGTTAGTAATATATCTCTAATTTAAGGAAAGGATACAGTATTAATGAGAAGGCTTTAAAAGAAGCAGCTACATCAGCTATGAATGACTTTTCTAGGAACAAGATAGAGGTAAAACAGGAAAGCCATGCAGAATGCAAGTCAAGCATATTCTGATTTCTTGCTTGACAAGGCCCAGCAGAGGCTATTTTTTAAATGTCAGAAATACTTTACTGAATCAGGTTGTCCAGGTAAACTCTTGTCGAGGGTGATTTCTAATCAAGATAAAAAAAAAACAGATAGGTAATATCCGTTTAACAGATGGTTAGAATTGTTAATGATCAAGAGTCTATAAAGGGAATTTTTTTGAACCATTTTTCAGATCTCTATAAAGCAGACACGGATGAGATGATGGATTCCTACCTGGATGCTATTTCTTTCCCAGTTCTTACAGATATTCAAAGGGAATCGCTTGAGGTAGATTTTTCCCTACAAGAACTAGAGACCGCAGTTAAAGCATCCTCCGGTAACTCCTCCCCCGGGTCAGATGGATTTCCATATGAATTTTATCGTAGATATGGGGAGGTCATTCTCCCTAATCTATTGAAGGTATTCATTAAAATATGGGATCCTACTGGAATCAATGACAGAAGCTCTAATAACATTAATATTGAAAAAAGGTAAAGATCCTTTGGAACTGGGGTCATATAGACCTATATCTTTGTTGAATATCGATGTTAAACTTCTTTCAAGGATTCTTACTACAAGACTCTCTAAGGTTATTCCTTCAAACATACACCCAGACCAGAATGGGTTTATCCCAAATAAGGGTATCCATTATAATCTTCATCGGTTGTTTATGAACATGCAGTCTCCTGGGAGAGGGGTCTCTCACTCCATCCTGTCCTTGGATGCTTCCAACGCTTTTGACAGGGTGGAATGGAGATTCCTGTCGAAGGTTCTGGGTAGGATCGGGTTTGGAGACAGATTTAAAGATATGATCAAATTGCTGTATAGGCCCTCTCTGGTGAGATTGAACATCAATGGATGTTTGACAACGAGCTTTGTTTTGAATAGGGGTACTTGCCAAGGTTGTCCACTTTCCCCATTACTATTTGATATTTATATTGAGCCCCTAGCTCTGGTGGTTAGGCGGGATTCAAAAATTGAAGGGTTCGGAGTGATTGGGGTGGAGGACCGCATTTCTTTATATGCGGATGATGTCCTATTCTTTATAGATCATACTAATAAAACTCTTCTAAGACTCATCCATATAGTTAATTCTTTTTGCAAGGTCTCAGGCCTAGATATAAACTGGTCTAAAACCACCTTTATGCCAGTAAATAGCTTTGTACTCTCTACTGAGGGAACTTTGACTATGTTGAATGTTTCTAACGCCTTCCAATATTTGGGCATGACTATATCTCTTAAGATCAAAGATTTTTTTACAACTTAATTTGATCCCATTATTAACTAAATTAAGGTAAAAAAATTGGGATATTGCTTCGACTTCCTTTATCTAGAGCTGACAGAGTCTCTTTGGTTAAGATGGTTATCTTGCCTCAGCTCCTCTATGTCCTTAGGAATTCACCCATATGGATAGAGGATACGTTTTTCAAGCTCATTGAGAGAATTTGTTGTGGGGAAGGAAGAGGGTAAGGCTTAAATTGGAATGGTTATATAAGCCCTTGGATCAGGGAGGTTTAAATCTTCCCTATTTCAAGGGCTATTTTATAGCCGGGCAACTATGGCTTTACTGCGAATGGAAGAAAAGTCTATTGTGTACCACTCTGGTGAAGAGATCTCTGTATAATAACATATTTACATTATTGGAATCTGGGCAATTGATTGATATCTATCAGGATTATAGAGAGGCTAAAAAACTGTTATCTAAGGCATAGGACACTATTAGAAGATGGTTGGGAATAACAGTATCTCTGCAGTGTACTCCCCTATGGTATAATTCTCAATTACAGGCTTTAGATAATATTGCTAGAGACCAGTATTGGCAAAAAAATTATATCTTATATGTAGCACAAGTGGTGAAGAATGGAGAGTTACTTCCGTTCCTGGAGCTAGCACAAAGGGAGACTATGGTTGGCTTGTCTTGGCTTAGATATTTTCAATTACGTTCAGCATTTTCTAGTGTAAAGAATAAATCACTGTTGGAGATAGATATTTCTACTTCTTTAATAGTTTTTTAGGGAATCTAGATCACAGGGTTAAGATTGCACATTTGTATAAACTATTACTTAAGGCACTATTTATTAAAACACAATCACCAGGACAAAGGGCCTGGGGAGTTGATTGCCCAAGGATTCAACTAGAGGGATGGGGAAATATATTAGCGAATTTGAGTTTAATATCACACAATTTTAATCATGTAGTGATACAATTTAATATTTTACATTGATTATATGTTACGCCCCTATGGCTTAATAAATGTGGGTTAAGAGATAGCTCTAAGTGTCCATGGTGTGGCCTTTTTGGGGCTGATCACCTGCATATGCTTTGGTCATGTCTACAATTAAAGTAAGACTGGTCTACGATCAATAACTTTATTAATCATAAATTGAGACTCCCGATTCCATATATGGTTGAATGTTATATTTTGAATGATCTCTGTAAGGTAAATTACCATAAAGATAAGAAATGTAATCACAGGATACAACCTGTTATAAAACGTAGCCTTTAATCTAATTTACACATAAAATAACAAACTCCCACAGACACACATAGAAAAAGAACAAAAATAAATAAATATATCCTTGATGACATAAGAGATAATACTGCAAACGTCCAATGGCATGGGTCAATGATAGACGGGGTGGACAGTCATGGATTCTGATCTGTCCCTATACCTGGCCCTAGGCTCGGCACCCCTGCCTAGGAACGGAATAGCCGCCCTAATAAGGACGATCCCGTGTTCTGGAACCTCCTAGTGGGTCCTGAATTGACCCTATGATGTAGGTGAGTCCCTATTCCGGGGCCTACTCTAGGTACACAGAACAAACAAAAAAAATAATAATATTGAATTACAGTATAAAGAGCAATGGACCACCCACACTCATGGATGCTGCGTCCCGTGGGTGGACAATTGCTTGCAAAGATTATGTCATAAAAGGTACACAGACAACCACATGTGTGATTATCTATGAATCTATACACTCACCTAAAGAATTATTAGGAACACCATACTAATACGGTGTTGGACCCCTTTTGCCTTCAGAACTGCCTTAATTCTACGTGGCATTGATTCAACAAGGTGCTGATAGCATTCTTTAGAAATGTTAGCCCATATTGATAGGATAGCATCTTGCAGTTGATGGAGATTTGAGGGATGCACATCCAGGGCACATCCAAGCTCCCGTTCCACCACATCCCAAAGATGCTCTATTGCAGTGTTTCCCAATCAGTGTGCTCCAGCTGTTGCAAAACTACACCTCCCAGCATGCCCGCACAGCCAAAGCCTGTCCGGGCATGCTGGGAGTTGTAGTTTTGCAACAGCTGGAGGCACAATGGTTGGGAAACACTGCTCTATTGGGTTGAGATCTGGTGACTGTGGGGGCCATTTTAGTACAGTTAACTCATTGTCATGTTCAAGAAACCAATTTGAAATGATTTGAGCTTTGTGACATGGTGCATTATCCTGCTGGAAGTAGCCATCAGAGGATGGATACATGTTCTCATTCTGTTTACGCCAAATTCGGACTCTACCATTTGAATGTCTCAACAGAAATCGAGACTCATCAGACCAGGCAACATTTTTCCAGTCTTCAACAGTCCAATTTTGGTGAGCTCGTGCAAATTGTAGCCTCTTTTTCCTATTTGTAGTGGAGATGAGTGGTACCCGGTGGGGTCTTCTGCTGTTGTAGCCCATCCGACTAAAGGTTGTGCGTGTTGTGGCTTCACAAATGCTTTGCTGCATACCTCGGCTGTAACGAGTGGTTATTTCAGTCAACGTTGCTCTTCTATCAGCTTGAATCAGTCGGCCCATTCTCCTCTGACATCTAGCATCCACAAGGCATTTTTGCCCACAGGACTGCCGCATACTGGATGTTTTTCCCTTTTCACACCATTCTTTGTAAACCATAGAAATGGTTGTGCGTGAAAATCCCAGTAACTGAGCAGATTGTGAAATACTCAGACCGGCCCGCCTGGCACCAACAACCATGCCACGCTCAAAATTGCTTAAATCACCTTTCTTTCCCATTCTGACATTCAGTTTGGAGTTCAGGAGATTGTCTTGACCAGGACCACACCCCTAAATGCATTGAAGCAACTGCCATGTGATTGGTTGACTAGATAATTGCATTATTGAGAAATAGAACAGGTGTTCCTAATAATTCTTTAGGTGAGTGTATATCATCAGATAAACTATATCAATGTGTAGCCTTCACACACCAAAATTAATGTGTGATGTTCATACACTAAGAATTGCCGTACACATTTGTACATGCAAATGTATAGTTAAGATATGTATACACGCTAGGCACCAGGAGCACTGCCTCCTAGGTTGGTGGCATACAGTCAGGTGCCAAAGTCCCAACGCGTTTCACCCTAATTGATTGCCGGGTTCCTGAGGGGACATATTTTAGTACAATGCTGTTTTTGGCATCAGTAAGAGGTAGCGGAGCAGTCAGCAGGGCCCTCAGTTATGATGACAAAGTTTGACCAGATCATTTACTAGTCTATTAAGTTCAATCATTGAATAGCTTTTAAACGGTCAGATCTAAAGACCGTGTTAGAGGACCTTTGAGAGGCACTAAGTGAGTAAATCTGTCACGAGTTGGAGGTCCCAGGAGAGACCACCGCGTCGTCAAGCAATAAACTAACGGAAATCAGATACAGACACATAAGAGTTTATTGCACAAACAAAAACATGGAAGGCAGCACAGATAAAACATGAGCTCTATGTACCGTCAGCACAGTGGGAGAAAAACCCCCACTGCGCCACTGTCTAGTAATACTCCAGAGGGGCGTGACTAAGCAACTCCTGGTTTTCACTAGGGCCTCAGAAGGTAAGGTTAGGCTTTGCCGCAGGAAGTTGCCAGGGTCCACTCTGGAGCGTGAACTAGACAGTGACAGCAGGAGCGAATAGACAAGAGGTACCAGAAGGTACCGACGGCACATAGGCATACATAACATACAGGCAAATACAAAACAGGAATTGTATTTTAGTGATCTGGATAAGTTAAAACTTAGCTTTTAATATAGCTCTTATAAGATAAATGAGATTTTGTTCCTCAAAATGAAAAGTAAGAGGTAGGTAGTCGTAGATTGCTCGCAGTGTCCTATGATATAGCAGGACTTATACTGAGGGCAATACTATAATGTCCACAAAGGCAAGAAATGAGTTGGCTGATGCATTCCAAGCATGATGTTTTCAGGTCTAGACAATTAGGGTGGTGCACATCAGTATTCAAGCCACAGGTGGTCGGATTTGGCACATATAAGTGCCAATATCCGACACATCAGGTGGACATATGACAAATATTAAACAACAAAAAAAAAATCTATATACACAACGACAAACACAACACAAAAATGACATGGATGTTTAGATATCCGTGTTACATATAGTACACTGATGCATCCACAGCAGTTAGGTGCACGGCGGCACCGCTTAAGAAAAAGACACACCACCAGGTGTCCTACCGTACAGGTTTGATGTACTACAGGCAGGGCCGCTGATAGGCCAGTACAGCTGGCCCAGTTGTACCGGGCCCGGCTGGCAGGGGGGCCCGGGCTGCCGACTCCCGAGCCATTTTAATTTTTTTGCTGTCAGTGGGCTGGCTCCAGTAACAGCAGGCAGTGTGGGGGCGGCGCTCACTCACTGACGTCACACGCCTGCTCCTCCCACTAGGCGGCACAGGCGCGTGACGTCAGTGAGTGAGCGCTGCCGCCCGCACTTGTTACTGGAGGCTGGAGGGTGGAGGCAGGAGCTGAATGTAAGGTAGTATTTTAGTAAAGAGATGAGCGCTGTGCCTGTGCTAAAATTAAAGTTACTGTCTGCAGCCTGCACGGCTGCACCGATTTATTAATGTATACTACTGTGAGTGGCGGGGGGGGATCTATATGGATGACGTCATGACGGCACTGTTATAGGGAGGGCGGGGGATCCGTGGATGGCACTGTTATGGGGGGGGGGGGGTCTGTCATGTGGATGACACTTATGGGGGGGGCCGGGGGGTCTGTGGATGACACTTATGGGGGGGATCTGTGGATGGCACCATTATGGAGGGGGATCTGTGGATGACACTGTTATGGGGGGGATCTGTGGATGACACTGTTATGGGGGGATCTGTGGATGACACTGTTATGGGGGGATCTGTGGATGACTGTTATGGGGGGGATCTGTGGATGGCACTGTTATGGAGGGTATCTGTGAATGGCACTGTTATGGAGGGGTATCTGTGGATGACACATAGCATAAGATGCTATATACGGTATGTGTCATCCACAGATCCCCCTCTATAACAGTGCCATCCACAGATCCCCCCATAACAGTGCCATCCACAGATCCCCTCCATAACAGTGCCATCCACAGATCCTCTCCATAACAGTGCCATCCACAGATCCCCTCCATAACAGTGCCATCCACAGATCCCCTCCATAACAGTGCCATCCACAGATCCCCTCCATAACAGTGCCATCCACAGATCCCCTCCATAACAGTGCCATCCACAGATCCCCTCCATAACAGTGCCATCCACAGATCCCCTCCATAAAAGTGCCATTCACAGATCCCCTCCATAACAGTGCCATTCACAGATCCCCTCCATAACAGCGCCATTCACAGACGACCCCCCATAAGTGTCATCCACAGACCCCCCCCCCCATAAGTGTCATCCACAGACCCCCCCCCATAAGTGTCATCCACAGATCCCCCCATAAGTGTCATCCACAGATCCCCCCATAAGTGTCATCCACATTACTTATGTTTTTTTGGATAATAAAACTTATAACTGGCTGGAGAAAAATAAATATCACTTGTAGACAAATCTGCATGTTGTTTCAAGGCGGCGTCTGGGGAGGGGCCAAGGGCGGGGCCAGGGGTGTGGCTGAAGGAGGGATCAGGGGGTGGAGCTGAAGGGGGCCCCTTCATGTATGCTGTACGGGGCCCCATGATTTCTATCAGCGGCCCTGACTACAGGCACCTGTGTTCTAGAGTCTTTATCAGGCAGGGTGGTCCTTTTCCGGCAGTTGGAGGATATTTGAGGGGAATGGAAACAATATTTTTCTTTTTCTACCCCTAATTGGCCCTCACAGCCCTACAATAAGCCTCCAAAAGCTAGCCACGGGGTGTCCCACTATTTGGGCCCCCGTCCGGAACCTAGCCCTGGAATTGTGGTCCCTAGAAAGGCCCTACAAGGATCCCTACATGCACGTTTCTGGGGTAGGGGGAAGAACCCCTCCCCTCATCAGGGGATATAATTACTAAGGGCCGGAAAAAACAGAAAGAGGGTCACCAAAAATGGTGGCTCTCCTATAGAATAAGGCGCACAGATAGATGTGCGACCGGCAACGGGAATAGAAGAGAGGGGACAGAGAGTAAAGTACCCTCCCTTTTATCACTAAAGTGGAGCGCACAGATGGGTGCACAGCCGCAGTGAAGATAGAGAAGGGGGACAGATACAAGCACCCCTTATCCTCTTGTAGTGCACAGGTTGGTGCCGCAAGACATATGCCTGCGGCACCAACCTGTGCACTACAAGAGGATAAGGGGTGCTTGTATCTGTCCCCCTTCTCTATCTTCACTGCGGCTGTGCACCCATCTGTGCGCTCCACTTTAGTGATAAAAGGGAGGGTACTTTACTCTATCTGTCCCCTCTCTTCTATTCCCGTTGCCGGTCGCACATCTATCTGTGCGCCTTATTCTATAGGAGAGCCACCATTTTTGGTGACCCTCTTTCTGTTTTTTCCGGCCCTTAGTAATTATATCCCCTGATGAGGGGAGGGGTTCTTCCCCCTACCCCAGAAACGTGCATGTAGGGATCCTTGTAGGGCCTTTCTAGGGACCACAATTCCAGGGCTAGGTTCCGGACGGGGGCCCAAATAGTGGGACACCCCGTGGCTAGCTTTTGGAGGCTTATTGTAGGGCTGTGAGGGCCAATTAGGGGTAGAAAAAGAAAAATATTGTTTCCATTCCCCTCAAATATCCTCCAACTGCCGGAAAAGGACCACCCTGCCTGATAAAGACTCTAGAACACAGGTGCCTGTAGTACATCAAACCTGTACGGTAGGACACCTGGTGGTGTGTCTTTTTCTTAAGCGGTGCCGCCGTGCACCTAACTGCTGTGGATGCATCAGTGTACTATATGTAACACGGATATCTAAACATCCATGTCATTTTTGTGTTGTGTTTGTCGTTGTGTATATAGATTTTTTTTGTTGTTTAATATTTGTCATATGTCCACCTGATGTGTCGGATATTGGCACTTATATGTGCCAAATCCGACCACCTGTGGCTTGAATACTGATGTGCACCACCCTAATTGTCTAGACCTGAAAACATCATGCTTGGAATGCATCAGCCAACTCATTTCTTGCCTTTGTGGACATTATAGTATTGCCCTCAGTATAAGTCCTGCTATATCATAGGACACTGCGAGCAATCTACGACTACCTACCTCTTACTTTTCATTTTGAGGAACAAAATCTCATTTATCTTATAAGAGCTATATTAAAAGCTAAGTTTTAACTTATCCAGATCACTAAAATACAATTTCTAGATTCATGTGAGTGATTATATGTGAATAATCCATATTTAAGTTTATTTCAAATACAAAACAGAGCAACTAATGATACAAGCAGGAGTTCACGCAAGGGAGCAGGAGTGGCAATGAGCAGAGAAGGACTTGCTCCACCAGTAGTAAACTGCATGGCCTTGTCATGCCACTCTGCTGCAAAGGCTTGCTGAACACAGACATATGAATACAAAACAGGGCAACTAATAATACAAGCAGGAGTTCACGCAAGGGAGCAGGAGTGGCAATGAGCAGAGAAGGACTTGCTCCACCAGTAGTAAACTGCATGGCCTTGTCATGCCACTCTGCTGCAAAGGCTTGCTGAACACAGACATCAGAATAAACACAAAGTAACTAAAACATAACTGGCAGAACAGATAACAGAAAGACAGGAAAGAAGACATCAGAGAGGACGGGAAACTCACAGAGCACAGACAGACAGACACAGATCCCATGGGTCAGCAGCATGAGAGAGAGAGTACAAACCAGGAGCAGGACAGACAACACACACCAGGAGAGCTGACGCAGAACTGAGGAAACCTCAGCCTTATATACAGGTTCCATGGGTGCAGCAGAGAAGCCACACCCATGGAGCAGACAGAGGATTAACTCCTAATAGGAACACAGAGGAGTTAACCCATACAGAACCACAAATAGCACACAGAAACAGAACTTCAGCGAGGAGTGCCGAACAAGCAATGACGGAAGGTCACAGCCAGAGATAGTGGCTGTGACAAAATCACTCGCCATAGTGGGTATAGAGCATGAGGTACAGACTCCCACACGGATATACAGGCTCATGCAAACATAAATGGTTCCCACATAGGTAATCAGAGTGGCGACCTCCTAAGACAACCACATATGTGTGATAACATGTGTGATAGACATAAAGATAGCAAACAAGTAACCAGATACTACTTGCGTGTCCGGATACAGCCAAGGAGGCCCCAGACTGTCCGTGGGGTTAGCAGTATGTCCACTGTCACTCCAGCCGTAGCCCGTGTACACAAGATAATGGTGCCTCACTGGTCCTGTGTGTGAGGTCCACAGGACCAGTGAGGCACCATTATCTTGTGTACACGGGCTACGGCTGGAGTGACAGTGGACATACTGCTAACCCCACGGACAGTCTGGGGCCTCCTTGGCTGTATCCGGACACGCAAGTAGTATCTGGTTACTTGTTTGCTATCTTTATGTCTATCACACATGTTATCACACATATGTGGTTGTCTTAGGAGGTCGCCACTCTGATTACCTATGTGGGAACCATTTATGTTTGCATGAGCCTGTATATCCGTGTGGAAGTTTGTACCTCATGCTCTATACCCACTATGGCGAGTGATTTACTCACTTAGTGCCTCTCAAAGGTCCTCTAACACGGTCTTTAGATCTGACCGTTTAAAGCTAGTCAATGATTGAACTTAATAGACTAGTAAATGATCTGGTCAAACTGTGTCATCATAACTGAGGGCCCTGCTGACTGCTCCGCTACCTCTTACTGATGCCAAAAACAGCATTGTACTAAAATATGTCCCCTCAGGAACCCGGCAATCAATTAGGGTGAAACGCGTTGGGACTTTGGCACCTGACTGTATGCCACCAACCTAGGAGGCAGTGCTCCTGGTGCCTAGCGTGTATACATATCTTAACTATACATTTGCATGTACAAATGTGTACGGCAATTCTTAGTGTATGAACATCACACATTAATTTTGGTGTGTGAAGGCTACACATTGATATAGTTTATCTGATGATATATAGATTCATAGATAATCACACATGTGGTTGTCTGTGTACCTTTTATGACGTAATCTTTGAAAGCAATTGTCCACCCACGAGATGCAGCATCCATGAGTGTGGGTGGTCCATTGCTCTTTATACTGTAATTTAATATTATTATTATTATTTTTTGTTCTGTGTACCTAGAGTAGGCCCCGGAATAGGGACTCACCTACATCATAGGGTCAATTCAGGACCCACTAGGAGGTTCCAGAACACGGGATCGTCCTTATCAGGGCGGCTATTCCGTTCCTAGGCAGGGGTGCCGAGCCTAGGGCCAGGTATAGGGACAAATCAGAATCCATGACTGTCCACCCCGTCTATCATTGACCCATGCCATTGGACGTTTGCAGTATTATCTCTTATGTCATCAAGGATATATCTTTTTTTTTTTGTTCTTTTTCTATGTGTGTCTGTGGGAGTTTGTTATTTTATGTGTAAATTAGATTAAAGGCTACGTTTTATAACAGGTTGTATCCTGTGATTACATTAATTATACATATACACCACCTGTGGTTATCACTCCCTCTGACGGGATATCGTCTTAGCTGTGATTATAACATAAAGATAAGAAGACTCTTTTGAATAGAATACTGTTTCTGGCGAGAATTTTGATCATTCGAGTTTGGTTTTCACGAGATGTTCCAAGTTTGAATACTTGGATAAATCTGGTTAATAGGGTTAAAAATTATGAGAATGTCCTATATAGACAAAGAAATAGTCAAGAGAAGTGGTCTAGGATATGGGATGCCTGGAGGCTTTAATCCTCCTCTTCCTCAATTCTATGTTCTTAATTTTTTTTTGTTTTTCTTTATGATTCTCTGTCTTTGGCCTTTCCTTTCTATCATCCCACTCAGACAGGAAGAGGGAAAGAAGGCTTTTGAGATGCATCGCAAGGGTAGGGAGGGCTGGGAAATGGGTGGGTATTGGAATTTGAAATAAAAATAATTTTGCATTGTAATTTTGAATGAAAATAATAATAAAAAAAACAAACTTCGGGAATTAATTATTACTGTAAAAAACCTTGATACCGAACTCGGGTTCGGTTCCTAGTGGTACCTTGGAACCAAACCCAAGTTTGGTACCAAAGTTTTTTACAGTAAAAATTAATTCCCGAAGTTATTACACAACGTCTCATTGAACACATAGGACTCTCCATGTGATAGTAATAGATCCATGGAGATACCGGGTCCTTCAGAGTCAGTGTCCAGAAATTCTGTAACTCCACATACCTCTGATTTTACTCAGGGGCACACAGAAGTGTACTCTCATGGATTCTGTATGAATCTGCGAAATAAAAAATTGCGGCATGTTTAGTCACAGGGCATTTTATAGCGTTTTAATTTTCTCTTTAAAGAGGACCTTTCATGGGTCCAGACATTATGAAATAAGTAGCAGGTTATGTAGGGCATAGTCCATGGATGTAAGATCGCTTACAATTTTTTTCTGGGCGCCGCTCCGTTCGCTCGCTATGCCCCTGTTCACTTCTCCCGCCTGGTATGCTAATGAATAGCATCGGTACAGGGAGGAGGAGACTGCTCTGTTTCTCAATGGCCGTCTCCTTCTCCCTGCATGCTCTCCGCTGTGATTGGATCGTGCTACAGCCAGGGAGAAGAAGACGCCCATTGAGAAACAGGGCAGTCTCCTCCTCCCTGTACTGATGCTATTTATTAGCATACCAGGCAGGAGAAGTGAACAGGGGCACAGCGGGCGAATGGAGCGGCGCCTAGAAAAAAATAGTAAGCGATCTTACATCCATGGACTATGCCCTACATAACCTGATACTTATTTCAAATGTCTGGACCCATGAAAGGTCCTCTTTAAGTATTGGTTCTAGAGGAGAACATACTGCTTCAAAGAGGCAACATAGAACCGCACACGGAGTACCTAAGGATATGTAATATGGTAGATGTGCCAAACTTTTCTACCGATATATATATATCTTAGTAGAATTTTACAGCTATTTGATTTTTATTCCACGACAATTAATTCCAATCAGAATCTGAAATAAGTGGATTGAAGTGCCAAGCAAGTGAAGGGATATACAGAGACTTTCATGGCCACTCAGGATCCCTGCAGACGGAGCACAATCACTCTCCTGTTAATGGTCAACAAAGGGCAGGCAGTGAACTGGAACTGCTAGCTTCTGTTCAGTGTCACCTCTGTCCTGACCTTGGACTGGGAAAGCGAGCAAACATTTATAGCCGAAACTTCAATTAATTCTGCATACTGTATCGTAAAGCCATAAATAACCGGTGACAGACACTGCAAATGTCAAGCAGCCAAGCACTTACTATCTACCATATAAACTCTAACATGTTACGCTGCAACTACTGTACAATCTTCTATGATCGGATCAGAGGTGCACCTGCTATTCTGCAGTGGCTGCAGCCAGCCCTGTGAGGATGGGGCCGACTGTAGAATGAAAGTGAATCTCCATGTTTAGATCCAAAAGTTTGTGGTTAAAAATTTCTAAATGCATCTTGGTAGCTATAGAATCTCAGTTTTTCTACAACAGTCATGGGCGGATTGGGAACAAAGTGACCCTGGAAATAAATACTAAAAGTGGTCCCGTTTTGTAGTTGGGTTCAAATTGATGGAAGGCAGGGCCAACACAGGTAGGCGGTGCCAGCAATACCGTATTGTGGCACCGTATACCACCCCAACAGAGCCAAATACCACAGTGCATCACAAAATACTGCCAGCAGCACAAAATTCATCCGCAAAAACTTCCACTGGCCGGCCGTGAGGAGGGCTCAGCCGGCCCCCTGGGCACTGGTCCACCAGGAAATTTCCCTGTAAGGTCTATGGCCAATCTGCCCCTGACTACAGTGCTCCCAAATCCTGGCGGCAATGACAAAAATGTAAAACTTTAACAGAGTTTTTTGAGATTTTTTTTAAAAACACAGAAGTGGGAACACTATAAAAAAAAGAAACTGTACTTACCTTTTAAACGACCCATCGCTTCAGTGGCCCCACTTTGGCATCTGCTGCTCCAGTTTTGCCACTCTGGACCCTGCCGGGTCTGCAATGATCATGTGCCATTCATCATTCTCATCACTCCTGCAGCCGTTCACTAGCCTCAGCAGTCATGTTTGCATGAATGGCACGTGGCCGCTGAATCAGTGGTTGGCTTTAGTGGTTGCGTGAACGAAGGACAGTACACAAATGCTGATGGCCCAACAGGGATCTGAGTGACAATGCTGGACTAGGGGTAATAGGGAATGTCTCTGAAAAACCCTTCAACCCTTCTGGCTGCTTGCGACTGCCACTAAAAGCTTGCCTCTTCCAGTGACTGATGGCTCCTGTGTAAAGATGCTGTGTAAACATAGAGCAGTTATCAAGGGTGGAGAGTTACTTTTAAGGGTATCTGTCAGCAGATTTCTACCTATGAAACTGTCTGGTCTGTTACATGAGCACTTGGCAGCTGAAAGCATCTGTGTTGGTCCCATGTTCATATGTGCCCACATTGCTGAGAAAAATTATGTTTTAATATATGCAAATGAGCCTCTAGGAGCAACGGGGGCGTTACCGTTACACTTAGAGGCTCTGCTGTCTCTGCAAATGCCGCTCCCTCTGCACTTTGATAGGACCAGGCAGTGAAAAGATTATCATGGCTGGCTCTGTCAATCTAAGTGCTGAGGGTGCAGCAGTTGCAGAGAGAGCAAAGCCTCTAGGTTACATAGTTAATACGGTTGAAAAAAGACATACGTCCGTCAAGTTCAACCAAGGGATAGGTGGGGATGCGAATCCCAAAAGGAATCGAGACTGATTTCTACACGTTTTCATTAGCATTAATGTTTTTTACTTTTAAGAATTCGCCTAAACCCTTTTTGAAACTGTCCACTGTTCCTGCTGTGACCACGTCCTGAGGAAGTCTATTCCACAGCTTTACAGCTCTCACAGTAAAGAAGCTTTGATGCTTCCGGAAACTGAACTTTTTCTTCTCCACTCGGAGGCAGTGCCCCCTTGTCTTTTGAGCGCATTTTTCATGGAACAGCTTTTCACCGTATTTTTTGTATGGCCCATTTATATACTTGTACAGGTTAATCATGTCCCCCCTTAGACGTCTCTTCTCAAGACTAAATAAATTAAATTCTTTTAATCTTTCTTCATAACTAAGACCCTCCATGCCCCTTATCAGTTTAGTCGCTCTCCTCTGTACTTTTTCCAGCTGCAGTGCATCCTTTCTATGTACTGGTGCCCAGAACTGAACTGCATATTCCAGATGAGGCCGCACCAGCGCTTTGTAAAGTGGTAATATTACATCCCTGCCCCGCGAGTCCATGCCTCGTTTAATGCATGCCAATATCCTGGTGGCCTTAGAAGCAGCTGATTGACAACAACGCTCCCGTTGCTCCTAGAGGATCATTTGCATATATTAAAACATCATTTTTCTTAGTAATGTGGGCACATATGAACATGGGACCAACACAGATGCCTTCAGCTGCCAACAGGTCAGTCAGTTGCATAGGTACAAATCTGCTGACAGATGCTTTTTAAGGACAACATATTTTTTTGCTTTTGCCTCCCTACATTTATTTTTCTACATTGATATGGCTGTATTAGGTATTGCTTTGTGAGTGACTGACTGATTTCTGTTATGGGGCCATGACTGTTAATGTATCTCACTAGTTTGAATCTTGAAGACCAACCTTCATTGTAGAAGCTCCTTTGTCTAGTAAATGTTTTTTGTTGCTTAAAGGGAACCTGTCACCAGGATTTTGGATATAGAGCTGAGGACATGGGTTGCTAGATGGCCACTAGCACATCCGCAATACTCAGTCCCCATAGCATTGTGTGCTTTTACTGCGTAAAAAAACCCCCGATTTGATACATACAGGGAGTGCAGAATTATTAGGCAAGTTGTATTTTTGAGGATTAATTTTATTATTGAACAACCATGTTCTCAATGAACCCAAAAAACTCATTAATATCAAAGCTGAATATTTTTGGAAGTAGTTTTTAGTTTGTTTTTAGTTTTAGCTATTTTAGGGGGATATCTGTGTGTGCAGGTGACTATTACTGTGCATAATTATTAGGCAACTTAACAAAAAACAAATATATACCCATTTCAATTTTTTATTTTTACCAGTGAAACCAATATAACATCTCAACATTCATAAATATACATTTCTGACATTCAAAAACAAAACAAAAACAAATCAGTGACCAATATAGCCACCTTTCTTTGCAAGGACACTCAAAAACCTGCCATCCATGGATTCTGTCAGTGTTTTGATCTGTTCACCATCAACATTGCGTGCAGCAGCAACCACAGCCTCCCAGACACTGTTCAGAGAGGTGTACTGTTTTCCCTCCTTGTAAATCTCACATTTGATGATGGACCACAGGTTCTCAATGGGGTTCAGATCAGGTGAACAAGGAGGCCATGTCATTAGATTTTCTTCTTTTATACCCTTTCTTGCCAGCCACGCTGTGGAGTACTTGGACGCGTGTGATGGAGCATTGTCCTGCATGAAAATCATGTTTTTCTTGAAGGATGCAGACTTCTTCCTGTACCACTGCTTGAAGAAGGTGTCTTCCAGAAACTGGCAGTAGGACTGGGAGTTGAGCTTGACTCCATCCTCAACCCGAAAAGGCCCCACAAGCTCATCTTTGATGATACCAGCCCAAACCAGTACTCCACCTCCACCTTGCTGGCGTCTGAGTCGGACTGGAGCTCTCTGCCCTTTACCGATCCAGCCACGGGCCCATCCATCTGGCCCATCAAGACTCACACTCATTTCATCAGTCCATAAAACCTTAGAAAAATCAGTCTTGAGATATTTCTTCGCCCAGTCTTGACGTTTCAGCTTGTGTGTCTTGTTCAGTGGTGGTCGTCTTTCAGCCTTTCTTACCTTGGCCATGTCTCTGAGTATTGCACACCTTGTGCTTTTGGGCACTCCAGTGATGTTGCAGCTCTGAAATATGGCCAAACTGGTGGCAAGTGGCATCTTGGCAGCTGCACGCTTGACTTTTCTCAGTTCATGGGCAGTTATTTTGCGCCTTGGTTTTTCCACACGCTTCTTGCGACCCTGTTGACTATTTTGAATGAAACGCTTGATTGTTCGATGATCACGCTTCAGAAGCTTTGCAATTTTAAGAGTGCTGCATCCCTCTGCAAGATATCTCACTATTTTTGACTTTTCTGAGCCTGTCAAGTCCTTCTTTTGACCCATTTTGCCAAAGGAAAGGATGTGCCTAATAATTATGCACACCTGATATAGGGTGTTGATGTCATTAGACCACACCCCTTCTCATTACAGAGATGCACATCACCTAATATGCTTAATTGGTAGTAGGCTTTCGAGCCTATACAGCTTGGAGTAAGACAACATGCATAAAGAGGATGATGTGGTCAAAATACTCATTTGCCTAATAATTCTGCACTCCCTGTATGAACAATTAACATAGAAATAGTCATATCTTACTTGTGTGATCAGAGAAGAGTCATATTTTCAAGCTCTGACTCATCTCAGGTTAATTTGCATATGTATCAAATAGTTTTTTTTACACAATAAAAGCACACAGAGCTACAGGGACTGGGTATTGCGGATGTGCTAGCGGCCGTCTAGCAACCCATGTCCTCAGCTCTATACCCAAAATCCTGGTGACAGGTTCCCTTTCATTTCATTAACAATCTTGCCTACTTCTGACAACCTTTTTTTTATGTCCTATTAGGGCATGTTACGCTAACATAGGGGAGGAAGTTTGCAATGTAATATCTCCTACTGCTCTTTGCTCTGGAGTATACAAAGAGGATCTCGTCTGCACTGGGTCCGTGCGGCGAGAAGATGGACACAAGGAGCAAATCACAACCCGAGCTTGGATACAAGTTTTTTTTATTGCAAAGACCTTTCCAATAAAATCCCCATATGCAGGGGGGGGGGTCTCACAGAGTTGACCGGTTTGAAGTCCATCACAGTTACAACTTAGGCCTCTTTCACACTTGCGTTGTCCGGATCCGGCGTGTACTCCACTTGCCGGAATTACACGCCGGATCCGGAAAAACGCAAGTGTACTGAAAGCATTTGAAGACGGATCCGTCTTCAAAATGCTTTCAGTGTTACTATGGCAGCCAGGACGCTATTAAAGTCATTGGTTGCCATAGTAGTAGTGGATAGCGGGGGAGCGGTATACTTACAGTCCGTGCGGCTCCAGAATGACGTCAGAGCGCCCCATGCGCATGGATGACGTGATCCATGCGCTTGGGGCGCCCTGACGTCACTCTGGAGCGCCCCGGGAGCCGCACGGACGGTAAGTATGCTGCTCCCCCGCTCCCCGCTACACTTTACCATGGCTGCCAGGACTTTAGCGTCCCGGCAGCCATGGTAACCATTCAGAAAAAGCTAAACGTCGGGTCCGGCAATGCGCTGAAACGACGTTTAGCTTAAGGCCGGATCCGGATCAATGCCTTTCAATGGGCATTAATTCCGGATCCGGCCTTGCGGCAAGTGTTCAAGATTTTTGGCCGGAGCAAAAAGCGCAGCATGCTGCGGTATTTTCTCCGGCCAAAAAACGTTCCGTTCCGGAACTGAAGACATCCTGATGCATCCTGAACGGATTTCACTCCATTCAGAATGCATTAGGATAAAACTGATCAGGATTCTTCCAGCATAGAGCCCCGACGACGGAACTCTATGCCGGAAGAAAAGAACGCAGGTGTGAAAGAGCCCTAACACACTGCACTGTATTTTTCCTCTGCTCAGGACATTCACCAACCATGTTGCACGAAAATCAGCCCCATATGTTCACCTCCACCCTCAGTGAGGCTTGTGAGACTCCATGCTCCAATGTCCACACCCATGTCAAGAAAGTGCAGCCCAGTTTCCCATCTGCAAAAGCACATGTAACACAACCAACAGTGAACTGTTAAAGACATGGCACCTGCAAATGGACATGATTATAATGCACATTTTTTGTGCACAAGGCAAGGCAGCAACTTAAAGGGAACCTGTCAAGTGGATATTTGATTATAATCTAACTAATTGTATACAATCATTAACTACTAAAAAGTACCTTAGATGTATTCACTTACTGGTGTGACAGATGGTTACCTCATAATATGCACACAAAGATGCCACATGCCGAATGCTAAAGAGCTGATTTGAGTTCAGCGTGATGTCAGTGAGTCCAGCGTTTATTTAATTAACAGCTATAGCCACTCCCCTGCCCACCTGCTGCTGATTCATATGGAAAATAACTGTCATTCAGCAGCAGGTGGGCGGGGAGAGTCAGGAGCTCATGAATATTCATGACTCATCATTATCAGCTGGAGCTTTTCAATAGAAGATGTTGGCAGATTGACTGGGTCAATTAAAGAAAGTGACCCAGCATTGTGCTAAGAGAATCAGTCACTTATTTATGTTGCCCTTAGTTAGGACCCCATAAAACTGGTGAAAGGTTCCCTTTAAAGTTCAGTACAGACATATCTCTGATAAGGTGGTGAGGTTCAGGGTTACAGATAGTTTAGCTCAACCGCCCCCATACAATCCCCACAAATTGCAAGCTTTATAGGCCATAATGTTTGGGAATTGGGATAATATTTATGCAGAAAAGGATTAGTTTGTCCCCAGGTGTTCACCAAACGTAAACAATAGGGTCCAAGATGAAGCCCTAGAGACCCAAACTTAATCTGTTAAAGGCCATTCTTCTGGGGTCAGCTCTGCAAAATTCTCCACAAGGTAGTCGAAAATGTACGAAAAGAAAAAAATTAAATAGGCCACATAGATAATTCACAAACCAGACACATTTTCAGAACTAGCACACTGGCCTCCCAACTTCAGAAGATACTGAACCAATTTCATTGCCGTATCCTAAAGCTACAATCTACGTACCCACTGGTGGTTCATGTAAGGTTGTACCTTAGATTGTGACATTCTGTATGAACTTGCAAGATATGGTTGATGTCAGTAACTTACCTAGCCATGATCCAGTGCATGGTTGTTTCAGGATGGTTGCCATTCTGACCAGCCAAGCCTTGGCTGGACAACCTATCTGTGAGCCTGTATGCTGAGCCAATTAGTAGCCAATTTAGGCTCCTTTGGTCTGCAGTGCTCCAGTTACCTGCTTGAGTGGATGAGAATCATGTGTGCTGCTGCAGCCAGTGACTGGTAGCAGTGGTGATGTGCCAACAAACAGCACCTCACTTGTGGGGCATGTTACCATTGTGGCCAGTCATAGGCTTCAGCATCACACGTGACCTCCATTCAAGCAAGGAACCAGAATGAGGCGAACTGAAGGAGCTGTAACCGAGCAGCGAGGAACAGGTAAGTATGCGGCAAATGAGGGGAGACTGACAAAAATTGTTTCAAAACTGGAGTACCCCTTTAATTAGCTGGATGTTGACCTAAGAAATGTACATGCATCAATGAATATGAACAATGTCTGTAGTTTGGGGAAGAATTTTAAAAATTGTATGAAATAAGGGTGCTCATACACAGAAGAGGAATGCCAGCCGAACCTGCTATAGTCAGAAGGTGTATGGAGGTGTTCTGACTTTTTTCCCAATTGGCAGAAGTGGGGGGAAGGAAGCATCGGCATTTCAGAATTCAACATGTCTGATCCTTTGTTCTATATGTTCCCGTGTTCTCTTGGGAGATAAGCTTCTGTCAGGGGTATTAGTGTGACCCTGGATGCTGAGCCAATTAGGGTTCTGGCTCAGTGACTAATCCCAGAGCTAGATTTAAGACTGGCATTTGCTCTTTCTCTTTGCTTATGATTTTGTTCCTGGCTCCTGTTAGTTCTGCATGCTGCAAAATGTGCTGCATTTCTGTTGGACCTTTCTGTGAACTTTGGCTCGTCTCTGGATGAATCCCTTGTCTACAAATTTGGCTTCAATAGTCTCTTCTGCTGAACTGATTTTTGGTTGTCTTTGTATTAACCCCTTTTATTACTGATTTGGCCCCAACTGAATTTCCTGGCTTAGACACTGGCTTATACTTCTTTGCTGATACTTGCTGACCTCTGATAGGTAAGCTCGCACTTGTTTTCTGCCACCTTACTTCGCAGATGTTGCCTGGGCACCTAGCAGATTAGCTCAACTGGCCTCTTGTCGGGCTCTGGGAAACAGCTAAGGTTATCTTTAGATGCCCTAAACAGAGTCATCCTTTCTTCCCTCTGACTCTTTACAGTAGGAGAGAGGGTCCTACCCTTATGATCCTATAAACTAGATGGTAAAGAATGGAAATATGAGATGAGATATCAGTTGTGGTTACAAGATGAAGAATTAGCACATGAGACCTTTTATGTTATTATATTGTTTAGTTATATCATCCATTTGACAGAGAGTTGCTGGCCTTTTCCATCTGAATAGAATTCAATCAATTTCTGCATATTTACTTTAGCATTGACCTTTTAGTTACTGCTTGTATATTATAATTTCATCTCGACAACTAAATTTCTACTCATATGCAATAAATGTCCTTTTGTCTTGCACCTGATGAATAAATAAATCCCCAATGATTCCTGCATGGAGGTGTATGAGAGTTTTGATACCTCGAGCCCAGTGTCTACACCTGTAGTAGTGTTGATCGCAAATATTCGAATCGCAAATTTTAATCACGAATATCGCCACTTCAAGAAGATGTAGAATATAGTGCTATATATTCACGAATATTCTAGATTTTTTTTTTAAGCTCAACCCATGATCCCTCCCTGCTTCTTGCTTGTGGGCCAATGAGAAGGCTACAATGTCTTTGTCTGAGCTTAGCAACATCCCTAGCAACCAATAGGAAAGTTGCCTACCCTTTACTATATAAGAACCTCCCCAGCAGTCGTATTTTGCAGTTCTGAGAGAGACAGCAGTGACATTGCTATGCTCTGTGCTATTTTGTGTAATTACATTAGATAGTTAGCTTATATACAGTGGATATAAAAAGTCTACACACCCCTGTTAAAATGTCAGGTTTCTGTGATGTAAAAAAATAAGAAAAAGATAAATCATTTCAGAACTTTTTCCACCTTTAATGTGACCTATAAACTGTAATGTGACCTATAAACTCAATTGAAAAACAAACTGAAATCTTTTAGGTGGAGGCAAGAAAAAAAACAAAAAACTAAAATAATGAGGTTGCATAAGTGTGCACACTCTCTTATAACTGGGGATGTAGCTGTGTTCAGAATTAAGCAATTACATTCAGAATCATGTTAAATAGGAGTCAGCATACACCTGCCATCATTTAAAGTGCCTCTGATTAACCCCAAATAAAGTTCAGCTGCTCTAGTTGGTCTTTCCTGGAATTTTCTTAGTCGCATCCCACAGCAAAAGCCATGGTCCACAGAGAGCTTCCAAAGCATCAGAGGGATCTCATTGTTAGAAGGTATCAGTCAGGAGAAGGGTACAAAAGAATTTCCAAGGCAATAGATATACCATGGAACACAGTGAAGACAGTCATCATCAAGTGGAGAAAATATGGCACAACAGTGACATTACCAAGAACTGGACGTCCCTCCAAAATTGATGAAAAGACGAGAAGAAAACTGGTCTGGGAGGCTACCAAGAGGCCTACAGCAACATTAAAGGAGCTGCAGTAATATCTGGCAAGTACTGGCCGTGTGGTACATGTGACAACAATCTTCCGTATTCTTCATATGTCTGGGCTATGGGGTACAGTGGCAAGATGAAAGCCTTTTCTTACGAAAAAAAACATCCAAGCCAGGTTATATTTTGCAAAAACACATCTGAAGTCTCCCAAAAGCATGTGGGAAAAGGTGTTATGGTCTGATGAAACCAAGGTTGAACTTTTTGGTCATAATTTCAAAAGATATGTTTGGCACAAAAACAACACTGCACATCACCAATAGAACACCATCCCCACAGTGAAGCATAGTGGTGGCAGCATCATGCCAAGGGGCTGCTTTTCTTCAGCTGGAACTGGGGCCTTAGTTAAGCTAGAGGGAATTATGAACAGTTCCAGATACCAGTCAATATTGGCACAAAACCTTCAGGCTTCTGCTAGAAAGCTGAACATGAAGAGGAACATCATCTTTCAGCATGACAACGACCCAAAGCATACATCCAAATCAACCAAGGAATGGCTTCACCAGAAGAAGATTAAAGTTTTGGAATAGCCCAGCCAGAGCCCCGACCTGAATCCGATTGAAAATCTGTGGGGTGATCTGAAGAGGGCTGTGCACAGGAGATGCCCTCGCAATCTGACAGATTTGGAGTGTTTTTGAAAAGAAGAGTGGGCAAATCTTGCCAAGTCAAAATGTGCCATGCTGATAGACTCCTACCCAAAAAGACTGAGTGCTGTAAAAAAATCAAAAGGTGCTTCAACAAAGTATTAGTTTAAGGGTGTGCAAACTTATGCAACCATATTTTATTTATATTTTTTTTCCCCTCCACCTAAAAGATTTCAGTTTGTCTTTCAATTGAGTTGTACAGTTTATAGGTCACATTAAAGGTGGAAAAAGTTCTGAAATGATTTATTTTTTTCTCATTTTTTTACATCACACAAACCAGACATTTTAACAGGGGTGTGTAGACTTTTTATATCCACTGTATTTAATACAGATAGTTAGTGGGAGGTAGTCAGTGTAGGTTAGATCGTGATATATGGTTCTGCTGTCCATACATACATGCTACAGACATAGTGCTGTGATGTCACAAGTTCACAACAATACTTAATGCACCAATCAGTAATATGTAGTCAGACCTGCTAAAATGTGAAGTTGCACGTATTGCGCAAAAATATGCGCATCATTAATTGCTGATTTGCACAATTGCGAATATATTGGAACACTCTATCTGCATATAAAGCTATTGTAATGTTCTGCCGTGCCAACCATTTTCTCCAGTCTCAGGAAACTTCTAGCAGCTTGAAAAATATAGCAAAAGTGACCCACGCCTGTATTGCGTGCGCATTATGCAAATATTACATTGCTGGTTTTCGCAATCAAGAAAATAATTGCAAATTCTCGAATTTCTGACAAATATTCGTGAAATATTGCGAATTCGAATATTGCCTCTGCCGCTCATCACTAACATGTAGTACGTTGTACCTGAGGACGGTGTACACACTGTGTTGTACTTAAAAATGGGTGCAGCACAGTGAATGTTCTTAGCTTTGGGGGTACTTGGATTTAATTTATTCCAGTGAGGGGTATTTGACTTAAAGAGGACCTTTCACCAGAATAAAACCTCTAAACTAACTATACAGACGTGTAGAGCGGCGCCCAAGGATCCCCCTGCACTTACTGTTATACCTGGGCGCCGCTCCGTTCTCCCGTTATAGCCTCCGGTATCTTCATGGTAAGGCTCCACCCAGGGGAACCTGCCGCGGTCTCCTTCTCCCATGCTGTAGCGCTGGCCAATCGCAGCGCTCAGCTCATAGCCTGAGAGAAAAAAAAACCTCTCAGGCTATGAGCTGAGTGCTGTGATTGGCCAGCGCTACAGCATGGGAGAAGGAGACCGCGGCAGGTTCCCCTGGGTGGAGCCTTACTATGAAGATACCGGAGGCTATACCGGGAGAACGGAGCGGCGCCCAGGTATAACAGTAAGTGCAGGGGGATCCTTGGGCGCCACTCTACACGTCTGTATAGTCAGTTTAGAGGTTTTATTCTGGTGAAAGGTCCTCTTTAAATTGAAAAACATTGACATACATTGGGTTACTTGGTTCAAAACCTTATGAATAATACTTCCTACTCCCTCACAAAGTATCGTGACTAAAAACACTGTGCATGAATTCAACCTTAACCCCTTAGGGACACAGCATTATTTCACCTTAAGGACCAGGCCATTTTTTGCAAATCTGACCAGTGTCACTTTAAGTGGCGATAACTTTAAAACGCTTTGACTTATCCAGGCCATTCTGAGATAGTTTTTTTTGTCACATATTGTACTTCATGACACTGGTAAAATGAAATAATTTTTTTTTATTTATAAAAAAAATACCAAATTTCCCAAAAATTTGTAAAAAATAGCAAATTTTCAAGTTTCAATTTCTCTACTTCTATAATACATAGTAATACCTCCAAAAATAGTTATTACTTTACATTTCCCATATGTCTACTTCATTTTTAGATCATTTTGGGAATGATATTTTAGTTTTTGGGGATGTTACAAGGCTTAGAAGTTTAGAAGCAAATCTTGAAATTTTTCAGATGTTTTCAAAAACCCAATTTTTAGGGACCAGTTCAGGCCTGAAGTCACTTTGCGAGGCTTACATAATAGAAACCACCCAAAAATGACCCCATTCTATAAACTAAACCCCTCAAGGTATACAAGGTTTACAAACTTTGTTAACCCTTTAGGTGTTCCACAAGAATTCATGGAAAATAGAGATACAATTTCAAAATTTCACTTTTTTGGCGGATTTTCCATTTTAATAATTTTTTTTCATTTACAAAGCAAGGGTTAACAGCAAACCAAACTCAATATTTATGGCCCTGATTCTGTAGTTTACAGAAACACCCCATATGTGGTCGTAAACCGCTCTACGGGCACACGGCAGGGCACAGAAGGAAAGGAATGACATACGGTTTTTGGAAGGCAGATTTTGCTGGACTGGTTTTTTTGACACCATGTCCCATTTGAAGCCCCCCTGATGCACCCCTAGAGTAGAAACTCCATAAAAGTGACCCCATCTAAGAAACTAAACCCCTCAAGGTATTCAAAACAGATTTTACAAACGTTGTTAACCCTTTAGGTGTTCCACAAGAGTTATTGGCAAATGGAGATGAAATTTCAGAATTTCAATTTTTTGGCAAATTTTCCATTTTAATCAATTTTTCCCAGTAACAAAGCAAGGGATAACAGACAAACAAAACTCCATATTTATGGCCCTGATTCTGTAGTTTACAGAAACACCTCATATATGATCATAAGCAGCTGTATGGGCACACGGCAGGGCGCAGAAGGAAAGGAATGCCATACGGTTTTTGGAAGGCAGATTTTGCTGGACTGGTTTTTTTAACACCATGTCCCATTTGAAGCCCCCCTGATGCTCCCCTAGAGTAGAAACTCCAAAAAAGTGGCCCCATTTTAGAAACTACGGGATAGGGTGGCAGTATTGTTGGTACTAGTTTAGGGTACATGTGATTTTTGGTTGCTCTATATTACACTTTTTGTGAGGCAAGATAATGCAGCGATACCTAATATGTATACTTTTTCTTTATTTATGTAAGTTTTACACAATGATTTCTTTTTTGAAGAAAAAAAAAATCATGTTTTAGTGTTTCCATAGTCTGAGAGCCATAATTTTTTCAGATTTTGGTATGGTATGATATTTTCGGGATGAGATGACGGTTTTATTGGCACTAATTTGGGGTGCGTGTGACTTTTTGATTGCTTGCTATTACACTTTTTGTGATGTAAGGTGACAAAAAATGGTTTATTTAGCACAGTTTTTATTTTAACTTTTTTACGGTGTTCATCTGAGGGGTTAGGTCATATGTGATATACTTTCCCCCCCCCCCCCCTATTTTTTCTAAAAAAATTTTTTACTTTATTTGGGGAAAATGACGCTTTTGTTTATTTTTACTTGAAATGTAATTTTTTTGGGGGGTAAACTTTATTTTTAAACTTTTTTTTTCACTTTATTTTTTGTCCCACTTTGGGACTTGAACTTTTGGGGGTCTAATCCTTTACAATGCATTCCAATACTTCTGTATTGGAATGCATTGGCTGTATGAGTAATACAGTGAGTATTACTCATACAGCTTCCGGCCTGTGAGATCCAGGGGGCTGGATCTCACAGGCTCGTCACCGGAAGGCAGCGCACTGCCATCCATGCCATCGGGTCCCCCCTACAGCCACATGGGGACCCGATGGCACCGCCATACGCCGCCGCAAACCGCAGGTAAAGCTGCAAACCGCAGGTCTGAATTGACCTGCGGTTTGCGTCGATCTCCGACACGGGGGGGGTCATGGGACCCCCCCTGCGCATTCAGGCAATGATTTGAGCAGGCACGGTGGTGATCGGAAATACACATGACGTACCGGTACGTCATGGGTCCTTAAGGACTCTGGAACCATGCCGTACCGGTACATCATAAGTCCTTAAGGGGTTAAAGGAGCTGTCCAACTTTGAAACAATTTTCAGCAGCTCCCCATGGAATGTGTGGAGGGTAACAAGCTTACCTGCTCCTCAATGCTTAATTCTGGCTCCTCTGGTTTGTTGTGCTCAATTCCAGTCAGGCCGGACTGGAGCGCAGCGGTGGGGGAGGACGCGCATGAAGAGGCCTGGCGGTGAAGGACAGGTGAGGAAAGGGTTAGTTGTTTGTGGGGGCGGGTTAGGAGTAGAGGCGCGAGTTGCCAGGGCGGCGGTGGGCGTGGCCAGAGCGGAGACGGAGGAAGGAGGCGGAAGTAAGGACAGTGCGGCCAGGGGATCCAAACGAGCAGGACGGACCTCAGGATGTCGGCACCGGTGATGTCGGTTGAAGAGATGCTGGAGAGGTTGCGGCGAGAGGCGGAGGTGAGGGGGCCTGGCTGGCTGCAGGAGCAGGTGGGCGCCTGCATAGTTTCGCCTGCTCCTGTGGCTACCCCCATTGCTAGGGCTGCCCGGCCGCGGCGGAGTATACCGCCGGCCCGCCTAAGCCCTGAAATCACCCCCCGGGCCCGGCGCCGAATAGGGAGCCCCCCTGCGGACCCTCGGCGGCGGAGAGCGGCCGCTCAGCCTTCTGCGAGCCGCTCTCGCCGTGGGAGGAATCCCGATTCTCGGCGGGGCCCTGTGAGGAGCGGGACACCCCTTCCCCCGTTCCCTGCGGCAGTGGACATGGATGCGGGACCAGGAACGGTGGATCGGCCCATTCCTTCCTTAAGCGGGCGGTCCACTCGGCTTTTAGATAGCATCCGGGTTCCTCGGGCTGCTCTGATGGGAGAGGAATACCAGGGCAGGCCCAGAGAAGATTTTAGCAGTGTGGAGGAAGATCCCCTTGCGGTGGTGGGTGCTGCGGTCTCGTCCAGGCGTCCAGCCAGCGTGGTGCAGAGGGTCGTGCAGGTGGTCCAGGAAGAGCAGCCGTCGACATCCAGGAGCTTTGACGGTGAAGTGTCTTGACGGCGGGAGTCAGGATCTACAGCAGCAGGAGTCACAGCGGCCGTGGTGCCTGGTGAGATTGGTTGGGGATCCGTTTTAGCGCAGGGTTTCCCGGGTGGGGGGGGGGGGGTGGGACCATGGGTGAATTTGGTAAGGGTTTGGGGCAGTTTTTGGGGGGATTGGCGGGTTGGCTGTCGGGTATGGGTGCTGGGTCTCCGTTGCCGGGGTGGGGAGTGGTGCCAGGGTTAGGGGCAGGGACGCAGGTTGTTACGGCAGGGTCGGTGTCGGTGGAGACGCAAGCGGGGGGGGAGGAGGAGGTGCAGAGGTTGGATGATAGGGCTCGTGGTGAGGTGTACGTGTGCTTTGAGGGGCCGCTGGGGGCTCATTTAAAGCAGGAAGTGAGAGAAAAGATCTGGAAGGGAGAGTATGTGGAGATATTCTCGCTGCTCCCATTGGAAAGGTTTAACCTGGATAGGGGTAAGAAGGATGAGGGAAAAAAGGAGGATGAGGATAAGCGTAGGCATCGATTGATTCCACGTACCTTTGCTAATTGGCTACAGGCGTTTGCCATATTAGCAAGTGTCATTGGGGAACGGGCTCCGGAATGCTGTTCGGCGCTGTTTTGCTACCAGGACGCTATTGGGAAGGCTTATAGGGTTTATGGTGGTATGTGTTGGCTCCGTTACGACGAGCAGTTCCGACAGCGTAAGGCGGTGAGACCCGATATCCGGTGGGATCATAAGGATATTGGGTTGTGGTTGAGGGTGACGGCGCCTCCTAGGGCTGGGCAGTCCTTTCGTAGTGAGTCCAGGGGGGTCATCCCCGGGGGCTTTGGCAGCGGCATCGGCAAAAGGGTTGTGCTTCCTTTTTAATGAAGGAAATTGCAGATTTGGTGCCAAGTGCAAATTTAAGCACGAGTGCACGGGGTGTGGGAGAGCCCATGGAGCTAACCGTTGCTTCAAAGGGGGAAGGAATAGGGGGGGTGATGGTGCTGGAAAAGGGACGGACGCCGGTGCGGGTGGAAGAGATGCAGGTGTTCCTAGATAGATATCCGGATCGGGTTGCGGCCGGTTTGTTGGGGGATGGTTTTAGGTTTGGCTTTCGTATTCCATCAGTGGTTACGGCGGGGCCTACGGTTCCTAAGAATCTTAGGTCCGCGCTTGTTCACGCGGGTGTTGTGGCGGAGAAGTTGAGGAAGGAGGTGGAGTTGGGGCGGATGGCGGGTCCATTCAAGGAGCCGCCGATTCTGGGATTGAGGGTGTCCCCGTTAGGTGTGGTGCCAAAAAAGGAGCCGAACAAGTTTCGGCTCATTCATCATTTGTCTTATCCAAAAGGTGCGTCGGTGAATGATGGTATAGATCCTGAACTTTGTTCGGTGGTATATACCTCCTTTGATGCGGCTGTAAGATGGGTGAGGCGGTTGGGGCAGGGGACGTTGATGGCTAAGGTGGATGTGGAGGCGGCCTTTCGATTGCTTCCGGTACACGTTGAGAGCATGGGTTTGTTGGGTTGTTTTTGGGATGGGGAATATTTTGTGGATAGGTGCTTGCCGATGGGGTGCTCTCTGTCGTGTGCATATTTTGAGACCTTTAGCTCATTTTTGGAATGGGTAGTGGTGGAAGTTTCAGGTTGTTCATCCGTTATCCATTATTTAGACGATTTTTTGTGTTTAGGGCCGGCGAATTCGCGGGTGTGTTCTTTGTTGCTGCACACGGTGCAGTCGGTTTTTGTGCGTTTTGGGGTACCATTGGCGCGGGAGAAGACGTTGGGGCCGGTGACAGAGTTGTGTTTTTTGGGGATTGTTATAGATACTGAGCGGATGGAGTGCAGGCTTCCGCAGGATAAGTTGGTGGATTTGCGTCTGGAGATTGGCAGGGCCTTGGTCAGGGAGAAGATTAGGTTGAGGGATTTGCAGTCATTGTTGGGTAAATTAAATTTTGCTTGTCAAATTATGCCAATGGGTAGAATTTTTTGTAGACGACTGGCCGCGGCTACGGCGGGGGTGTCAGCGCCGTATCATTTTATCAGGTTACGCAAGGAGTTAAAAGGGGATTTAAGGGTGTGGGCGGAGTTTTTGGGTCAGTACAATGGCAGGTCTTTAGTGATGGCGGAGTTGTGTGATAGTGTGGAGTTCGAGTTATATACTGATGCGTCGGGGGGAGTGGGTTTTGGGGCTTATTGCCAGGGACAATGGTGTGCGGGCGTATGGCCGGATTCGTGGGTAAGTCGTGGGTGGGTGAGGAACATGGCTTTGTTGGAACTTTTTCCCATTGTGATGGCGGTGGTGTTGTGGGGTGAGAAATTTGAAAACAGGAAGGTGCGTTTTCATTGTGACAATTTGGGGGTGGTTCAGGCTATCAACAGTTTGTCCGCTGTTACAGTTTCTGGTATTGCGATGTTTGTCGATTAACATATGGTTGGTGGCAGAACATGTGGCTGGAGTGTCTAATTCAGTGGCGGATTCTCTTTCTCGTTTACAGTGGGAGCGGTTCCGGCTTCTTGCGCCAGAAGTGGAGGTGGAAGGTCTGGAGTGTCCGCCGTGGCTGTGGGGGATCCTGGAGGAGAAGTGATGGGGATGTTGAGGGATTCGTTGAGCCCGGGTACTTGGAGGGAGTATGGTAAGGCGTGGACGACCTGGGAAACTTGGAACGGATCCTGGGGGGCTGGTGTTGGGGATGGTGATGTGCAGGGCCGCTGATAGGCCAGTACAGCTGGCCCAGTTGTACCGGGCCCGGCTGGCAGGGGGGCCCGGGCTGCCGACTCCCGAGCCATTTTAATTTTTTTGCTGCGCGCTTCTAAAGGTTAAAGGGGCGGGGACTGAGTCAGTGACGTCACGGGGGAAGCCTCTCTGGGCGGCGCTGTAATCGGCTGGTGCGCTGGAGGCCGGGGAGATCCTCCTGCTGCAGTGTTGTTGTGCCGAACGAGCGCTCAGGCTGGTGCTCCGGGGGTAGCGCAAGTTGGAAACGGCAGATCAAAGGGGGTGGATCAGGCTGATGTGCTGATATCGTAGTGGCGATCTCCAGTAACAGCAGGCAGTGTGGGGGCGGCGCTCACTCACTGACGTCACACGCTTCTCCTCCCACTAGGCGGCGCAGGCGCGTGACGTCAGTGAGTGAGCGCTGCCGCCCGCACTTGTTACTGGAGGCTGGAGGGTGGAGGGAGGAGGCAGGAGCTGAATGTAAGGTCGGTATGTGTCATCCACAGATCCCCCTCTATAACAGTGCCATCCACAGATCCCCCCATAACAGTGCCATCCACAGATCCCCTCCATAACAGTGCCAGATCCACAGATCCTCTCCATAACAGTGCCATCCACAGATCCCCTCCATAACAGTGCCATCCACAGATCCCCTCCATAACAGTGCCATCCACAGATCCCCTCCATAACAGTGCCATCCACAGATCCCCTCCATAACAGTGCCATCCACAGATCCCCTCCATAACAGTGCCATCCACAGATCCCCTCCATAACAGTGCCATCCACAGATCCCCTCCATAAAAGTGCCATTCACAGATCCCCTCCATAACAGTGCCATTCACAGATCCCCTCCATAACAGCGCCATTCACAGACGACCCCCCAGCGCCATAAATATCACTTGTAGACAAATCTGCATGTTGTTTCAAGGCGGCGTCTGGGGAGGGGCCAAGGGCGGGGCCAGGGGTGTGGCTGAAGGAGGGATCAGGGGGTGGAGCTGAAGGGGGCCCCGTCATGTATGCTGTACGGGGCCCCATGATTTCTATCAGCGGCCCTGGTGATGTGAGGTTGTTGATGTTGTTAGGACAGTTGAAGAGCGAGGGGTGGTCGGTGTCAAAGGTGAATCATTTGATTGCGGGGGTAGCGTTTGGTTTTAAGTTGCGGGGGTTGCCGGACTTGACTAAGGGTTTTTTGGTTAGGCAGGTTTTGAAAGGGTGGCGTAGGGGGGCAGGCAGGGTGCCGGATTATCGGAGGCCGGTGTCCTTTGAGTTGCTGGTGCAAATGGGTGATAAGTTGAGTTGTGTTTGTAGCTCTGGATGGGAGTTAGTGCTGTTTAGGGCTGCATTTGCTTTGGCGTTTTTCGGTGCTTTTCGCTTGGGGGAGTTGGTGTGTGACAGTGTGAGTAGAGCGGGGGGATTTAGGAGTGAGGATGTTGAGTTAGCGGGGGATAGAGTGTATGTCCGGATTCGGAGGTCAAAGACTGATCAGGAGGGCAGGGGGCAGCGTTTTACGTTGTTTCCGGTACCAGGTTGTAGTATGTGTCCGGTGCGGTGTGCAGGGTCTTATGGGGCGGGGCTACAGCGTAATGAGGTTCCTTTTCTTAGGCATGAGGATGGCTCCTTTTTGTCTAGGTTTCAGTTCCTGGCGGTTTTTAAAAAATGTTTAAAGCTCTTGGGTGTGCCGGTCAAGGATTATTCTGGTCATTCGTTCAGAATTGGTGCGGCAACTGAGGCAGCCAGGTGGGGCGCCAGTGAGGAGGTGATTAGGAAGATTGGGCGTTGGGAGTCGGTGCGTTTTAAATCATATGTGAGGCCTGCATTATTGTAGTTGTACGGTAGGTGGTAGGTGGGTCTTAGTTTGTTCTTTTTTGTGTTCACAAGTCGGACGGTGGCGGCTTTGGTGTGGATTCTGGGGCACTCCTATGTGTTCTGGGGTGCGATCAGAGCAGATGTGAGGCCGAGTGGGCGACAGTTGGGTATTAGTCCGGAGTGTGCTACGGTCAGGTGGTTAGGTGTTAGAGGTATGTTGTGGGGTGGAGTGTTGCGGGAGGTGCATCATTTCGTGCGATTGGATCATCCTCCAGATGTGTTAGTTTTGCATGAGGGGGGGAATGATTTGGGCAAGCGTCCTTTTAGGGAATTGGTTTGTGACGTCAAGTTTGACTTGCTCAGGATCTGGGCGTTGTTTCCAGGGATGATAACAGTTTGGTCAGACATTGTGCCGCGGAAGGCGTGGAGGGGTGCGAGGTCAGTGGAGAGCCTTAATAAGGCTCGGATTAAGGTAAATAGAGCAGTTGGCCGGTTTATGGCAAGGAATGGCGGTGTGGTGGTGCGGCATGAGGTGTTGGAGAAGGGGGAGGGTGCATTTTGGAGAGCAGATGGAGTGCACCTGAATGCGGTGGGTACGGATTTGTGGGCTCTGGGGCTCCAGAGTGGTGTTGAAATTGCTTTGCGTATGTGGAGGGACGCGCAGGGTTGAGGTGGTCAAGCTGCGCGTTCTTGGAGGCGGGGGAGGTCCTTGAAGTGGAGGAATATGGTGGTACCTGAGGATGGGAGGGCCCCGCGGGAGGGGCTGGACTCTCATTGAGGAGCTGGTAGGAACTAATTACGCGTCCATCAGTTGCTGCCTCCGAGCTGGGTTCAACGGCTGGGGGTAAGATGGAGACGCAGGTGTTCCAGCGTTTATGGAGTTATTGGGGCTTCTAGGACCTCCCTTGTCATTGGTTAACTTATGTTATATATTTTGTATTTATTCAATAAACGGCTGCTGTGGCCGATTAAATCCAAGCAGTGGTGTGGTGTGTTTATTTCCTGGGTTAGGATGTGGGGTTGGGGGTAAGATGATGGTTGAGCTAGTGGGACTGAACAAATAGCCAGTGCCCTCTTCAAGTCAGGCCGGACTGGAGCGCAGCGGTGGGGGAGGACGCGCATGAAGAGGCCTGGCGGTGAAGGACAGGTGAGGAAAGGGTTAGTTGTTTGTGGGGGCGGGTTAGGAGTAGAGGCGCGAGTTGCCAGGGCGGCGGTGGGCGTGGCCAGAGCGGAGACGGAGGAAGGAGGCGGAAGTAAGGACAGTGCGGCCAGGGGATCCAAACGCCCACCCACCCGACCCTAGTGGAGGTGGAATTAGGGGAGTGTTGGTGTGTTATATGTCGCGGCAGTCGTGGAGGCGGGGGAGGTCCTTGAAGTGGAGGAATATGGTGGTACCTGAGGATGGGAGGGCCCCGCGGGAGGGGCTGGACTCTCATTGAGGAGCTGGTAGGAACTAATTACGCGTCCATCAGTTGCTGCCTCCGAGCTGGGTTCAACGGCTGGGGGCAAGATGGAGACGCAGGTGTTCCAGCGTTTATGGAGTTATTGGGGCTTCTAGGACCTCCCTCGTCATTGGTTAACTTATGTTATATATTTTGTATTTATTCAATAAACGGCTGCTGTGGCCGATTAAATCCAAGCAGTGGTGTGGTGTGTTTATTTCCTGGGTTAGGATGTGGGGTTGGGGGTAAGATGATGGTTGAGCTAGTGGGACTGAACAAATAGCCAGTGCCCTCTTCATGCTTGTCAACTTTCGGAGTGGATGGGGGTCATGTGTGCCGCTGCAGCCAATGACTGGCCATAATGGTGATGTGCAACGGTCATATGCCACTTGTGGACAGTCATTGGCTGAAGCAGCACATGTGACCCCCATCCATGCAGGGAACCAGAGTGAGGGGAACTGAAGGAGCTGGAAATGAGCAACGGGGAACAGGTAAGTATGCTTTACCCAACGGGTCCTGCACGGAAGGAGGGGGGCACATTTTGGCTACCCACAAGGCAAATGAGTGACATTAGGCTTGTTTTTTGGGGAGCTTAATGTGGCTTAACGTACAAAAAACAACTCAGATGTAAAGGGGGAACAGGCTGACACTGGGTATTAGAGCAACAGCTGAATAGTGATAGGCATGAGATCTTCAGTAGGAGAAACACCAGACTTGCTCCTGAGGTCCATTTCAGTACCATGTACCTTCTGTAGACATCCAGGTTCTCTGGTCCTCCTCCTCCTCAATCAGCATGTGAGGCCTCCTATAGGCTTCATTCCTAGTAAAACTTTTCCTACACTTGAGCATTGCCACCCTCAGTCCCATGAGTGAGACTGAACCAAGACCTGGAAAAAGATGGTAACCGCATAAATTTATAACCAGCCTCGGTAGCAGGGTGCACATGGGAAGGCTTACAACAATAGAAAACACAAAAAATCCCCAGCACACCTGCCAGCTGGCCTGCAACAAAACAAATGACCCTGTCTAACAGTATACATTAAAAGCTGAAGTTTTAGTTGCACAAACCTTTGGCAAAAATATGTAGAAGCCACACTGCCACCTTCCAGGATAGGTTTGGGAAGCTGAGATCTTAGGTTGTGCAAAGTTTCAAGGCAATTGATTGAGGTTTAGGCACATTATGGTACATTAAAGGGACACTGACAGGCCCAAAAAGCATATTTAGGTATATATATGACAGTACAGGTCTTATAAAGTGTATTAGAATCATCTAAGTATCCCCCCTGTCCACCTTATAACTACAGTAAAATGAAGTTTTATAACCTGCTTGAATCGTGTTCAATCTGCCCAAGGGGCGGCGTTTCATCTCAACTTGCGCCCAGCCAGCCTCGCCCCAACTGCCGTTTGAAGCGCCGCCCAGCTCATCAATATTCACTTCGCTGGGCGGCACACTAATCATATCGCGCCTGCGCACTAATTAACCCCCTTTCAGCTGTAACAGAGCAGCGCTCTGAAGCGCTGCTATGAACTGTGCCCGGCGCATGCGCATAAAGCAGAGGCTGCATTGGCCTCTGAGAATCAGACTGTGCGCAGGCGCGATGCGATCCCGGCCAGTGAGGGTGCCGGGCGCATGCGCTGAAGATGAGCCAGAGGCCGATGCCCATAGTACTGTATTGGGCATGCGCCGGATCTTGCGTCAGGGACACTAGTAGCCGCCCAGCGAAGTGAATATTGATGAGCTGGGCGGCGCTTCAAACGGCAGTTGGGGCAAGGCTGGCTGGGCGCAAGTGGAGATGAAACGCCGCCCCTTGGGCAGATTGAACACGATTCAAGCAGGTTACAAAACTTCATTTTACTGTATTTATAAGGTGGACGGGGGGGGATACTTAGATGATTCTAATACACTTTATAAGACCTGTACTGTCATATATATATACCTAAATATGCTTTTTGGGCCTGTCAGTGTCCCTTTAAGCTCTTTTTACATTAAGCTAAATATGTTGGCATAGAGAGAGTCTAGTAGGATGGGAAGTTTGGGGAAATTGGTTAACATCTGAGTTGTTTTTGGTACGTTAAGCCACATTAAGCTCCCCAAAAAACAAGCTTAATGTCACTCATTTGCCTTGTGGGTAGCCAAAATTCATAAAACTTCCAGGATAGGTTTGGGAAGCTGAGATTTTAGGTTGTGCGAAGTTTCAAGGTAATTGATTGAGGTTTATTAACATTATGGTACATTAAGCTACATTAAGCCATTTTCACATTAAATGTTTTAGGATGTCCCAAGGGTGACTCCACGCTAGGATGTTAATGGATTTCGTCTCTCACCCACTTTTCTAGTCTGCAACTAAGATGGACGCCAGCTTCCTTCCTCTAAACACACAGCTCCACCTCCTATGAATGTGAGCAGTCTGTTTAGCTGTGTGGGGAAACAGCGGCCTCTTGTGGCCAAACAGCAAAATAACAGTGTTCATGCAATAAGAGCTGTTTCACAATCTCACACCCCCTTAACATATAATGACTCTAGTAGTGCCCTCTTCACATATAATGCCCCCAGTAGTGTCCCCTTCACATATAATTCCCCTAGTAGTGCCCTCTTCACATATAATGCCCCCAGTAGTGCCCTCTTCACCAGTAGTACCCTCTTCACATATAATGCCCCCCAGTTGTGGCCTCTTTAAACAAAGTCCCCCCACCTTGTGGTCTCTTCATATAGTGCCCCTCAGTTGTGGCCTCTTTACATACTGTGCCTCCCCAGGAGTGTCTCTTTACATATAGTGCCACCCCCAGTAGTGCCTCTTTACATATAGTGCCCCCAGTAGTACCTCTTTACATACTGTGCCCCTCCAGTAGTGCCTCTTTACACATAGTGCCCCCATTAAAATATAAATCCAACCTCTCTTCCTTGGTGCCCCCAGTAGTCTTTGCAACTAATAAATAAAAAAAGAATAAAATTCTCACCTCCGTCCGGCTGTCTGTGATCCTCTTCCAGCCTGCTGCCACGGCTCCCTGTTCTACGGTACAGGCAGTCGCGAACAGTATTGAGATCTCCTGCTCCGGGTCTCTGGCGGTGTGATTATGTTGTCACGCCATCTGTGACCTGGTGCAGGAGGTCGCGATCATCATCACCATAATGACCTCCAATATGTGTTTCTATGGTTGTTGTTAATGGGCCTTATTCTAGGCCACTGCCTTTTTACTGTGGCTTAGAATAAGCACCGCACAGGTCTCCTGTGCGGCTGACAGCAGGAGTCTGGCTGCTGCTCTAACAGTCCGCATCGGCAGAACTTCTGATCCTGGCCGTTTAGCCCCTTATATGCTGCAGTCAAAAGCGACCATAGCATTTAAGTGGTTTAGAGGGAGTGACTCCCTCTGTTAGCCATAGGCACCCTGTGAAGGTGGTGCTGATGTCTGTACACGGCAGCTGGGGGTTCATCAAAGAACACCGGAATTACTGTTGTTTGCATAACTACCACAAAAAGGGAATTCAAAGCAATCAAAAAGTGTTATGTACTCCAAATTGATACCATTGAAAACGACAAGTTGTCCTGCAAAAATATAGCCCTCACACAGTTCTGTAGAAAGAAAAATTAAAAAAAGTTATTGGTTGTGGGATTTGGCAATGCAAAAGCATTGTCACGAACCAGGGGGTGTGAACCCACTGTGCCACGTGTCCTACCTCCCCTAAGGGTGTTTTCTAAGTGAACCCCTCAATTCTTCACAGTACCCCTGAGAGAGTACACCGTGACACAGAATCTCAACAGGGCCACTACCACTCCCATCCTCTGCACTCGCTCCTCAGGGGCTTGCTGCATATCTACCCCAAAATGGTGCGATTAAAAACTACAACTACTAGCCCTCATTTGGCTACATTGATAAAAAAATAAAAATGGACTTTATGGAGTATACAGCATGGAACCAAGGGCAAGCAGGGGCATAATTAAAGAGGGTTTAGAGGTGCATTAGGGGAGTCAACAGACTGTATGGCAACAGTATTATATGGTGTATTATACATGCATATTATACTTTGAGAGCCTAATAACTTTACAATAAATCAGACCACCTATGGAGAAAATGCTACATTTTGGCAAATGAACAAATAGTCCTTCCTCGGAGTAGTCTTTGATGCCTGTAGATCTCATCACTTTCATGTGTTGTTTTTACTCCTCGTTCTTATGAAGCACTGAGTCTGTGAAGAGCGGTGTGCTAAAAAACGCTATTATACTACGTGTAGACAATACACCCTACTGGGGATTTGCCCACATCAAAGTCATCTAAACATACATCACTTCATTCCTGTAGGATTAGCCTAATGCTTTTATATTTGTCTAACACAATACCCTCCTTCTTATCTGGAGTATTTGTAATGCTAGGCAGCTGATTGTATCATCCTGCAACCTGCAGTTTGTTGGGGATATTGCATCCAATCAGGGGCGTAGCTAAAAGCTCATGGGCCCTGGTGCAAGAGTTCAGCTTGGGCCCCTGTCCCTCAGTGCTTGTTGGCAAGGGGCAGGGGAGCACATAGCCTTCCTGCTGCCTGAGGCAAACATTAAAAGGGCACCCCATCATGCCAAATTCTTAACCTAACCCCTTCTCTCCAGCCAGAGGTGTAAATTGACCAGTATGCACTTTCTATAATGCCAGTGTCTTATGTGGCACAAGGGTCTTTGGGCCCCTCAGGCTCCTGGGCCCGGTAGCGACTGCTACCTCTGCACCCCCTATAGCTACGCCCCTGCATCCAATCTCTCCTGTGATATCCTGCTAATAATAATATTAGCAGATAACACATGTATGGTATGATTATGTATGTATATATATATATATACACTGCTCAAAAAAATAAAGGGAACACAAAAATAACACATCCTAGATCTGAATTAATTAAATATTCTTCTGAAATACTTTGTTCTTTACATAGTTGAATGTGCTGACAACAAAATCACACAAAAATTAAAAAATGGAAATCAAATTTTTCAACCCATGGAGGTCTGGATTTGGAGTCACACTCAAAATTAAAGAGGAAAAACACACTACAGGCTGATCCAACTTTGATGTAATGTCCTTAAAACAAGTCAAAATGAGGCTCAGTAGTGTGTGTGGCCTCCACGTGCCTGTATGACCTCCCTACAACGCCTGTGCATGCTCCTGATGAGGTGGCGGACAGTCTCCTGAGGGATCTCCTCCCAGACCTGGACTAAAGCATCTGCCAACTCCTGGACAGTCTGTGGTGCAACGTGACGTTGGTGGATAGAGCGAGACATGATGTCCCAGATGTGCTCAATTGGATTCAGGTCTGGGGAACGGGCGGGCCAGTCCATAGCATCAATGCCTTCGTCTTGCAGGAACTGCTGACACACTCCAGCCACATGAGGTCTAGCATTGTCTTGCATTAGGAGGAACCCAGGGCCAACCGCACCAGCATATGGTCTCACAAGGGGTCTGAGGATCTCATCTCGGTACCTAATGGCAGTCAGGCTACCTCTGGCGAGCACATGGAGGGCTGTGCGGCCCTCTAAAGAAATGCCACCCCACACCATTACTGACCCAATGCCAAACCGGTCATGCTGGAGGATGTTGCAGGCAGCAGAACGTTCTCCACGGAGTCTCCAGACTCTGTCATGTCTGTCACATGTGCTCAGTGTGAACCTGCTTTCATCTGTGAAGAGCACAGGGCGCCAGTGGCGAATTTGCCAATCTTGGTGTTCTCTGGCAAATGCCAAACGTCCTGCACGGTGTTGGGCTGTAAGCACAACCCCCACCTGTGGACGTCGGGCCCTCATATCACCCTCATGGAGTCTGTTTCTGACCGTTTGAGCAGACACATGCACATTTGTGGCCTGCTGGAGGTCATTTTGCAGGGCTCTGGCAGTGCTCCTCCTGTTCCTCCTTGCACAAAGGCGGAGGTAGCGGTCCTGCTGCTGGATTGTTGCCCTCCTACGGCCTCCTCCACGTCTCCTGATGTACTGGCCTGTCTCCTGGTAGCGCCTCCATGCTCTGGACACTACGCTGACAGACACAGCAAACCTTCTTGCCACAGCTCGCATTGATGTGCCATCCTGGATAAGCTGCACTACCTGAGCCACTTGTGTGGGTTGTGGACTCCGTCTCATGCTACCACTAGAGTGAAAGCACCGCCAGCATTCAAAAGTGACCAAAACATCAGCCAGGAAGCATAGGAACTGAGAAGTGGTCTGTAGTCACCACCTGCAGAACCACTCCTTTATTGGGGGTGTCTTGCTAATTGCCTATAATTTCCACCTGTTGTCTATCCCATTTGCACAACAGCATGTGAGATTGATTGTCACTCAGTGTTGCTTCCTAAGTGGACAGTTTGATTTCACAGAAATGTGAATGACTTGGAGTTACATTGCGTTGTTTAAGTGTTCCCTTTATTTTTTTGAGCAGTGTATATATATATATATATATATATATATATACATACATACATAGTGTTTCTGTTTACAGTTGTTACTTTTAAACACCATATAGTACAGTCGTGGCCAAAAGTTTTGAGAATGACAGAAATATTAGTTTTCACAAAGTTTGCTGCTAAACTGCTTTTAGATCTTTGTTTCAGTTGTTTCTGTGATGTAGTGAAATATAATTACATGCACTTCATACGTTTCAAAGGCTTTTATCGACAATTACATGACATTTATGCAAAGAGTCAGTATTTGCAGTGTTGGCCCTTCTTTTTCAGGACCTCTGCAATTCGACTGGGCATGCTCTCAATCAACTTCTGGGCCAATTCCTGACTGATAGCAACCCATTCTTTCATAATCACTTCTTGGAGTTTGTCAGAATTAGTGGGTTTTTGTTTGTCCACCCGCCTCTTGAGGATTGACCACAAGTTCTCAATGGGATTAAGATCTGGGGAGTTTCCAGGCCATGGACCCAAAATGTCAACGTTTTGGTCCCCGAGCCACTTAGTTATCACTTTTGCCTTATGGCACGGTGCTCCATCGTGCTGGAAAATGCATTGTTCTTCACCAAACTTTTGTTGGATTGTTTGAAGAAGTTGCTGTTGGAGGGTGTTTTGGTACCATTTTTTATTTATGGCTGTGTTTTTGAGCCCACTCCCTTGGATGAGAAGCAACCCCACACATGAATGGTCTCAGGATGCTTTACTGTTGGCATGACACAGGACTGATGGTAGCGTTCACCTTTTCTTCTCCGGACAAGCCTTTTTCCAGATGCTCCAAACAATCGGAAAGAGGCTTCATCGGAGAATATGACTTTGCCCCAGTCCTCAGCAGTCCATTCACCATACTTTCTGCAGAAGATCAATCTGTCCCTGATGTTTTTTTTGGAGAGAAGTGGCTTCTTTGCTGCCCTTCTTGACACCAGGCCATCTTCCAAAAGTCTTCGCCTCACTGTGCGTGCAGATGCGCTCACACCTGCCTGCTGCCATTCCTGAGCAAGCTCTGCACTGGTGGCACTCCGATCCCGCAGCTGAATCCTCTTTAGGAGACGATCCTGGCGCTTGCTGGACTTTCTTGGACACCCTGAAGCCTTCTTAACAAGAATTGAACCTCTTTCCTTGAAGTTCTTGATGATCCTATAAATTGTTGATTGAGGTGCAATCTTAGTAGCCACAATATCCTTGCTTGTGAAGCCATTTTTATGCAACTCAATGATGGCTGCACGCGTTTCTTTGCAGGTCACCATGGTTAACAATGGAAGAACAATGATTTCAAGCATCACCCTCCTTTTAACATGTCAAGTCTGCCATTTTAACCCAATCAGCCTAACATAATGATCTCCAGCCTTGTGCTCGTCAACATTCTCACCTGAGTTAACAAGACGATTACTGAAATGATCTCAGCAGGTCCTTTAATGACAGCAATGAAATGCAGTGGAAAGTTTTTTTTGGGATTAAGTTAATTTTCATGGCAAAGAAGGACTATGCAATTCATCTGGTCACTCTTCATAACATTCTGGAGTATATGCAAATTGCTATTATAAAAACTTAAGCAGCAACTTTTCCAATTTCCAATATTTATGTAATTCTCAAAACTTTTGGCCATTCTCTTTCTAACAAAGCCAGAACCAGCCCTGTACCTCTCATGGATCCAGATATCTCCCCATTCATTGTCAAACTGGCAGCTGGAGGGCGTGCTGCAGCTGGTGACAGTTGAAGGATGGAGTGGACAGAGAAATTTGAAAATGAGCAAACAGCAGGTGGCGCTGTACAGATAGATTTCATTGGATAACTCGGTGGCTATTCTAAATTTTTGATTACATGCAATTACAAAAACATTCAGGTCCTGCTTCTGATTTGGAAGCGGTAGAATATTTTTGCGGGACAACCCCTTTAATGCATCAACTGCCTGTTTCTATTGTTTAGAAAATTCGTATTATTAATAATCTATACAATATTAACACCTTCATTGGATACTCTGCATTATTTAACGGGAGTCTGCCACCACATTTTGACATTATTAGACCGCTTACATAGCGCTGTAGCATAATTGTAGATGATTTAAATGGTACCTTTGTTGTGTTCTTGTGAAGTTCACCCGAGGCAAAAACAGACTTTTATTCGTAGGTAAATGAGGGCTCGCAAGTGCCCAGGGGCAGCCTTCACTTCGTTGGAGCCCAGGCTGCTCTGCCTCTTTTGTTAATATCCCCGCCCCAGCCTCTGCCCGCCCTTCTCTTCCCTTGCGTCCTCCTTCTCTCCCAGCGAGATCCCACGCCTGCGCTCTCCCTCGCTGGGTCGGGGCAAGCGCACTGCGATGCCCATTGAGGGCGCGGCATCACTGTAGCTACTGCGCCTCTGGTCCGCCTCCTTGCCGCTGGTTTTGCGCCGTTGGCCGGCGCATGTGCAGTAGCTACAGTGATGCCGTGCCCACAATTCTGGAGTTTTCCGGATCTGGCATTGCTGGATACTACTGCCTGCCCTTCAGATTCCAATGACTGTAATGGGCTCCGGTTACCTGGAAAATATACACGCAACAATTTTGTCCACGCCGATTCCTGGCATTCTATGGAGATGTGAAAATAACTTAATCTGTGTTTTTTGCGATTTGGCATTTGTTTGAAGGGTTTATCCGGTAAGAAATGTTGATGACCTATCCCCAGGATAGGTCATCAATATCAGATCGGTGGGCGTCCGACACCCCAAACCCCAGACGATCAGCTGCATGAGGAGACGGCTCATGCAGTGAGCTCCGCGGCCTCTTCCTAGGCCATGTGACGTCACCGTACATTGGTCACATGGTCTAGTTGCGGCTTAGCCCCACTGAAGTGAAAGCGGCTGCGCTGCCATACCATGCACTGCCACTATATGATGTACGGCGCTGTGCTTGGAAAGCTGCCCGGAGCCGGTGTTCTGTCAGAAAACCTTAAAGTGTCAGATTCCCTTACCCCATGTGACTTCCGGGGGTGTGCGCCTCCGCGCATGCACAGTACCATGGCACGGCGCCTTCGCGCAAGCGCAGAACCACGGCATGGGTAAGGTAAAATTACAGTGGGCGTTGAACTCCTAGACGCGCGCACGGACACCGCACGTGCATTCTCAGGGGTAAGGAGATCTGACAGTCTTTTGTCTTGTTAAATCTCTTTACCCTCACACTGCGCACGCGCGGATTGAAGCCAGCCAGTAATGAATCTGAAGCACGCTGTGTAGTGAGGGTAAGGAGATTTTACAATCCGCGCGTGCGCAGTGTGAGGGTAAGGAGATTTAACGAGACAAAAGACCGTCAGATCTCCTTATCCCTGAGAGCACGCGCGGTGTCCATCAGCCACCGCTCACTGTAATTTTAACTTACCCATGCCCTGGTACCTCGCTTGCGCGGAGGCGCCGTGCCGTGGTACTGCGCCCCAGATGTCACGTGGGGTAAGGGAATCTGAGGAGGTGAGGTTTTCTGACAGAACACCGGCTCTCAGGGGAATCTGGAGGCTACCTGACACCGCGGATCTGATAATGATGACCTGTCCTTGTAAAACGTAGAGAGACACCCAAAAATGGGGCAGATTGGATGCAGAAAATCCATTGCATGCACCTGAATGGAGATTTTGCAGCCTGTGCACGGATTTCTGCAAACGCCCTTCGGATGAACAGGACAACTGCAGACATTTCTGCTGCACCAAATCTGACGTGTCTGAACATAACCTTGTATCAGCCCGTGTGTTTCATTTGTAAAAGTTGTGCATTTCAATAAAGCAATGGGGGAAAAAAAAACATGAAAAAAAAAGAAAAGAAAAAAAAAGGCAGGGCTGACGGGGAGGGAGCTCGGAGGCTGCACACAGTCGCACACACATCTGCCTTGGGACTGCAGTGTGATGTATTCATCCTCCAGCTGATCGGCGCTCGCACTGCGTGCCCACTGACAGCTGCCATCTCCCCGGGGGGCGCTTTCTTCTCATTCCCTCTCGGGCTTGTCTTCTGCATTGCCCGCTCTTCCAACAAGAAGATGAACCCCCAGTGTGCCCGCTGTGGCAGAGTCGTGTATCCCACGGAAAAAGTCAACTGCTTGGACAAGGTAATCTCCCCTTTCTTACTCCGGAGGTTTGAGCGTCTTGTTCAGACGACGCGGAGAGACGGGACAAGACGACGTCCACTTTGCTGCCCTGTGTAACTAGTTGCGGGTGCGGGGTGCGGGGTGCGGGGTGCAGAGCTGGACCGACGCAGCAGGGCAGGATTTGGCAAGATTTAACTCTTTGCGGCCGTGTTGCTGCTTGTCCTATGTAAAAAAAGCAACGATAAACCGATGCATGCCTGGTGCCAAATGACAAGCTCAGCTCTGCTGCGTCTTTTATTAAAGTTGCAAGCGATGGGCACAGCGTGTTTTCACTGAAAGGGTTAAGGACGATGCCAGAGGAGAGAATACCTGAGCACTTGAGGAGTGACTGCTGCTGGAATGCTTGCAATTTCTTCACACCGTAGGGAGGCGACGGACGCGTACTGGACGGCGGAAGGGGAGCAACTACTGTCGCGCTGCCGTTTGGTGCGGATCCGTCATGGATCTGCACAGGCGGATCCGTTCAGATAATACGACCGCATGCATCCGTTCAGAACGGATCCGTTTGGCTCAGTTTCGTCAGACGGACACCAAAGCGGAATGGAGACGAAACTGAGGCGTTCTGAGCGGATCCTTATCCATTCAGAATGCATTAGGGCAAAACTGATCCGTTTTTTGGACCGCTTGTGAGAGCCCTGAACGGATCTCAGAAACGGAAAGCCAAAACGCCAGTGTGATGTCCAATGTTTATCAGGGCACTGGAAACGAGAGAATGTGCCCCCCCCCCCCCACGATGTCCACTGCTGTGTGTGCACAGTTGTGTAAATGGCTTCTAATCTCTTGTGCAATGTCACCTATGGCTGGGGAAGAGGTGGAGGGGGGGGAAGCTTTTCATCCGAGTGACTGAAAGCAATGCAGAAATGACTTGTCTAGGAAATAAGTGCAATCATCACATATTGACGGCGGACGGCAGGGGTACTGCTGAGCCGTGGAGACGTCAGCTAGAAGGACCTCACACCGGCAGCGATCAGAACGTCGGCTATGAATGGTGGCAAAGTGATAATGAAGCAGCATGCATCGTGCTGAGACGAGAACGGCCTTGATGATGATGAGAGTGCTGCTTCCTCCACTGGGCGGCTCAGTTTCTGTAAGTTTGCTGCCTTCTTATCGGGCTGGCTAATAAAAGAACAACAAATGCGACAAAACTTGCACAAATGAGGGCACCCCCCCCCATTAAAGTGTATCAGTGCCGGATCTGGCATTAAGTGTTCGCAGCAAAACGGACCTGGTTTTGCGGTCTGCGCATGCGCAGACATTTTTATAATGTGAAAATAATAAATACCGGATCCGTTTTTTCCGGAAAGACGGATCCGGTATTGCAATGCATTTGTGAGACGGATCCGCATCTAGATCTGTCTCACAAATGCATTTGTTTGCGTCCGGAATTTCCGGATCCGGCAGGCAGTTCCGGCAAAGGAAAGCACCCTAAGACAACTGCTCGGCAGGGGTGTTGGGAGTTGGACCCCCACCGATCTAATATTGATGATCGGTAGTCTGTGATAAACCATCAATAGAAAAATCCTGGAAAGCCCTTTAGAAAATGAAGCACTATGCCTGTTGAATACGTGATCAGCGGTGAGATCATAATGGAAGTTATCGTTTACTTGATGAAAAAAAGACACATGTCCAAAATGGTCTGAAGGATAAAAACAAAACCTTCTAGCCATGGCCAACTACAGACAATTTTGCCCCATAGGGGTCGGGGGAAAATAGTTGCCTTCCTGACCCCACATGGCTGTCGAATAATTTCCCTGGATCAATTAAACCTCATCCATGGAATTCTGACATAGTATCGGCTATTACTACCTACTGGGGTCGGACATTACTACCTACTGGGGTCGGACATTCTAAAGCTTAACTGCTCTGACTGTAAAGAACCCTTTCCTATACTGATATTGGTTTTCCTAAACCTGTAAAGAAGGTCCTTTGTACAGTTCTTGGAGTGAATCAGGTGCCAGTTCTTTTTACTGAACTTGTGTGTGTGTGTGTGTATATATATATATATTTGTATGTTAATAATTCCACCTCTAAGGCATCTTAGTGCAATTTTTCCAGCATCCCATTGTCCGATTGAGTGTGAAGCCCAAAACTAAACCCCATATTCAGAATGAGGTGACTAGGGGTTTATAGAGGAGAACATTTATTTTTATTTTTTATAGCTCTCTTTATATACGCACTAGGGGTCATCCCATAAAAAATAGTCTGCATTTTGCAAACCTGCACCTGGTTCTGAATACTTTTGTAATGGCATGTAATTAAACATTTTGTATAGCCTCTGAGCTATTCACTGAAATCTATCTGTAGAGCGCCACCTGCTGTTTTCTCTTTTTCTAAATTCTCTGTCCAGCTCACTGAGGTTGACATCAATGCTCGGTTCCATCCTTCAATTGCCATCAGCTGCAGCAGAAAGGACACCCCCCCCCCGAGCTGCAGCAGAAAGGACACACCCCTGAGCTGCAGCAGAAAGGACACCCCCCCCCGAGCTGCAGCAGAAAGGACACCCCCCGAGCTGCAGCAGAAAGGACGCCCCCCCCCCGAGCTGCAGCAGAAAGGACACACCCCCGAGCTGCAGCAGAAAGGGCACACCCTGAGCTGCAGCAGAAAGGACACCCCCCCCCCCCCCCCCCCCCGAGCTCCCGGCTTGAAATAAATCTAGCACAGCTATTGGAGCAATGAATGGGAAGATCTCTGGATCCATGTGAGGTACAGGGCTGGGGAGACTGTCATGCACTAGATTATGTAGGTCTTTCTTTTTCACATTATTCATGGCATAACCCCTTTAAATGTGTCATCAGAAAATAACCTATATTTTAAATCCAGTTTTTGTATCAATCTATTCCTAAAGATTTTTCCATGTCACTATATATGTAAAAAAATAAAATAAAATTATCCTAAAACCCTGCAGTTTTTCCTCTGCCTACTAGGCCTAAAAATAGGCGCCACTTCTTGGTCTTGGCACGGATCACTTTTCATCAGTCATCTCATTGTCATCACAGATGGAATTACAATGACAGATATCACCTATAGATATATAGCTAGATAACACAGGATCCACAATTCACTATACTGATGTTCACAGCTTATCTCCTCCTCCTCCCTGTACAGTACAATGAGGTCCACCCCTGTCCATTGTGTCTGTGGTCAATGGAGGCTGCTGTAAGGCAGGTCAGGAAAGATGGCCGCCCCTATAATCATGGTCAGGAATCGGAATAAAGAAATCTACAATCAGAAAATAGAAACAGATTAGAAAAATGGGATGTGTGTAGCTATCTGGTTTTAACTGGCAGAAAAATAAAATAGGTGACACACTCCCTTTAAATCTTGCCTGCTTTTGCAGCTGCCGCTTGACATTGAGTGGTGCTGCTTAGTGTACCGTTAATTGTTCGCTCAAGTGATGTGTTATTTCTAGTTACTGTAGATATACAGCCACTCTAATACCTTTTCTTAGGTGTACTTTATATGTAGTGTCTATGTATACAGTATGATAGAATACGTCATGATGGTCGTGTCTAGTTCATGTTGGAGGTTGTAGTGGTTTATATCTGCACTGAAAGTAGTAGTAATAGTATGACGGTCATGCCCAGTATAGTGTCCTGTGTATAAGTTAGCTAGAAGTGCATTGCACAACCACAAAAAGTCCTAGGGAATATTTTTAAGTGCTGGAAAGCCGCCTGAGAGGATGAATATTGAGTGCTGTAGGGAAGCCAGGTGACTCTTCTAATTCATGGCGGCACTTGTGTTTACTCAGCAAGTTTATGCTAAGTGAACGAAAGAATCCAGCCGATGCTTCAAAATGCCCTTAGCTTCCAAAAATCTAGACATATGGGTCTAAAAAAGTATTTGCCCCCTTACATATATCCTCAGTGAATCCAGCTGATGCTTCAAAATGCCCCTTAGATTCGCAAAATACAGACATAAGGATATGAAAAACATTATTTTCCCCCAATTATTGCCTATTTATCACAGTTCACAAAATATAACATTAGATAACAGGAACTGGAGTCATTTACGTTGCACTGTTTTCGAATTATTACTGAAGGATCTGAAATGCGTTGTTCCTGCACGAATACCTGTCGATGTGTCTGGATATGGGCAATTTAAAATAATAAAGTCTAGAATGGCAGGCGGGGACGGGGATAAGCCCACCTAGCATCACAGGTGACGCTAGGGAGGCTCGCCCCCCATCCACGCCTGCCATTGGCCGCTCCCCCCCCGACATCGAATATTTTCATCAAGTAGCAGCGGCAGTGCGGGGACCGGAAGCGGAGCGGGTAAGTATATTCAGTGTGAAGGGCCCGGCATATGGAGGACTTTTTGTAGTCTTGGATAACCCCTTTAAGCTAAAATAAATAAATCATTTTTTCAATTAGTCTTTTTATTAAAAATATGGTGTCCTTTTTTCTGTACAGAGCCGACATGCTCCAGTAGCACCCTTTGGATTTTCAGTCTTTTCTGTCAGACCAGGAGAACACCGGCTTCTTATCTCTGCTCTCTGACCTTACTAAAAGTGTTTATGGCCTCTCAGTGGTTTAGAGATAGGGGTTATTAGGTGACTGGCACAAGGTGAAAGTACCACAAAGCTAGAAAAACAGTTTAGACAGAATGGAGACCACATGGTGACAAGTCACCTTCCTCAAACCACTTTTTCCATCTTTTCTTCTTATGGCAACTAGTGTTTGAAAAAGGTCCATGTAGGACCGAAACGTCACATATACACGAATAGGTTGCCTTGCATCTGAAAACCAAATAAAGATCATCATGGTACTTCACGTAACTCCTAAGTTTATTTTATCTTTGCTCATGTAAACCAAGCCAGTGACTGTCGGCGGTGATGAAGTGTGTGATGCCGGATGATATATTCGATGCTCTTTACACTGATTAGTGTCATAGCCAAATAATTGGTTTTTTTTGTGTTAGAATTTGGCTTCCTAAATTCGTTCCCCTTTGTAACAGGCCATGACCCTTTTTTTTTTTGGGGGGGGGGGGGGGGGGGGGGGGGGGGGGGGGTGGTATGTACGCCAGAGTGCTATAATTGATTTATTAAATCTACTCCACTGATTTTTCATGTAGTATGACCACTTTCAGTCGCCACCTGCGTATGTAGCATCTGATGGCGGTAACGAGGTGTTGTCAATATGATCTCTTATTTTCAGGCATGTCCGCCAATTTGAAAAACCGCTATAACACTCTTCGTAGCATTTTAGGCAGCCGTCACCACTTTGCATAACCAGTTGTAAGGGTGATTCACATCAGCGCGTTTTGGTTTCCGTTTTGAAACCTAATAACGGAAAGAAACGGAACGGATCCGTCTATGGTTTTAATGCATATTTGAAACAGATCCGTTATAAAAAGGGAACACATGGCTTCCGTTATTTTCCGTTTTTACAACGAATCCGTTGCATAACGATAACCAAAACGCAAATGTGAACCCGGCTTGACCCCAATCTCGGAGCCCTCAGAAACAATTCATCCTAGCATAGTCATAGCATGGGCTAATTACAAGTTCCTGCCACATCAGCATCAATAGACAGAATTCATATGACCTGTTATTTGGGCAGTATATGGCAGTTTTTTTTGGCTCCTGGTGGTGGCGGCATTATTTGTACACTGCATTGTCATGGAGCTCTATATTAGCAAAAAGAAGTTTACTACTACTAGTTATTTGGGTAGTATTATAAGTTTATGCAACCTGTTAGTTGACATGGTTTGTACCAAGTTTTTGTGCATGTGGGTGCATGTTAGCCTTACCTTTACCCACTAAGCCCCTCCCCTCCATCACTAAGCCACGCCATTGTAGTAAAGTGTTTAATAAATTTGGTGCAAGTCAAATGTGCCAGAATTATAGTTCAATAGTGCATCTGTCCCACTGTTATTTAGTCAGTACGTAGCGGTTTTATATGAGCAGTGTGTAGTAGTACTATTCAGAAACTGCTAGCTTTGCTCTCTGTACATGTTTACAGCATTAAGATTGTTTGACTATATGCAGTCTTTTATTGTAATTGTTGTGTAATTTCCATGTCGTATCTGTAGCTTGATTTTTATTTTTTTATTTTTTTGGACCTTTTGACACTTTTATTTTTAATAAAAGAGGAGGGGGACGCTGAACAGTGTTTGGCCCAGAGAGCTTCCACTCCTTCAGTGCTGCACTCCTAGTTAAGACTTAGTAATGATGAATTGCTTTTATCTATAATTAAATTTAGCCTCATATTTGCCAAAAATTATTTTTCTTTCCAGATGATTACAGCAAACTACCTAAAAATAAATCCTCTACAGGAAATCAGTGGCATCCCCCCCCCCCCCCCCCCCCGTGATAAAATAAATAGAACAAATATTCAGCCCCCCCCTCTTGTGACCATTCTCAAACTCCTCCACCTAACCCATCCCTGCCTGGTGCAGTGAAATATGCAGCCTCTGTCAGCACTTTCAGATAGGAAGGAGATGTCTCAGAGAAGTTAAAACAGATGGATATCGATCTATGAATAGATACACTACGTGGAGAAAATTATTGGGGCCTACAGGACATCCCATTGTAAAGCCTTAGGCATTCATATGGACTTGGTCCCCCTTCTGCTGTTTTGAGAAGGCTTTCTACAAGATTTTGGATTGTGTCTGTAGGAACTTTTGCTTGTTCATCTAGAAGAGCATTTGTGAGGTCAGACACTGATGTTGGGTGAGAACTAGGCCTGGCTCACAATCTCCATTGTAGTTCATCCGAAAGGTGTTGGATGAGGTTGAGGACAGTGCTCTGTGTGGGCCATTTCTTCCAAGCCAAACTCACCCGACCATTCCCTTATGGGCCTTGCTTTGTGCACTGGGGCACTGTCATGCTGGAAAAGTAAAGGGTCTTCCCCAAACTGTTTCCACAAAGTTGGAAGCATACAATTGTTCAACTATGCTGAACCATAAAGATTCCCCTTCACTGGAACTAAAGGGCCCCTGAAAAACACACCATAACATTTGCCCTCCTCCACCACACTTTACAGCTGGCACAATGCAGTCAGATAGGTAACATTCTCCTGCCTTTTGCCAAACCCAGACCATCAGACCACCAGAAGTGTGATTGGTCACTCCACAGGACACGTTTCCACTGCTCCAGAGTCCAGTGGCGGCGTACTTTACACCACTCCATCAGACTGAGCATTGTGCTTGTGCAACGGGCAGCCTCCCCCCAGGGCCCTCTATGTCGCGTCCTAGTGTAGGAAATGCAGAGTGGTATGTTGTGGCCTAAAATGTCTCTTTATGTTTGTCACGGTGCTCCTACATGGATACGGCTGGACCCCAGGCTATGGCTCCGAAGCAATAAATAGGGTGAATAATTGAAGGATTTGAAGAAATAACTTGATTCCAGACCTTGAGATGAAGTTCAATGGCGGCTTTACTTGAATAAACGTTTCTCCAAACAGTTTTCAGGCTTTGTCTTGGTTTCAGCAGGCTTTAGCATGAAACTGGCAGGCAAACTCAACTCTGCTATATCTCTGTTTCTCTCTGACTGCTGTACTGATAGGCTGGCTGTATAACTCATCTTCTTTATGCTGCACTTCTTCTTTGTAGTCTGACTCTAGATTATGCCAGGAAACTTTCCTCCTGGCTCCTGAAGTTCTAAGCTTTGGCCTCCATGGCCAGCACAGTTCAGGGTGCTCTGGCTGGCGTGGGCACGTCCAGCAGAGAAGTGCCCTTGCACACCCTTCCCCTGTCTAGGGAAGACCTAAACTGGACCTAACTGGTCCCACCCTTCCTGCAGGAAGTAGGACTAGCCCACTTCTCTCTAGAGGGGGGGTTAGAATGGAATGGTAAGTTTCATTCTATCTAAGATAGCTCTGCTGTGTTTGCTGCCACCTGCTGGTGAACCAGGCACATTACATGAACAAAACAGTTGCAAAAAGATTAGGAATGCACAGGGTATAGGACCAATATACATAAGATGACATTATATTAGCCAATTAGAGATAGTAGCAGGGTGCAGTAGTGGTAACACCACTCTAGGGTGTTACACTTGGTGATGTAAAGTTTGCATGCAGCTGCTCGGCCATGAAAACCCATGCCATGTTAGTACCAGAGGAGATTTAGACTTTGCAGAGCATTGGTGACTTTTACGCACTATGCGCCTCAGCACTCAGCGACCCCGCTCTGTAACTTTACGTGGTCTACACTTTGTGGCTGAGTTGCTGTGGTTCCTGAACGCTTCCACTTTGCAATCATACAACTCACAGGTGATGGTGGATTATCCAGGAGAGAAGACATTTCAAGAAGTATCTTGTGGCAGTGGTGACATCCTATTACAGGAATTCAGACAGATCTTTAGAGTGACCCATTCTTTCACAAATGTCTGTTAAGGCAGACTGCATAGGGGATGGATTTTATACACCTGTGGCAATAGCGCTGAATGAAATACCTGAGTTCAATGTGTCCCAATGCTTTTCTTCCCTATTAGTGTATATGTGATATTGATCAGATAAATGTTAAAACAGCCTTAGGATCCTTTCACAGATATTCCACCTGGTAACAAGGACCAATTGATAACAGCATGTTGTTTGCTGCGCATTACCTGCCTTTACATGTGGCAATTATCTTCGGTATGGGGACATTTTTCATTTGCTACCAGCATATCCCCTATTTAAAAAATGATGATTTTTAATGTAACATAAAAGGTGGGATTACCTGGCAAACCAGTGTTTGCTTGTTTGCCAAGCGATCTGGTACAAGTTTAAACGAAGCAATGATCAGAGACAAAAGTTGTTTTTTCCCAATCATAGGCTCTTTTAGGGCACGACCACACAGCATGGTCGTGTCGCGGTCTGCATTGCTAATGGCCATGGGGTATTGAAGGTGCTGCATGGCTATTAATAGAGATGAGTGAATCGAATCCCACGAAATTGAATTCGATTTGAATTTCAGGATAAATTCGATTCGCCTCGAAACCAAATTTCCTCGTGCTTCGTGTCAGCCAATCGATTTAACCTGAAATAGTGTAAAAAACTAAAAAATTCACTTACCTCCTTAATTTGCTCTCGACGGACCGCCAGCCTCCATCTTGATTTTAGATCTCGGCCGAAATCCCATGCGTGGTGATGTATGACGTCCCAGCGTGATAACGTAATCTTGCGCTGCGCAAGATTTTGCTCCAGGTTCTCAAGCAAGATGGCGGCCGGCCCGTCATGAGCAAATGCGGAAATTAGATACCAAACTTAGCATTGCTTCCTTGGACTGGTGGGTAAGGCCATGTGATAGGACACACATCATGGGGTACAGTACTCTGGGAAGGCACAGTTTAGCATCTATGGCATACAAACCTTCCTGATTCTTCTCGGCCTTTCTTCTTACCCACTCTTCCTCTTCTGATTTAGGAACTTGTTTCTGCAACTTCTGGAGGAGGGTTAGATCCAGCTCCCCTTTTTTTGGAACTGTGTCCACAGTATGTGGCATTACAGGAGGAGGTAACAGAGCAGCCTGCTTGGCTGCAGCATCTGCCCTATGGTTCCCTTCAGCCTCCTTTGTTTGCTCTTTGGTGTAGGCCTGTACCTTGACAATGGCCACCATCTTAGGCAATTCTAATGCTCTAAATAACTGAGCTACAGATTCTGCATTTTTGATAGGGTTACCCGAGGATCCCACAAAGTCCCTGCTTCTCCAAATGGGACCATAGTCATGTGCTATGCCAAAAGCATATTGTCAGTCAGTGTAAATTTTTACAGTCTGATGACCCTCAGCCACTATACATGCCTCAGTGAGTGCCTTCAACTCCGCTATGCTTCCTGTCCTGACCTCAGACCATCTATCATATTGCACGTACTTCACCAGACCTGATCTTGGCTTGATTCTGACTACTATTCTGCCTGATCCCTCTGTGCCTTGCACTGGTGTCTCTGACCCCCTTGGGTAAGCTGCCAACCGTACAGAGACTAATTCAGGATGTAGCAGCCTGTGGCATCCTTTCAGCGAAGTCAAGATCCCTTTATATTTAGATTTAAGGGTGTAAATAAGGAAACTACCAGGATAATAACCTTAGAATTAGCCCAAAGTCAAATTTATTACTTGACGGTAGTAACATCAATGATTTTTGTATATGGGGAAAATGATCACTACTGCGATCAATAGTTCCCATACAGATTAGTTGTTTCTACTGAGTAGAAACAATGATTTTGGGTGCCACACCAACAATCATTCCCTCCAGTGAAAAATCATTTGCTGGTTCACTGGGTGATCAACAACACATTTACACAGGGCAGTTACCAGGAAAGAGGTTTTGAATCACATGGCCCGTCACGTGCCTAGAGTGGGTGGGATTATCGGCGGTCCAGATATGGTAAATAGGGCTACCTGGACACCGACCAGTTTGCTGCCACACGCACCATGATGGAGGCCCCACCGCATTTTTAGCAGTATCTTTCGCTACATGCTTACCGGTAGTAAGGGCTTGTTGTATGGACTCTAGGGGAAGAGACCCAGCATTGGACACCCCTCCCCACCCTTACATTCTTCCAGTCACCACTAGACTACAGAACGACCCTTGGTAAGACTGTTGCTTTTTATTCTGAGCACGTCGTGCATCACTTTTTTATTCTATTTGATACCTTATTATGGGCTATTATTTTACATGAAGTATCTATTGTATTAAGAAGGTCACCCTTTTATTATTTTGGTTTGTCTAAAGCTCCCCAAGGTTTTATATATGCATATTGCATTCCTTATCCATCAGCTATAATGAGCTTGTTTTTAAGTAGTCCTTGAAATGGTGTTGTGTAAACTTTTTGATAACCAGCTGAATTGGAAAACTCTCTGTGCAGCGTCCATTCGGCATGGGTTTGTAACCTGATTATGTGAACTAGAAATCTTTGTATCCTAAGGGAGAGGAATCTTCACAGCGCGATTACAATCATTCCCCTTTTATGTATTAATGGATAGAAGTAATTCCTGGCGAGAAGTAATTACTCCTGTGGAATATAATCCCATTCTGATGGAAACAAACCTATCAATTAAGTCCGCCACTATTATAACTAATAGTTTCCCACTCATTATGCTCAATTATTTGTCACGTCCGATGTGACTTGAATGTTACCTTTAGAATGAGTAAAGCGTGTAATTTAATTGCTTTGTACAACTTCAGCATTCATTAAGAGAATTTGCATATGTAAGTAGACCTTGAAATTTGTTCGGTCTGGGGATTTTGTTCCTTGTATGTTTGAAGTTAAGCTTTCGGGGATAGTGGGTAATGAAATATTTACTAAATGCTAAAGTAACTGCGGAAATTGGTAAAATATATCGTTGAGCTGAGGACCGCACACTACACAGTGATATGAAGTAAGAGACGTAGCAATACACAGTCAGCTCGTTACTAGGGGATATATAGAAAGGCAAGATCTGGTCATGAAAGGGGTTGTCTCAATAAAATAATCTATTATACCCTTTTTATGCGCCCTATTTTAGGGTATATGTAGGTCATTGAGGGGGCCTCCTGTGTCTAATAAAACACTTGTGCATATAATATTAGTTTAAAGACTATGTAGACTTTTGTACGCATTTTGAGTTAAAAAAAACTTTTTTTTTAGTTGGTCTTTGTTAAAATGTTGATCCAATTTCTCTGTACAGCCTTGAGAGTCTGTTGTAGCAGGCTCTGTATTTTTACTGTGTTCAGTCAGGCGGTTCCTCATTTCTTATCTCTGAGCTAATAAACTATAATCATTATAGCTCAATTCTTTAACTGTTAAAAATGTGGCTTAAATAAGCGTTTTTTTTTAAGCTATTAGTAATTTACAGATAAGGGTTATTAAATGACCGGCACAAAGTGAAAGTACGATTCACACAGCTAGACAGTTAACCCTTTGTGACAGAACATCTGAATCTTTTTTAATAAAGACAAGTTAAAAAAATTATTTTTAGCCCCAAATAAGTAAAATGCAGTTATAAAAAAATTGCCCCCAAAGGTGTACGTAGCCTTTAACCATCCCCCATCTTGTCCAAACAATATCAGCTAATGGTTTTGCTTAGGTAGGGTACTGACTCTCCTTAAAGAGATCATCTTTGGATGAAGACTTATTGGCTATGCTCCATGGGAAAACAATATGCAAAGAGGTATCTCCCAAGGAAAGAGAACCATCTTGTTAGCGCCACCTTGTGGAAGTGGCTCCCAATGACTCAAAATCCAACTTTTTATCAAGCCTTGGGACATGACAAGGGAAAATTGCCAAGCCAAATATCCATTATTTAAAGGGCATATGTCAGAAGGACCCGACCAACCATATTAAACCATGCATAATGCCTAGTAGGGCTGAGCCTGCTGATGAAAACCATACTCCCCCCCCCCCCCCCGATCCCCTTGCTGTGTTTAGGAGAGAGAAGTAATTTTTAAAATATGCAAATTAAGGATTAAGTACTACTTGGTGAACCTTAGCTCCTCCTCGTTGCTTTCCTGGACACTCCCCCTTTTACTTTATGGACAGTGAGAGGCATACAGGTAGAAGAGGTAGTGTCCAGGGAAGCAGAGAGGAGGAGCTATGGTGGATAGGAATAGATAGGAACCGCCCTCAGTACACTTGCGCTCTAATTTGCATATTTTTTGGAAACATTTATGCAGTGTGCTGGCAGCCCACTGCAAAAAGAGTTGATGTAATTGGCTTGTGTATTCCCTTCCCAAGGGAGAGAAACAGTTCGAAGTTCTCTGGGAATGATTTAGCAGGACTGGTTGCCACCACTTGCAGAGCTGCCTGATGATGGTGTGATTGTGTCTACAATATTTCATCATGGCTGAACAGCCTGACAGGAATGCTTACCAATGTGTGGTATATGCAAGTGCAGGAGCGTGGTATGCAGTGAGGCCATGCCCCCTCACCCCTTAGGAAGCACTGCACGTGGAGACAAACAGTCCTGCTCATATGATAATACAGGTTGCTTTCGGCCATTTTAAATCATTCCCGGAGTACACCTTTTAACTAGCCAGCTCTCATGCTCGGTTGCTATGTAAGTTGCTAGGTGTGAGCTGGCTCCACCCTAGTCTGGCAGAAGCTGTTGTGTAGTTAGTGAGTGAGCAGTGTGTGATGCTGGAGTCTGGAGTTGGGGAGTCTACTAGAGAGGGATCAACAGAAAACAAAAAATAAAGAGAGATATAGCAGCTTGTGAGCTAAAAACAGCCTCTGAGAGAGAAACAGAACTTAAAGGGGTTATTCAACCCAAAAGCCCGGGCCCCTCAGACAGATTGTACTAAACTCAGTCCCCTGGCCCCGCGTCTCTTGTGATGCCCGCACGACCGGCGCTGCATCTCCCAATTGTGTGGATCAAAACATTAAGCGATGGGAAGCCTCCCGAGCATCGCGGGTGACACTAGTGAGGCTCGTTCACGTCGCAGCCTGCCATTGGCTGCCTCCTCCATCGCTGGATGTTTTGATCCGTGTGATGGGGAGATGCAGCGGTGGCTGTGCGGGGCATCAGAAGCGACACTGGTACCGGGGAGCGAGGTAAGTACCATCTGTGTGAGGAGCCTGGGCATTGGGGGGGGGGGCATTTTTGAGGTTGGATAACCCTTTTAAGAGATGATAGGGCGGACATTACAAAGGGAGGGTGCTGGAAAATGCAAGCTAGTGAAAAGGTTACATATATATATGATTATTTTGGACTTCACTGCTCTGAGGTTGGGGTGACAAGCTTTAGGCTTCTGGCTACACTTAAGAGACAGAATGGCCAACTGTTACAAAATTGCCCCCGCAGAGGGTTCTGCAGAAATACTGATGAACTAGAACATTGTAGTGCCACATTTGTGGAGAAACAGAATTATTGAGATAGAGAAATTGCACACCTTTGGCCGGATGAGAGGCTGCATTGTTTATCTGTAAAGAGAGTCGGAGGAGACTAGTAAACTGTCTACCCTTTTACACATGGGGGTCATTTACTATGCTGAAATACGCCTAAATTTGGCGTATTTCTGGCGCAGATAGCAGCGCAATGGTTTGTTGCGCCGCTATCTGCTACTTTGCCCTACTCATGCCAGGTCTAAAATTGTGGGCATGGCGTGAGTGGGGAAAGGGACCGGCCAGCAGGTCTGTCTCCTTCACCATTTTCTACGCCTGGTTTAGGTCGTATATTTAGAACCGGTGCCTCTTCATAACTTCCACTGCCATAATAATAAATGTGCCCCATAGCCTTTGAGGAAATTGCCTAAAACACCTGTGAAGACTGTGCTAATGTTTAGAAGTGCCTGTGTCAACCACCATATTGCCTCAGTAAAGTACAGTGAATTGTTTGCACCAAGATCTGCCATTCTACCTCATTGTATTGTGCGACCGCTCACTATTCGAGTTCCCTGTCTTGCACCTCTGAACTTATCCATACCAAGAGTACCTACCTAACACCAGGCAGGAGCCCCAAAGCCAGGGAATGCCCCAAAGGAAAGAAAAGATGGGCCCTTCCCATTACTGCATGACCCCCAGGGAGTGCTGGTGTGGGGAGCTCCACCGTGAGTACAACTACCTCCATCATTGCTACCATTGCTCCCATCCTCTATCCTACACCCTTCCTGGGTATGCTGCATTTATTTCTCCTAAGCAAAGCAATGGATCAGGGGGGAAAAGGTATGGTTTTAATCAGCAGCGTCTGCCCTACCAGGAGGTATGGAAGGTTTAATAGGTTGATCCTGCTGATAGATGCCTTTTAACTCAGACAACCTCTTTTACACCTAGACCTATAAAGAACCAAATTTAGATCAGCAAAGAGTTGACTACTGGTAGGACATTCTAGGATTGTATTGACTGAGAAGTTGCTCGTCTCTGTATAATGGTATATGAAGCGCCGCGCAGACGTGTGTTTTCTACTGTAACAATATTTGCTCTCCGGTTTGATCCCAAGTAAATTGCATTCTCCTCAAACACCAGCTCCTGAGAGAACCTCTCTGTGAATGACAGCTCTGGGCACATTTATTCCAGAAGGTGCGAATATTTCATATGTATTGTGCAAATGATGCCCGAACATCAGAAGGTTTCTCACACCTGGTGATATCTTAAAGGGTTGGTTAAGTCGCCAGCTCATAATTGCTGTTTCTTTCCTGCTCTTGTCTTGTGTGTTAAACAATTAGTCTCCAGTCTCTTCTACTACAGCCATGGGTTGAATGGAGCAATTATCACAATAATAAAGCCATGAACATGACTTTAGATGGATGAAGTGATTACGATCATTGCTTAATGATTATATTACATGACCATGTGTTTGCTTTGTCTTTATAGTACTGGCACAAGGGATGTTTCCAATGTGAGGTCTGCAAAATGACTTTGAACATGAATACCTACAAGGGATACGACAAGAAGCCCTACTGCAATGCGTAAGTACCATGACTTATTGACATATGATATAACATATGGTGTTGGCAGAATGCTACAGGTTGGTTGTCTTGTGCAAAACTGATATCTGACCATGTCAATGGCACTATTGTTGGGGGCTCAACATTCAACAACGTCCCTCAGGTAACCACTGATGACAAAAGTAAGTGAGACAAGTTACCATCGTGCCCAAGGCAAGGGCTTTAGTATGTGCTCTTCTGATGCTTGTCTCCAAAGTCCTACATGATAGATGTTAGATGGTCAGTCTTTGATTTATTTTCCTCCTGTGATCCTCCTTCCTCACCAATCCCTATTTTTTTCATTATAATTCCTACTTTCCATTTACCTTCACCCTCCACAATTGTCTAGTTCTCAATGCAAGGAGAGCTGGACACCCAACCATGTATTTGTAGTAGAGTCTACTCGTGCCTTCAGATTCTCTGCTGGCTCCATCCCTCACCTTTCATATATGTTTGTCCACCAACAGGACTAGGACAAGTGCTAAGTAGAATGGACAGCCACCTATGGTGCCACGGGGAACATTGCATTTTTGGGCATAGATAAAACATGTATGGTCAACAGAGCCCAATGTAGTACTGGATTCATTCAACAGAGCCCAATATAGTACTGGATTCATGTATGGTCAACAGAGCCCAATGTAATACTGGATTCATTAAAAAATTGAGCTCAACAATTGTAGAACCAAGAGCTTTTATGCTTAACATTAAGGACCTAGGCACCTCCTGAGACTCCCGCTTCATGGACAGTGGCTGGTCAACACCTCTGACAAAATATCAGGCTGCTATCAAATCCCAAAGTCTTCTAAAGTCCCTCAACAGCTTAGTGGACATAACAGTGCATAACAGTGCTGGCCAAGACTGAAATTCACAGAAGTTCAGGTTTGGGTTCGGTGTTGTGTAGATGTTATTATTTTCCCTTATAACCATGTTATAAGGGAAAATAATAGCATTCTTTAATACAGAATGCTTAGTAGGTGGTCAATTGAGGGTTAAAAAATAAAAAATAATTAACTCACCTTCTCCTCTTGATCGCGTAGCTGCCGGTCTCTTCTTACTTCTTTAATCATGAGCTGCCGGCTAAAGGACCTGTGGTGACGTCAGATCACATGGTCCAATCACATGGTCCATCACCCGAATATGTGTCTGCAATATGTGTCCATCACCCGAATATGTGGTCAAAAATGTTTACATTATCTGTAGGGATGAGCGAAACCTCTTCGGATGAAACATGCAAAGTTGATTCCCATGAAACTTTGTTTCAGCACTGTACGGAGTGAGCGCTCTGTACAGTATTAGAATGTATTGGCTCCGATGAGCTGAAGTTATTACTTCGCGAAGTCTCGTGAGACTTTGCCTAATAACTTTAAAAATTGATTTATACTGTAAAAAAACATTTCCTAAACTCGGGTTCGGTTCCAAGGTACCACTACCTAGCACTGTACAAAATTTCATGCGATTCGCTCATCCCTAATTATCTGCTATGGTGTCCACCTCAGTAGGTGGACGTGCACATTACTATACAGATTAAACACCAGGGAGCACCATTATAATGAAGTAAAGATAATATCTCACAACTGGAGCATTTTTGTAACAGAAAGTAAATTCTAACAGTAGCTAGTAGTTCAAGCTGAATTATATTAAAATAAAATTTAATTGTTGCACAGCCTATTTAATAGGGACTTTGCTATGGCAGGCCGGGGGGCCTTCAGAAGGCTCCTGGTTGGCCTAGCAACCAAACAGCTCCTAATATACAGTATATGTACAGTACAGACCAAAAGTTTGGACACACCTTCTCATTCAAAGAGTTTTCTTTATTTTCAGAACAATGAAAATTGTAGATTCCCACTGAAGGCATCAAAACTATGAATTAACACATGTGGAATTATATACATAACAAACAAGTGTGAAACAACTGAAAATATGTCATATTCTAGGTTCTTCAAAGTAGCCACCTTTTGCTTTAATTACTGCTTTGCACACTCTTGGCATTCTCTTGATGAGCTTCAAGAGGTAGTCCCCTGAAATGGTTTTCACTTTACAGGTGTGCCCTGTCAGGTTTAATAAGTGGGATTTCTTGGCTTATAAATGGGGTTGGGACCATCAGTTGCGTTGAGGAGAAGTCAGGTGGATACACAGCTGATAGTCCTACTGAATAGACTGTTAGAATTTGTATTATGGCAAGAAAAAAGCAGCTAAGTAAAGAAAAACGAGTGGCCATCAGTAAGAAATGAAGGTCAGTCAGTCAGCCGAAAAATTGGGAAAACTTTGAAAGTAAGGGCTATTTGACCATGAAGGAGAGTGATGGGTTGCTGCGCCAGATGACCTGGCCTCCACAGTCACCGGAACTGAACCCAATCGAGATAGTTTGGGGTGAGCTGGACCGCAGATTGAAGGCAAAAGGGCCAACAAGTGCTAAGCATCTCTGGGAGCTCCTTCAAGACTGTCGGAAGACCATTTCAGGGGACTACCTCTTGAAGCTCATCAAGAGAATGCCAAGAGTGTGCAAAGCAGTAATCAAAGCAAAAGGTGGCTACTTTGAAGAACCTAGAATATGACATATTTTCAGTTGTTTCACACTTGTTTGTTATGTATATAATTCCACATGTGTTAATTCATAGTTTTGATGCCTTCATAGTCATGAAAATAAAGAAAACTCTTTGAATGAGAAGGTGTGTCCAAACTTTTGGTCTGTACTGTATATTGACTCTGAGCTGGGAGGTCACTGCACTTAGTGGTGCAACATGTGGTGGCTTTGTGAATCCCATTTTACAAATTTTGTATTGGGGTCAAGGAACTGCAACACATATCTCAGATGAGAAACATTTTGCAAAACCTTCAGTGCAGTCCTGTCCATAGCAGATCTATAGCTTTTAGATCTATACTGCGCTCACCTTGTGGTGTGAATACAGCATCCTCCCTGTTATCTGTACTTTACCATTCCTATCGAGTCTGAAATCATTTTCTATTTTTACCCAATGACATCTTCACATTGCAGATTTGTCTGTGTCCCAACATCATAAGCCACGCAGGTGAATCCAACAAGATGGAGTGTTTCCTGGCAGCCATGTGCTACTGATATAAAATGTATCACGGTCTGTCTGGGGTCTGAGAACATCACTACATCTACTCCTCGTCTGGCACTTTAAAGGGCTATTATAATGCAGTTCCAGCAGATAAAGCGTTTGTCGATTAATGAAATGTTATTCAGTTTTTTCAGTATACTTGCCATATCAATTCCTTGCTTTTATTAAGATCTCTGCTTGCTGTCATTCAGTAGGAACCCTCATAGTTTACTTTCACTGGATAAAAATGTGACCAGGTCATGTGATGATGATTACAAAGGTGCAAGGTACAGCATACGGCACGGTCGTGTTATAGTCGCGGTGCAGCCACATTGTGGTCGGCTGTAGGGGCCACCGCAGGCTCTAATTAAGCCAAATAAGAGTGCACTGTTTAGATGGTCTGCATTGTTAATGGTCGCATGGCACCTTCAAGACCACGCGGCAGTTAACAATGCAGATGGACTGAACAGTGCTGTCTTCATTAGTTTAATTAGAGCCTGCTGCTGCCTGTATAGCCGTGCGGTACTCGAACGCAGCATGACCACATCGCAACAAAGACAGGGTCAGGCTGTGTGCTCATACCCTTAGACAGTAACTGAGTCTTGTAATGAGGGGAGTGTTGGGAGTGATCATTTTGGTGTAAATCATTGCTTATTATTAAGGTTCATATCTCATATGTCTTTGTCATGTGACGGACACCAATGGACCTTATTGACTATAATGGCGTCTGTCTGGTTTTTACTATGGTGTCAATCATTCAGCCAGACCAATAGCCTTACCCAATACTGGGCAATGAAACAGTGGACGTATTTAGAAGCCTTTTAGATTAGTCAAGTCATTACAGTAGCAGGACATGAGTGTACAGTGACCAGGTTTGGGGTGGCCCAAATGCTACGCTGGGTCCCCTGGACACCGTTGAGTTGTCACCACATAGGTTGCTACTCTTTGGAGGGGATGGTAAGGCGTTGTGCATCCCAATGGGAATGGGGTCTGCAGTAAACCAGTGTGCAAAACAATACAGGCAAGGCACTGAGCTAGCATCTCCAGTCTCCTCTCTGACATTGGTGCTGAGGAAAGGTCTGAGCTAGCTGTCCTACTAGTGCAGTCTGGCAGAGTATCTCCCACTAAACACTGGTCTGCAGACAACTAGCGGCACTAATTGCTCTCCTTATATAAAGTATCTAACTGAACTAGAACCTTCCATTGGGAAAAGTGGAGTGGAGAAGCAGAGGCTAAACAGAAACAATGTTGCAATTTCAGTCTGTCATAGACTTGTATACAGTTTCAATACAAGTCTATGGAATGACTGAGCAGTTCTTCCAGACATAAACAAGTCTTTAGATGTAAACAACAGCGCTAAACCAGACAGTCAAAAAGTCGATGTGTCTGGTTTTTCAGACCCAGATGCTGGTTTAAAAAATGCTGAATATTTTACAACCCCTTTTAAGTGGTATGCGGGCTGTACAAACTCCACTGACAATTATCTCTCCAGACACCCCATAGGCCACATATTTATTTCAATGAGGCAAGAGGAAGAAGCCACTGTTACATAGTTACATAGTTAATACAGTTGAAAAAAGACAAACATCCATCAAGTTCAACCAAGGGATAGGTGGGGACACGAATCCCAGAAGGAAGTGAGACTCAGACTTCTACACGTTTTCATAAGCATTAATGTTTTTTACTTTTAAGAATTCGTCTAAACACTTTTTGAAACTGTCCTCTGTTCCTGCTGTGACCACGTCCTGAGGTCTACTCCACAGATTCACAGTTCTCACAGTAAAGAAGCTTTGATGCTTCCAGAGACTGAACTTTTTCTTCTTCAGTCGGAGGCAGCGCCCCCTTGTCTTTTGAGCACATTTTACGTGGAACAGCTTTTCGCCGTATCTTTTGTATGGCCCATTTATATACTTGTCTAAGGGGGGACATGATTAACCTATACGTCTCTTCTCAAGACTAAATAAATTATATTCTTTTAATCTGCCTGCATAACTAAGACCCTCCACGCCCCTTATCAGTTTAGTCGCTCTCCTCTGTACTTTTTACAGCTGCAGTGCATCCTTTCTATGGACTGGTGTCCAGAACTGGACTGCGTATTCCAGATGAGGCCGCACCAGCGCTTTGTAAAGTGGTAATATTACATCCCTGCCCTGCGAGTCCATGCCTCGTTTAATGCATGACAATATCCTGGTGGCCTTAGAAGCAGCTGATTGACACTGTATGCTGTAATTTAATCTACCATCCACAAGGACAGCCAAGCTGCCCCTATTGTCCTAAATTGGGTCTGCTTTAGTGCAGAGATCAGCAACCTCCAGCACTTGTGATAATACAACTCCCAGAATGCTCCTTTAACTTTTAGCCGAGCAAGTGTGCATGCTAAGAGTTGTAGTTTCACAACATCTGGACTGCTTTAATGTACCATGTATGACCAGCTTGAGATGGCAGAAGACGTCTCCAAAATATAGTGAAAGCAAACTACAGTCACAATTATGCCAATGCAGAATACTTGTGTGAATAGGAATGACAGATAATAGGAATACATTATAGAAACATGTACATGAGGCAGATGATGCATGCCAGGGCGTGATGCATACAGGTATTTGTCAATTGAGCACTCAGATTTCCACTGAAAAGTTAACAATGGCTTCTGTATGTTGACAAAGCATTTGCATTTGTATCTTTTACAGTATAAAGCCCTTGCATTACAGCCAAATCATTCCATAATTATCAGCATTGTCTTTCCTGTTCAGCATTTCTAAGACTTCATGATATTTGCAACATGAAATTTGCATAGCATCAAATGTCCCTTTGTAGACTGCGACATCGAATCCCCCAGTTACTCATAAGCAAAAATTTGTTTTGAATATGTGTACAGCTTCAGGAAGGTTTTTATGCAATAGATAGCGGAGTTATACTGGATACACAGGTGCATGTTTTGTAAGGGAGGATGCTTAAAGGGGTTGTCGATGATTTTTATTTTTTTAAAAATTTTAATTCTATCCCCCTCACCCAGTGGGACTTGTGAAGAGAGCTATATTTAACTGCTCCCTTCCTTTCTCCGTGGTTCCTGAGATGTCTTTGCAGCCCGGTTCGTATCATGTGCGGCTTGGGGACACCTCACTGCTGAGGCCAGTCTTTGGCTGTGTAAGCCGTGTACCGGGGTGGGCTCCCCAGGATACAGCAGAGTCACGAACGAGGAAAGCAACTCCGACACCAATTTTGCTGAAACAGTATATTAACCCCAATAATGCAGATTGCCAAAATATGATGTATAATGGCAGCAGATAATTAGTATATCACATCTCCCAGTACAAGAAACTCACCAAAACTGACAGATTATTTTTGGAAATTTGAAAATAAACAATGTCCCCAAATATAATAAAGAAAGAACTCGGGACCAAAATCAATCCAAAGGGTACATACCCTGCGACATGATAGAAATGTGGCGTCACACCGCTAGACCGGAAAGTCCACCTCGGCGCGTGTTTCACCTGCTGGCTTCGTCTAGCGGTGTGACACCACATTTCTGTCATGTCACAGGGTATGTACCCTTTGGATTGATTTTGGTCATGAGTTCTTTCTTTATTATATTTGGGTACAAATTTCCAACATTTAATCTGTCAGTTTTTGTGCATTTCTTGTATTGGGAGATGTGATATACTAATTATCTGCTGCTATTCTACATCAGATGGCAATATAGTCTTCCATTTATCACCTATTTTAGGTATATTTTTGCACATTTTTGACATTAGTTTTTCTTTATTTATATACAAGCCCGTTGTGACATGATTTGTGGATCACACCGCTGTGTGCACTCTGCATTATTGGGGTTGTATTCAATAATATACAGCAATATCAGATATTTTTTATATATTTGAGATTTTGTACTAATAAAATATGTGATCCTTTTATTTTTTGGCTCGCTCTCTTTTTCTTTGTTGTGGTTTATGCCAGAACTGTCTCCGCAAATTCGGGACTGTTTCTGCAAATTTAGGACTGTTGGCCACTCTGCCTTTGTCCTACTGGATTCAGTCTAGACAGGGTTGAGATGTTGAAACAATGCCTTTTAGGCTACTTTCACACTTGCGGCAGAGTGATCCGGCAAGCAGTTCCGTCTCCGGCAAAACGTATGCCAACTGATGGCATTTGTAAGACTGATCAGTCAGAAAAATGCATTGAAATGCCGGATCCGTCTTTCCGGTGTCCCCTGGCAAAACAGATCCGGCATTATTTTTTTTTCACCTTTTTTTTCGGTTTGCGCATGCGCAGACCAGAAAGACGAATCCGGCATTGCGGTATTTTGAATGCTGGATCTGGCACTAATACATTCCTATGGAAAAAAATGCTGGATCCGGCATTCAGGCAAGTCTTCAGTTTTCTTGGCCGGAGATAAAACCGTAGAATGCTGCGGTTTTATCTTTTGCCTGATCAGTCAAAAAGACTGAACTGAAGACATCCTGATGCATCCTGAACGGATTACTCTCCATTCAGAATGCATGGGGATAAAACTGATCAGTTCTTTTCCGGCATTGAGCCCTTTTGATGGAACTCCGTGCCGGAAAAGAAAAACGCAAGTGTGAAAGTACCCTTAAATCCAAGCGAAAAAAAAAAAGAAGAAAACATAACTAACAATTGGTTAGTTCACTCACAAGCCTAAAAAAACCCTTTATAGTAATCACGATGAAGTCTCACAAAAGTGCTGTATAAATTGATATAAAAGCAACCCAATATATTTTCCTCCTACAAAGAATCACTTTATCCTCCGCCGGGAAGAGACATGAGGTACTTTTCATGCAGTTCAAGGGGGTTAAGTGACTCATGGATGTTCACTAGACTTTCTCATGTCAGAATGCTATGCTGGTAATTGTATTATTAGAATTGTTACTGCTGACAAATAGTGGATATTCTGATGAAAAACCAAGAAATCTGGAGATGTCAGAAAGCAAAGCATCTACTACTAGCTCTATGATTAACGGTGCACCAGGAAAGGGTATCACCTTTTTAACTACCCACTGCCACGGGTTTGGCATTAACCACTTCAGCCCCCAGTGCTTAAACACCCTGAAAGACCAGGCCACTTTTTACACTTCTGACCTACACTACTTTCACCGTTTATTGCTCGGTCATGCAACTTACCACCCAAATGAATTTTACCTCCTTTTCTTCTCACTAATAGAGCTTTCATTTGGTGGTATTTCATTGCTGCTGACATTTTTACTTTTTTTGTTATTAATCGAAATTTAACGATTTTTTTTGCAAAAAAATGACATTTTTCACTTTCAGTTGTAAAATTTTGCAAAAAAAAACGAGATCCATATAGAAATTTTGCTCTAAATTTATAGTTCTACATGTCTTTGATAAAAAAAAAATGTTTGGGTAAAAAAAAAATGGTTTGGGTAAAAGTTATAGCGTTTACAAACTATGGTACAAAAATGTGAATTTCCGCTTTTTGAAGCAGCTCTGACTTTCTGAGCACCTGTCATGTTTCCTGAGGTTCTACAATGGCCAGACAGTACAAACACCCCACAAATGACCCCATTTCGGAAAGTACACACCCTAAGGTATTCGCTGATGGGCATAGTGAGTTCATCGAACTTTTTATTTTTTGTCACAAGTTAGCGGAAAATGATGATTTTTTTTTTTTTTTTTTTTTTTCTTACAAAGTCTCATATTCCACTAACTTGTGACAAAAAATAAAAACTTCTATGAACTCACTATGCCCATCACGAAATACCTTGGGGTCTCTTCTTTCCAAAATGGGGTCACTTGTGGGGTAGTTATACTGCCCTGGCATTCTAGGGGCCCAAATGTGTGGTAAGGAGTTTGAAATCAAATTCTGAAAAAAATGACCTGTCAAATCCGAAAGGTGCTCTTTGGAATATGGGCCCCTTTGCCCACCTAGGCTGCAAAAAAGTGTCACACATCTGGTATCTCCGTACTCAGGAGAAGGTGGGGAATGTGTTTTGGGGTGTCATTTTATATATACCCATGCTGGGTGAGAGAAATATCTTGGCAAAAGACAACTTTTCCCATTTTTTTATACAAAGTTGGCATTTGACCAAGATATTTATCTCACCCAGCATGGGTATATATAAAATGACACCCCAAAACACATTCCCCACCTTCTCCTGAGTACGGAGATACCAGATGTGTGACACTTTTTTGCAGCCTAGGTGGGCAAAGGGGCCCATATTCCAAAGAGCACCTTTCGGATTTGACAGGTCATTTTTTTCAGAATTTGATTTCAAACTCCTTACCACACATTTGGGCCCCTAGAATGCCAGGGCAGTATAACTACCCCACAAGTGACCCCATTTTGGAAAGAAGACACCCCAAGGTATTCCGTGAGGGGCATGGCGAGTTCCTAGAATTTTTTATTTTTTGTCACAAGTTAGTGGAAAATGATGATTTATTTATTTTTTTTTTTTTTCATACAAAGTCTCATATTCCACTAACTTGTGACAAAAATAAAAACTTCCATGAACTCACTATGCCCATCAGCGAATACCTTGGGGTCTCTTCTTTCCAAAATGGGGTCACTTGTGGGGTAGTTATACTGCCCTGGCATTCTAGGGGCCCAAATGTGTGGTAAGGAGTTTGAAATCAAATTCAGTAAAAAATGACCTATGAAATCCAAAAGGTGCTCTTTGGAATGTGGGCCCCTTTGCCCACCTAGGCTGCAAAAAAGTGTCACACATCTGGTATCCCCGTACTCAGGAGAAGTTGAGGAATGTGTTTTGGGGTGTCTTTTTACATATACCCATGCTGGGTGAGATAAATATCTTGGTCAAATGCCAACTTTGTATAAAAAAATGGGAAAAGTTGTCTTTTGCCAAGATATTTCTCTCACCCAGCATGGGTATATGTAAAATGACACCCCAAAACACATTCCCCACCTTCTCCTGAGTACGGAGATACCAGATGTGTGACACTTTTTTGCAGCCTAGGTGGGCAAAGGGGCCCATATTCCAAAGAGCACCTTTCGGATTTGACAGGTCATTTTTTTCAGAATTTGATTTCAAACTCCTTACCACACATTTGGGCCCCTAGAATGCCAGGGCAGTATAACTACCCCACAAGTGACCCCATTTTGGAAAGAAGAGACCCCAAGGTATTCGCTGATGGGCATAGTGAGTTCATGGAAATTTTTATTTTTTGTCACAAGTTAGTGGAATATGAGACTTTGTATGAAAAAAAAAAAAAAAAAAAAATCATCATTTTCCACTAACTTGTGACAAAAAATAAAAAATTCTAGGAACTTGCCATGCCCCTCACGGAATACCTTGGGGTGTCTTCTTTCCAAAATGGGGTCACTTGTGGGGTAGTTATACTGCCCTGGCATTTTCCAGGGGCCCTAATGTCTGGTAAGTAGGTAAATGACCTGTGAAATCCGAAAGGTGCTCTTTGGAATGTGGGCCCCTTTGCCCACCTAGGCTGCAAAAAAGTGTCACACATCTGGTATCTCCGTACTCAGGAGAAGGTGGGGAATGTGTTTTGGGGTGTCATTTTACATATACCCATGCTGGGTGAGAGAAATATCTTGGCAAAAGACAACTTTTCCCATTTTTTTTATACAAAGTTGGCATTTGACCAAGATATTTATCTCACCCAGCATGGGTATATGTAAAATGACACCCCAAAACATATTCCCCAACTTCTGCTGAATACGGAGATACCACATGTGTGACACTTTTTTGCAGCCTAGGTGGGCAAAGGTGCCCAAATTCCTTTTAGGAGGGCATTTTTAGACATTTGGATACCAGACTTCTTCTCACGCTTTGGGGCCCCTAAAATGCCAGGGCAGTATAAATACCCCACATGTGACCCCATTTTGGAAAGAAGACACCCCAAGGTATTCAATGAGGGGCATGGCGAGTTCATTGAAAAAAAAAATTTTGGCACAAGTTAGCGGAAATAGATTTTTTTGATTTTGTTCTCACAAAGTCTCCCTTTCCGCTAACTTGGGACAAAAATTTCAATCTTTCATGGACTCAATATGCCCCTCAGCGAATACCTTGGGGTGTCTTCTTTCCAAAATGGTGTTATTTGTGGGGTGTTTGTACTGCCCTGGCATTTGAGGGTCTCCGCAATCATTACATGTATGCCCAGCATTAGGAGTTTCTGCTATTCTCCTTATATTGAGCATACGGGTAATGAGATTTTTTTTTTCCGTTCAGCCTCTGGGCTGAAAGAAAAAAATGAACGGCACAGATTTCTTCATTCGCATCGATCAATGTGGATGAAAAAATCTCTGCCAAAAAAGAAAAAGGAGGGGAAAGGCGTCTGCCAGGACATAGGAGCTCCGTCCAACATCCATACCCACTTCAGCTCGTATGCCCTGGCAAACCAGATTTCTCCATTCACATCAATCGATGTGGATGAATAAATCATTGCCGGGATTTTTTTTTTTATATATACAAAGTGTTTGCCAAAGTATATGAACACCGCCACCTCCTCAGCTCATATGCCTCGGCAAACGTATCTTTTACTGCAGAGGAGAAATCTCGTCTTGCAGCGCCGCATACACCGACTTGCGTGTAATCTGACAGCAGCGCAATGCTTCTGTCAGAATGCACATCAGTGCTGCAGCTAGTCGATCGGTTGGTCCACCTGAAAGGTAAAAAAAACAAAACAAAAAAGTAAAAACCAGGCCGCAAAGCAATAACTTTATTAACTGTTGAACAGAACATAGAAACTTTTTTTAAACTTTTTTAACTGAACATTTAACTTTTTTACTTACCGGTATTTTTTTTTTTGTTTAGTTTTTTTTACCTTTTATAGAACAAACCTCTCCTTCCCCATGGGACAATGTGCAAAGCGCAAATCGCCCAAAGATGTGGCGAAGTACGTTATGCACTTTATCCCAGGTGAAAGGAGAGGTTTGCAGCAGCTGTGAGTGAATGGGCCCTAATAGCCCTGTGTGCCTGTCCTGGTGAGATGTGATCCCTATGCTAGGTGTACCTGTGTGTGGTACTTCCGGAAACACTCTCCATAGCATAGGGCAGGGTGGTCAGCACAGTCAGGACAGAAATAGCGGGTGTCACGCCTTATTCCACTCCTGCTACAGACACGACATCTTTTTCGGGGTGACGGTTGGGTTGAGGTACCAGGAACGACACTGGGGAAATGTCGCTCGTGTAGACGGCTAACTACACTGGTGGATGGGGCCACGGAACCTCCTGGGTAAAGGAGGTTCTCGATGATCTCTTCCTGGAATTTGAGGAAGGATCCTGTTCTCCCAGCCTTACTGTAGAGAACAAAACTATTGTAGAGCGCCAATTGAATTAAATATACAGACACCTTCTTATACCAGCGTCTGGTTCTGCGGGAAACTAAATACGGAGACAACATCTGGTCATTGAAGTCCACCCCTCCCATGAGCGCATTATAGTCGTGGACACAGAGGGGCTTTTCAATGACACGGGTTGCTCGCTCAATTTGGATTGTCGTGTCTGCGTGAATGGAGGAGAGCATGTAAACGTCACGCTTGTCTCTCCATTTCACCGCGAGCAGTTCTTCGTTACACAAGGCAGCCCTCTGCCCCCTTGCAAGACGGGTGGTTACAAGCCGTTGGGGGAAGCCCACGCGACTAGTTCGCGCGGTGCCACAGGCGCAAATCCGTTCTATAAACAAATGCCTAAAGAGGGCCACACTTGTGTAGAAATTGTCCACATAAAGATGGTACCCCTTGCCGAATAAGGGTGACACCAAGTCCCAGACTGTCTTCCCACTGCTCCCCAGGTAGTCAGGGCAAC